>NC_143549.1:63805454-64128409 GCF_054136105.1 Typopeltis vanoorti | reverse complement strand
TGAATCACATTTCAGAGTCTCTTAAAATTCGTTTCCAACATTTCAGGAATGTGCGTTTTCCTCCTCATTCTTTCGCTATACACCAGTTTAAGACTAGTTAAAGCTTATTCAAAGAGGTTGTGAATCTACATTCACCTAAAATTGTGTATTGTTTTTCTTCTACTCCATCATTCCCATTAGTTTTCAGAAACATCCCACCAACTGTATACCAACTTCACACCTAATACTCAGGTAGCATTTGTGAAGAGGGACAATTTTACATCTCGAGAAACTACATGCATGTTCTGCAGGACCAAAACATTTCAGAAGTTTCCTTGAAGCGCACAATATTGGCAAAGATGTGAAACAGTCTTCCGAAAGCACAAGTTTGCTTCCTTTACGTAGTTTCATTGAATATAATGCAGGACTTCAAATATGTCAGTACTTTGGAATGTCAGCATATGTAAGATATGTAATATGTAAACCATATATCTTAACATCGTGGATGGAATAAGGGCCACACAATTCACTAAATCTGCCCCTAAAGGACCAAAGATGATACTTTTTAAATCCACGTCCGCCCCGTAGGATGTTAGTCTCACACAAGGCGATGAAAAAAAAACAGCCATTTTAAAGACATAGTTATCTATATAAGTGAGATTCGAACTACCATACGTTAAAGATATAAACTCTGACTATATAATTAAGGAATCTCTCCAGCATAACCATCAGATTTCCTGTCCGTAGATATGTACGGACAGGAAATTTGTCACATAAATCCTTTCAGAATTTTGTAGTTCCTGTGGAAATGCAACATATGTGTTTTGGAAGAGTATATAGACCATATCTGATGCTAAATTTAGGGATTTAGACAATTAACTTATCCACTCGGATCGTAACAGACGTCATCAATGTGTGTGTGTGTGTATATGTATGGGAGGGAGAAAGTAAGTCAAATGCAGTTTATCCTACGGCCAGCCCAATGAATCGCTTCCCCCCCCCCCGAAACACACAAGTGCTTTCATCGTATAGTCGCGAGTGCATCGCAATATTTGTCCTTCAGTTGGAAAGATCTATGTTCGAATCCCATCCAGGAAGAGAGGAATTTTTATTAGTGATTTTCAGCAAATGTGAGTTAGCCAGCTTGATAAAGATGTAACAGGTTTTTCATTCCTGCAAAGAGAGAAACTGTCCAAATGAATGCAATTCACAGACATAATGCCATAATTACACCTCCTCCTCCCCCCAAGTATTGAGTGTTCATTATTACACGCAGGAGAAACCATGTTCTTTTCTCACTTCTTTTGCAAAATTAAACCCTTCACATTTCGAGGAGAGTTTCCCAATATGAATTATTGAAATATTCTTATTTAAAATGTCGTTGAAAAGCACCTTGCGAGATTGTTAAAAAAAGAAAATTAATTGCTGATTTATTAGTGAAATAAGAGGCAACGAGAAAACAACGCTACCAAGAGTGTCATTTGCAGTAAGTAGCAAAGCGTTAACTTCTAGTTGGTGCCTAAAATATTATTAACGCTATCGTGGCTTTCTTCGAGTCTAAAGTCCTCGTCTGAATTTCTCGTACATCGCATCGCGGAGAATTTTTTAAGCTTTTCTGCTATGATTGATTAACTGTTTTCGTGGAAAATGAAGTTTGTACTTTCAGTAATTGAAGTTCCTCCCCCCCCTCCCCGCTAGCTCGCAAACAACAAACCAGTCGAACATGAACAGATGACAAAACTCTCTCTCTTACACACACACACACACACACACGCACACGAAGCTACTACATGAGCTTCCACATTATGTTCATAAGAATCGAGTCATCCTACGTAAAATAAAAATAATTACCGAAGAATAAATAACTCGGTTATGCAAGAAGAGCCTAGCATCTCTTCTCGCTGATGATAACGCGGCTTTTATTATCTCCCGTTTGTTGCGAAATGTATTTTTTTGAAATCATGTGAGACTTTCAGATCGTCTTGCATGAGTCAATATATGGATTTTCTCAGATGTTTCCTTTGAGATAAGACGTTTCTGAATTTATTCAGTAACTAGTATTACCTTACAGGAATCGTCAGAGAGAGTCTAAATAAGAAATTGATACCTGTGTTTTTGACAGCATTCTGCTGGCTGACTGATGTCTCTGATATTTTTGTTTTGATTTTTTTTTTGCCATTTTCCTTCTCCCATTCGCTTTAATCTTTTGATATGGAAGCAAATGTATACATATATATGCAGCCCCTTATGTGTTTTTCCCCTCTATATATACAACTGTGCTTATGTATATACAAAGTTGGTTAGTGGATGGATAGCATATCCATCCTTCAATCAAAGCCAGCGGGTTCTAATCCCGACATGGATGTTTGTTGTTCATTCCATTTTGGTCTTCCGAGCAGGTTTTCAAAGACGTATTTAACCCTTTCCCCAGTCCATGATACTAATAGATAAGTTTACAATCTTTCACCGAGTGGGATTCAAATAATAATAATAAAAACGTATACTAAGATGATGGGCTTCTCTTATAGAAGGTAAACTCTTGTTCTAGATGATCTGTTAGTTCAGTCGAAGACTTAACTATTAATTTATTGAAATTTCTCGACATTATCCGATTCAATCTTGCTTTTCTTAAAACATGATATTCTTTGAGAAAAAATCCTGAATTCTATTGTTTAGTTTTGGTTTATTCTGCTGAACTTGGACTATTAAGTAATTTTTATCACCTCACTCTGCATTCTCCAAGGCACTTACAGCGCTTTTTCCTCCCTTTATTTTACAGTGATCGAAGTTCAATCTCCAGAATCGATGATAATTAAAGCCGAGCCAGAAGACGATCCTGAAGCCGAAGGTGTGGTACTCAGAAGTAAGAGCGACACTTTTCTTTTCAATATGGCTGTAGCTGAAGATTGCTTTGCCGCCTCAGCCATCATTGAATGTGCCCTGGTGACAGTCCACTGCCACGTGGAAAGTGTCCGCTTCTGTGTTTGTCATTAGCTGTCTTGTAACTATTTGTTTTGTAAAATAGTGTTTATACTGTTTTAACTGCTTATTTACAGTATGCTGTGTGTATGTGCGTGTGCTACTGCTAAGAATGTGGTTTTGCGCAATTTACAAATATTTTGTCGATAATTAAATAGATCTTGGGAAGTTGCGGATGACCAAAAGTGTTAATTAACCCGGACAATATATTTGTAAATTTTCTAACTTGCCAAATGCGTTCTTAATTTTGATGAAAACAGCTGCGACTCAAATTTTCATTACCTGTCATTTGTATGCAATATGCTGAGCTTTTGCTTTATTCGTCTAACATCTACAATTTTTCTACGCCACAGCGAGATTCAACTTACAAAGGCATAATCATGTATGATAACTTAGCCTAGTTTTACTGATAGTCCTCTTCCATTATGTAGTTCGCATAAATACTTCCAGTTCTGCTATTTTCAATAGCAGGACTAAAAGTATTTATAATTATAATTTTAATAATTTAAATGATAAATAAAATAAATAAAATTTATAATATAATTAAAATATTTTATTAAGATAATTTTAATGAGCCCGTAGAAAAGTATAAGACCAAAATACATAAGTAATAAAGCATTTAAATATACAAAACAAGCAAGCATAAGTAGCATGATAGAAAAAGAAACGTTCTCAAACTGTTTATGCAAAGCAATGAAAAGTTAACGATTTTAAAGAACTAAAAACTTAAAACAAAGCAGGTCATCAAAGTGCATTCAAAAAAGTAGAAATTGTGCTTAAATAACTGAGAAATGAAAAATCACTAGGGATTATGGATTCAACTCAAATTTGTTTATGTACGCAGGGAAAGATTTCTACTATAACTTATGGAAATTTTCTAATAGAGATATAAAAGAGAAAATTCTGAAAATTTTTTGAAATTCTGAAATTGAGAAAAGCAATACTAATACGAATATTTCACAGAGATCAACATAATCTTGAAAAATCAAAAGGATTTTTTTACTAAAAAAATTAGTAAAATAATTAATAAATTAAAAATACCATTAGAAGACTCTGTTCTCAATTATTAATAGAAAAAAAAAACCACGGAGAATATAGTCTGGAGGCATTGAGTATCATGAGGTAATTATTTCATACATTTCAGAAATATTCTAAACATCCCAAATTATATATATACTGTATATGTGCACACTCATTTAAGTATAGTAAACAAAACTCAGATTTATGAAGAAAATGAAGTTCAAGTTAAATTATAACGGAAACGAGCATGGAAAATTAAAATTTAAATGAAGTGACAGAATAATAGAAGACATAACCACCGCATGCTGTTTTGAGATGATCAACTTTTTATTGCAACAGCAGAAGAAAACTTGCAATGAGAAATATAAAAAATAAAAATTACAATGAGTTTGGGACTAATGATTTCAACAAGTTAAACTAAATAGCTGCTTTCAAAGGTGTAGAACCGATAAAATGTAAAATAGTTATAGATAAAATAATAATGAAACAAATTCATACTTTTAGTTACTTAAGATGGCACACGAAGAAAATTATATTAATAACGAATTCAGAGTTTTTAAAAATGAATACGTCACGAGTACCAAATAATAAGCGTTCACAATGTATAAGCACTCCCAATATTATAATACGGATATCAAACATGGATACTGAAACAAGGGTAGATAAGAATTACAATAATGGAATGCTGTATTATGCGAAAAATAGCTAGCTATAATTTATGGAAACATAAATGTAATGAAAATACATTAAGAACCAGAAGGGGAAAAAAAGCAGTAATAACAGAGAGAATATAACATTATTAGATTGAGCATCTAAGAGAGAATGCTCCTGGAATAATATTTGATAAATATAATAATAAAAAACCTATATATATATATATATATATATATATATATATATATATATATATAAATGAAGCTAAATTTAGAGATAGGGACAGGACACCTGGCCTAATTCCATAAAAAGACGATGAATTCATATTGTCACTGAAATAAATATGACTGTTCCACATAGTCAGTGGAACTGCTCAATATAGAATTTCTGCGTAAGTTAGAAAATAATCCACTTCATCCGGGATATGATCGTAATTTGCAATTGAAACTGTCGCGAATACCAACGTCTCAATGAAAGTTCATACCCCTTTACACGTTCCGTGTTCAGCAGATATCAATCAGGTGGACATTTTAAGAATTTCTTTCTTCAGTAAATCATGTGACGTCTCAAATAGAACCGAACAGTTAAAAGAACAATTTGAGTTCACTTGATTTGTTAAGAGATCCTCTCGAAGAGTCAAGGCCAGATTATGTAACTGATGTCACATTGGAAGCAATCCAACTTTAAGCCATTCTGAGTTGACTGGCTTATCCTCAGACAATTAATGCTGTCAAAATTATCTCCATGTATAGGACAAGTAAAGCTGTAGATGCAATTTAAGCTAATGTATTTGTAAACGCATGCTTTTGCTTAACGCTTATTGCCATGTGCATTTTATTAGATAGAATTATTTTACGCAAATATAATGTTTACATTATTAAACTGAATTTAGTCTTTTTTACATATTCATATAAGCGTGTTAATAATCCGTTTCATATTTAACTCTGTCAATGCATAACTCATGGAAAAATATATGATAAAAAATAAGAAAGAAAGAAAAAAAGGTTTTCTAGACCCTCTCGATAAAAGTAGATCTGTATTTCAAGAAGTTGAATTTATTCCTAGACAAAAGAGTAGTGGATTTTGTCCAATCCCTAATCAGCCAGAATAAGAATTCTGTGAAAATTCGAATAGAGGTCTTTAAAGTTTTTTTACACTTTTAATATTTAATACTTTAACCATATTAAATTTCAAGCAATTTTTGTGGTTTCACTAAATCTATAAAACCATATTATTTTTATGTGACACCTCTAAGAAGTCAAGGACTCATCGCTAGAGGGCACTCCACTCCGCTACATACATCTCATCGTCTCCACTACTATAATATACTGCTTAACTCAACAACTGTCATCAGCGCCATCTACTGGCCATGGTCAATAGCAGTATTTTTTATCTGTAAATTTTTATATCGCCAAAAATTGTTACCATGGAAGCATGACGTCATATCCATCTCAATCGAAATGCTTTTATGATAGAGAGGTTTTCCAACATGACTTTACAAGCAACGACTTGTATTGCATTAATGAACCCAATTTTCTTATCAGAAAGAATTTCGACCAAGAAAGTCAATAAATAAATAAATCCATCGAAAATATTGAAGCTACGTAATAAACAAGAGCGAATGCGTTTTCATCTAAAAAATTGAAGACCATCTCTCTCCAATTACCTGCAGTGTTTCATCTGACAAGACCGCTTAGTATTGACTTACAGACCAATGACAAATTCGATGTTTACGCGCAAACTAAGTTTGTTTGCTCTTTTAAGACTTAGTGCAAACTATGTTTTAGGTATGTTAATGAACACAAAGAAGACTCCAAATAAGTGAATAGAAAATGCGTCTACAGATACAAGTTGAGACCTGTTATTATTCATCGAGTTGACATCTGAGCAACATATTAGTCCATAGATGCCATCATAGATTAAGAATGAAAATACAGCGAGTAGATTTCTATTTTAAAAACCGAACTTCATTTTGTTGGGCATATACTTCAATTCAGACATCTAAACTAAAGCCTGTAAAGCTTTGTAAATACATAGTTGCCTTATTTAGTTGTTTTTCTTACTTTTCTATTTAATGTTCCTTCCTTTCTTTTTTATGTGTATTTAAATAATCGTACTTTTTTTTTTTTTTTTTACCTTTAAGGGTTTAGTTTCAGAGGTAGCATCTCATCAGTCCCAAGAAAGAGGTCATCATCTTCCCATTCTCCTTTAGAACGTTCTATCTCGTACATAACAACGGGGAATGAACAAACTTCAAATTCTTTAAAATACGGTAGGTGAACCGTTTTTCGAAATATAAAGCTAAATATCATAAAGCATTAATTTTAATTAATGCCATAATTTAGATATCTTTCTGATTGTCACTCCTAAGGTTTGTGTTCCGTTTTTGAAGCGTGGGAAACAACGAAATATAAAACGGAGGTTTTATTATGTCCGTTTTTTCCACGTGTCTGATTAAATGAAAAACAGTTGGAAGAACAGTTTTTCACCCCCAAAGTTTGTTGAAATCAGTTGTGGGTGACAATGAGGTTCACCAAACGGGCAATTCAGTTCATGCATGAGTCATGAACTTGAATTTGTTTTTGCAGAATTTTACAGGAAGTGTTCTTCAAATTTTTATAGAATGCCACGGTTTAAGAATTGGGAACAGACGTTTAACTTTCAAAACATCCAAAAACTGATATACAAGTGGAAAAAGGTGCGAGCCAGATGTAAAGGAGAAAGTTGGAGTTTATTGTGAGAGTGAAAAGGAAATACATTCTATAAGCGTGTAGTTTAGAAACTTTTAAATTAGTATTATGGTATGTCTTAAACAGTTACAGCCGAAAAATATTATTAAAAAATTAGTTACTTAAAATTTTTAAGAGAGAAAGAAAGTGAATTATTTATAACTAATAGCAATCGTTAGAGAAATGACTGGTTACTTTGGAACTTCATGGCTGGTAGGTGTTATCGCTGGGCTAGTTGGACCTTTAGATACGTCGAAACGATTAATGATATGCGGCAAATGTACATGCCGTAAATGGCTTGTGTTCTCTGGTCGCTTCTTGTATAATGCCAGATAAAAAAATAAATAAATACAAAAAAAATAACAAATATTTTCCACTGCTGTGTGAGGCTTCTTAGCTTAGCTCTCTGGTAAATCATAAATTTTATCGTACTGTGAAGACAAATAAACTTCTTCACTGCCGAGGACAGTAAAGAAGGAGGTTTCATAAGGGGAGTTTTTTTTTTTTTTTTCACCCAACGAAAACAGGACTGGGGAATTGATGTAAATTAGAGATAAACATAGTGCTTTCACAATCTTTTCGACCATAATTCAAACCGACTGGGCTAGAATGAAACATCATTGTTCACATGTTTGCTTTCACTTCTCCGTATTTCTGATAAAAAAAAAGAAAAGAAAAGAAAAAACAAACTTGGTATACTGTAATTAAAATGACATGCACTGATTACAGTAGTACTGATAAAAAAAATATTCCAATTAACTTTTTGTATGAAGGATGTTTTGAATTTTATTTTTGAACATGATTCTGACGACGTCCCCCCCCCCCTCCTTTAACCGAATGCTATTCGGAAATCACATCTAAGCAAACTATCACCTACGGCAAGCGTATCCAAATTGGAAGGCATTATGTTCTTGGCACGCACACCAATATTCTTAATATTTTAACCTGACGATTAAGTAAAAAAAAAATAGGTTGACAGTGCATGGCAAGTGCTAAGAAGTTAAGTTCTCGCTAAGGCAACGATTCTGTAAAACAGTTATTTTGATCGCTGACGATGTTACTGTATACAGCAGTGCTTCCCAAACTTATGGATGCCAAGGCCCCCCTTTGGAAAAATTAAAATATTTCACGGCCTCTATCGAAAAAAAAAAAATCGTAATACAGACATATATTATTATAATATTTATTGTATTTATATTCAATACAATTTATAATCAAGATTTTGCGTTTTACTCTTTTTTGTGAAATTAAAATTATATGAATAAGCATATATTTACTAATATTCATTAAATTTTTTCCATTATAATATAACAAAGAACAAAATAGAAATAATAATAAAAAAAATCAGCTAAGGCCATTTTATTCCCATAATAGAGAGTAGGTAAGGCCATTTTTTAACTCTATCTAACTTTTGGAGACTGAGTGGGCAGTTCAATCTCCACTGGTAGCCAATCAGAGATGGCTGGCCCAAGGCTATCACTAATTAATCGACACGCAGTGAAGAAGGCGGCTAGTAAGTGCCGCCATCTGGTGGTCCCTAACAATATATTTTTAATGTCTGAAAATAGTGTGGGTTCGACGGCCGATTTTCTTGAGTTTACGGGAGGAAAAACCCGCTAGCCCGTGCCAGAGATCGACTAACTGTGGAACCGGTCGAGAAAAGGCTTAGAAAAAGTTCCTCTAGTCGCCGACTAGATTCGAACGCCTTGCGTCGTGCGGTCAAGCGCCGTAGAGTGCAAACGCCACATCTACTGAGCTACACAGAATGAAAAATAGATACGTTTCTTTTAAAATTAAAATAAAATCTACTTAGCCTTAAAATATTTTAAATTTGTTTTCATTATTTCACGGCTCCCTCAACAAAATGTGCCGGCCCCCATGGGGGCCGCAGCCCACAGTTTGGGAAGCGCTGGTATACAGGACCGTACTGTCATGCGATTGTATTGTAAGCATGAGTATTTCAAGTTCTGTGTAGGAGTTGTACAACTATAGTATCTTAGTACTTTAAGGTGGGTTCAAGAATTTTTTATATTTTTATTAATTATATACAATTTGAATCTTATTTTTACAAAACCAGAAAGTTCAGCTCTACAGAACTGAATATAAAAATTAAATATGAAAATATTTAAATTAAGTACATTAATAAATTTAAATATAAAATGAAATTTAAATACATTATATGCGTATATGTAAATTAACAGTAATCTGTTTATAATTTCTACGCAACATTTTTTTCCCCCTTTGTGACCTGTCTTCAGTTTAAGCACGTTCTCAACATATGCTAGTAGAAAATATAAAATATTAGTTCAAATTAAGTGGATATTGAATCCAACATTATTTCTTAACAGAGTAGGTAGACCCAGATGTAAATACTAAGGTTGCAGTAGTGCAGAGCTTATTTCTTTACTGTACGAGTCGCCAAAAGCTGCACTACTGAATTACTGAGATAAAGAGCCAATAGGCTTCACTTCGGCGAGGTAAATTTATTCAAATTAAGTGGATATTGAATCTAACACTGCACTACTGTAACCTCATAATGTATAACAATATACATCTCCTAGGAGTTGTTTTACAGTATGGGAAAATACTAAGGACAGTGATCGGAGCTTATCACCTTTATTACGAGTTTCTCCAGCATGAACCAGGTGTTGGCTTACGCTTGGACTCTCCGAACTTTTATAGTTTTCTATATTCGGCATGAAACTCTTTTGAGTTTCTTGTTTGACTAAGAAATAATGTTGGATTCAATATCCACTTAATTTGAACAAATTTACCTCACCGAAGTGAAGCCTATTGGCTCTTTATCTCAGTAATAAAATATTAGTTATTGTTGAAATGTTTATTCTGTTTATTTTTATTATTACTGTGTGTGTTGAAATTTAGCTATCTTTAGTTGTTTTTCGTACAAAATCCTTATTTTTTAAACTTAATAATTTATAAAAATGTTTGTTTGTTTGCCTGTCGGATATGTAAGTTTTCACTGTTAGCCCTAATGTCATCCAAATGGATTGCGCTGAAATTTAACTGTGGGCTGTATTTAAACCAAAAATTAAAAGTTCAAAATGTTTACTGCCTGGACAGTTATCCTCCGAGTTGAACAAGCTAGCAGCTAACCTCTTTAATAATCGCTTATCAGACAACACAAAATGATCTGAAGCGAATCGCATCCTCTTAGCGACGGTTCTGTATGTGGGCCGAGTTGTAAATTAGATTCTTGAGTAATAACCCTATTCCTAAATTAGCCATTTTATGTGATTTGGGACAATTCCCCCTTTTTATGTAACTATCATCCACAAAAGGTTGTAAAGCTATAGCACATTATTACCATTCTTGGGTTATTATTATTTGGCTTATATTGTTTTTTTTTTGTGTTTTTAAAAATCTACATAATCCACAAAGCCAAATTTAAAGGCCAAATATGGAACCTTTTCGATCACCGTTTCGAACACTGCGATTACTGAAGGCCTTTCAGGCCTTCAGTAATCGCAGTGTTCGAAACGGTGATCACACACAGGGGGATGAAAGTCATCTCACATCTAAAGACCATTACAAACATCCAGGGCACACTGCGGGATTCGCCCACACATCCTGTTAGTTGAAGATGCCGACAAGCCATAGCAGTCTGGTTTTAAATATATAAAAAAAAAAAAAAAAAAAAAAATATATACATATATATATATATATATAAAGTTTTAAATATATATATATATATATATATATAAAAATTCATTTTGTCCCCTTTCTTTCAATAGATAATAACAAGATAAAATGTGTTTAATATATTTACGTAAAATCTGAAAAATTTGTAATAGAAATTACAAATTTTTCAGATTTTGTGGTATATGAAGACCACAAGTACTGTTTAAAAAAAAGTGGTTTCGAAGCATAATTCTAAAGCTTTATGAAGAAGGCGCTGAGTTTCCAGTCTTTCATTTTGTTATTTTTTTAAAAAAAAATAGTTCAACCAACTATACCGTACCAAGAAACTTATCATTAAGAATAAATAGTCCCAGATAACGTACAAGTTAAGAAAGGGGAAAGATCAAAATATCAGTTCTGTTTAAAATGTTTGTCTTGGGCAGTAATGTTGGGGAAGTAAAATTCAAAATCAGAAATTGAACATATCATAAAATCTTATTTCTTAGCACATTCTTAATTATTGCTTGTATTTTCTCATTAGGATCGTCAAATCCACATCCTACGCACTTGGACACCCAGACTTCCAAAACCAGTTTAGTTTCTGCAGTCAGTACCCTCGAAAAGCAAAGTTGGATTAAGGATTTTTTATACCACATATGCCCCATTGATATTGACGGCTGGCCCGAGAAGAAGTGGTATGGAAAAATTGTGGATTCTATAAAGGTAAGTGTTGTTATTGTTTGGTGATAGTTAATGTATGTCGACCAATCAAAGCTCATTTTGAACTAATTCGGTCGGCGCTGACATAGCTTATAATGAATTGATGTAGACTGTAAATCATTTATAATAATTAATGTCAATTTTTAAGAATAACATTACTATTGAAGGAGCTTGTATTTGTCATCAAGTTAAACAATACACATAGTAGACACTGAAGAAATGAAATATTCAAAGTAGGATACCGAACAAATCAAAGTGTTTTCACTAGTTAGGAAATGGCTGCTTCACAGAAAAAAAAAAAATACACAATAGTCATTAAACACACAAATGTAATAATATGGCTCCTCAGTGAACAAAACGAATAAACCCTGGAAAAGAAATAACAGCTAAAAATGCAGCTTGTACATCACAGTTTTACTGACGGCGTGATTAGAAGCTTGCGCAATCAGGAGTGGGGATCTGACATTTGAGAAGAAATACTTAGGACTATAAATAAAACTTCCTGGACGGAATGTAGAACTAATGAGGCATGAAGTAATACAAATTATCAAGGAATAGTGGCAGTGAAAAATCACAAAAATCCAGACTGCCAGTCTGCGATGTGATCGAATGGAAATTATGCAATTTCTCAACGTAACTTTAGATGGAAGGATCAAAGGTTCGAGATAACCAAGAAGATAATCCAGAATTAATTAGAGATCATAGAGACTTATAGACAAGTCTACCCAGATGCAAAGTATCGACGGAAATTAAGAGCATGCATAAAAGGAATTAAACTTGAGAGACTTGAGTCAGTTTAGGCTATAAAATAAATTTTGAACCATTTACAGTTGCAATATCAGGAGTGGTTGTAGCCTATCAGACATTACCAGTTGGTACTAGTTCATGTTTGAACCGCTCACATCAACAGTCCTTTGTCCGGAGTAAGGATTGTTTCTGAGATTGTTTGGAATGCCTTAACGAACAGTTCGTTGTCGCTATATTCAAAGAAAATACCCAAAAGCACATGAAGTCAAATTTCAGTTGTGGATTGTGAAATGCTTACAATGACTTCGCTTTACCTTGGTAGATACTGAAAGTATACAGCATCTTCTGTTTTTATTTATGTCTTATTTACGATATATGCCAATCAAACTTAGGATAGATTAATTATTGTCGCTGGGCTTTTAGATCTCTTGTAATTAAGAGATTGTAATATTGATCAACGTTTTCCACTTTTCTAAATTCATGACATGCTTTCAAATTCTTGGAATTCTTCATTTCCACAATTGGCATAAATAAACACGTTATTGCTATAATCAATAACTTGCTTATGTATGGGTTAATCTTTAATTGTGATATTCACTTACCTAAAATGACGGCCTCTCTTTATTTATTTGAATTTTATCTATAATTACTACAACTGCTGCACAGCATTTGCAATTTTCCACTGTATAGTATAATATTTTCTTCTTTTATGAGTCTTTAATCCTATATTTCTGCTTTGTTTATTATCAAATAAATGGAATGCCAAATATGTTGCAAAATAGTTTCGTTTTTTTCCTTTTTCATTTTTTCGTTTAACCACAGTTGAATGCATTTTTCTTTCAGGCTCCGGTCTATCTCTTACTGACTCTGACAATCCCTGTAGTCGATTACGAAAGTGAAAACCAAAACTGGTGCAAGATGCTAAGTATTCTGCATTGTGTTACGTCTCCCTTATTCGTTTTGTTTGCCACCAAAAGTAAGCGTTATGAATTTCTTCAATTTCTGATTGCTTTGGGTTATACAAATTTAGTTGCAGACATTGTTCGAAGAGTAATTTTAAGTGTTAAAGTTTATTTCCTAACTGCATGAACTTTACACACACATTCTCATGTGTACCTCCATGTATTTAGGATACATATGCTGTTTTGCCTGTTATCACTAATAAATCTGAATGAAACTAAAACAGCGATGGTACAATAAAATTTCTTAAAAAAATTCCGAATAACAATTGATTAAACTCTTATCCAACCAGAAATAAAATTTAACGAAGGCGATAATCTCAGGGGATTATTAATTGTTATTGCTTCGAACTTTTTTTCGGGTGTTTGGCTTAGAGACACTTATAGCTCATAAACGATTTTTATAAAAAAATCAACCAAACAGCTTAAGCGAAAGTGAAAGCTTTCAGGGATAATTTCTACAAGAAATTTACTGATTTTTATCTTTTTGTGATATAAGTATCTATAAGCTAATCACCTGATTTTACTTCCTAATTACAAACATTTCTGCAGATTTTATTTATTTTTTTTTTCGAAAATTTTAAAATAGTTACTTTTTTTAAAAAATGACTTTATACGTCGTTAAGCATTTTAAATTAATCACTCGTATTGCCCTGTTGGCTACAGAAACGTTATCATTCAAGCAGAAGAATGCAGCCATAAATAGCCATTGGGCGGTGTTATTCCCCCCCCCCCCCCTTCATTTGTTTGGAGCAAGTGCGAAGCCCTCGTTATGGTTGTCAACGGTATTTTATCTGATTGTGCACTGTTGCTTGCCGTGAAGGACAAAGATGCAGATGACAAAGCAGAAAAACATCAACTACCTTGCCACCTAGCAACAGAATCCTACTGGAGATAATATTGTGAGTCCACCATCGAATGATACGGAATACTAATACAATTGTGTTTTTATTATTATTTTCTTGTGTAAAGGAGAAATAATTTCTTCTAAATAATATACAAAAATATTAACCGCATAATCCTCGCACATTATCCGATCATTCATTACCATAAACTGGTACTCGATACAGTAAACACTCCGTCCTGCCTGCCTGCATGCCGTATTTAATTGAATCTTGTTTATTAGTTCAGGATTTTCATTTGCGAACAGAAGTGATCGTATTTCTCAATGTTATCTGAGAATAATAAAGTAAATCGTTCGTTTTTGTTATTTCATGAGGACATTTATCAAGAACAAACATTGAAGATTCCCGTGAGCCGCTTGAAATGAAAAAGAACCATCAAATGATCAGTTTTATGACGTTCGAGAAAAGTGAAAGATTATAGAAGTCAATTTTCAGCAGCACTATTGCAATTTATTATGATATTATATGAAAATAAACCGCATAATTAGAAGAATTTACCGATAGTGAATACACACTGAACAAATCCAGTAATTGCTGATTACTTACACAAGAACAAGATGCACGATGAAATTCTCTACAAGCGTTACCGATATGCTGACATTTTATATGGTTTTTATGAACACAAGGGGGTTGCAAAACTTGAAACACATCAGTGCCCTTGTGGAGCAAGTGAATAAGAAAAAAGAAATCCATTGATGTGCTTGACAGTACTGACGAGTGCACAACTTAAACTGATGGAATCCTGCCATGTGCGGTTCTAGTAGTTGACAGATGAGGTGTTGCTAGAAATAGCAGGTTAAGTTTAGATGTTTGTAAGTAGTGAAAGTGCACATTATGGTTGTGCGATGCAAAAAACCATTTCATAAACTACGTCATACGTAATACCTGCTGCTGTCGATCTATACTTTTACATACTGAAACCATCGAGATGAGGTAGGTCAAGTTGATAGTCGCTGCAGAGAGATAACTAAGAACATATCCTGCAATGCCTTTCAACCTAGCCCATAATTGAGCTTCTTCCACAGAGGATTTTTTCTCTTCGAAAAAAAATTTTTTAGTTTAATATGACTGACGAATTCCATCCACTTTCGACAAGTCCTGTTGAAAACCTTCATTGCTACTACTGCAGTGATTTCGTCGTTTTTATTTATTTATTTATGATGAACGCCAGTCCATCATAAAAAAAAATTGCAGCGTATAATTATACAACTGTAATATCGTAAATGATCCGAAAGATATTTTTATTTCTCTGGAAAGATAAAAAATCCGCCGGAGAACACATGCAATTCGAACACTCAATAAAATTCAAGGTTATTTCGAGATCTTAAATGCTTTTTATTTATGATGAACGCCAGTCCATCATAAAAAAAAATTGCAGCGTATAATTATACAACTGTAATATCGTAAATGATCTGAAAGATATTTTTATTTCTCTGGAAAGATAAAAAATCCGCCGAAGAACGCATGCAATTCGAACGCTCATTATTCTTAAATGCTTTGACATTCATTCTTAACCATGTGTCAGTTATAATTTATGAAAATAGCCTTCCCGATGAGAGTGACCAATAATATGCTGAATCACATTCTTATCTAATATTTTATCAGTTTCATCCGTGACGTTTGCATTTTCGTTATGCATGCTAACCATTTTTCATGTTGCGCATCAAAAGTTACATCTGTGAAGATGTAACTCTTAGAACGTTAAACGTTCCTCACAAAAATGCGCATGATAAGCACTATAATACGTTCAAGACATTATCCCCCCCCCCTCTTAAACAACTCCCAATAGTTTATAAATTCCAATTCCCCAATCTTAGAATATTGTTCTCATATCTGGAGTAGTGCACTAGAAACTTCCCTGAGAATGCTCGATTTATCCAGAAAATCTAACAGATAAGCTTAGGTGTCGATGGTTATTCATAACTTATTTTTCACGGCATTAACAACACCACAAACACTTTTATTTACAAAGATGTTTTATTAACGCTTATATTTCATTTATTTTCAACTCAGCATCATCAGAGCACAACACACTTGTAAACGCGACAGTGAGTGAAACAATATAATTGCAAAAGACAAAAGATCTAAAGTCCTATTTTTGGCGCCCTCTAACGGGGAAAAAGCAGTTATCCAGGAGTTTTTCTTAGGATAACCGTCTCCCAAATTTTTGGCAAAATAATGCAGCCATATTTGTTAAGGTTGGGAAAATTCTTCAAAGCCATTGCTGACTCAAAAAATAATCTTTCAGATCTATAACGACTCCTAAATAGCACATTCGTTTTCCTCCATCTGATCCTGTGTGAAGGAGTGTCCAAAGCGTGGTCTGCCAGTCCCGACTTGCCATAGTAATAGTAGCGAATGTATCTTTCATGTTCTTCCAGGCGGATGTTCACTGATCTTCCTGTTTGCCCATAATAGGCCAAGTCACAGTCACACGGAACTTCATACACTCCTGAGTGTGCTAAGGGGTGAAGTTTATCCTTAGCCGAGCGGATCAGAGTTGCCAGCTTGACATGAGGTTTGAAAGTGGTGCGAAGGCCATGTTTCAACAATACTTTGGCTATCTTTTTCGATGTACTTCTGATATATGGAATAGAAATGGTCATGTTGTATTCTTGTGTATTAGGGGAGGGCAGAGTAATGGGCCTATATAGTATTTTATCTATTTTGTGGGGATTGTAGCCGTTGGCTAAGAACGTATGGCGCAGGTATTGGAGTTCAGTGGTCAGAGCTGTATCGTTAGAACAAATGGCTCTGGCTCTGTGTGTAAGTGTTTTTAAAATGCCGTACTGTTGGACTGGATGATGATGCGACTGTTTATGTAGGTATCTTCCTGTGTGTGTAGGCTTTCTGTAAATAGAAAAAGATAGTGATTCATCTGAAAGGCGGGTGACTAATGTGTCAAGAAATCGTAAACAGTTATTTGATTCTTTTTCTACTGTGAAGTGAATTTTGGGGTGTTGGTTGTTTAGGTAGGTGACAAAAGCATCCAAAGTGTCTTGTCCATGGGGCCAAATTGCACACATCATCTACATAGCGTAACCACACTTGTGGTTTGTATGTAGCTGTGGTAAGTACTTTGTTTTCAAAGTGTTCCATGTAAAAATTTGCTAACTGGGGAGAGAGGGGGTGAACCCATAGCAGTACCATTAATCTACAATTAATTTGTAGAATCCCCCCCATGTAAAGTAACCTGCATTCATGGTAAATTGAAAGAATTCAAAAATATCTGGGGGAAATTTAGACTTGATTAAATCAAGAGTGTCTATAAGTGGTACACTGGTAAATAAGGAGGTGACATCGAAACTAACCATTATATCTGAATCTTTTAGAATTAGATTTTTAACCAGTGTTTTGAAATGGATTGAATTTTTTACAAAAGTAGAGGAGTTGCCAGTAAGGTGGGGCAAGCGAGAACAAATCGCTGCTACTCGCATAGAGCTTAGTAAGCTAAACAGCTCTATCACAGCTCTACAGCAAGAACTAATCAACGTGTTAAATCCTGAAATATGGAATGTCCTACAGCACATCTCCGAAGTTGCAGCAAAAAAATAATTCACAAAAGTAAAAAGTAAACACCTAAAGAAATATGAACTCCTATAACAGCGCCAACATACGCAGTCCCGACCGCAACTTCGACGAGACCACGTGGTCGTAAACCTATCGTCGGAAACACTCACTGAAGAAGTCAAGAACGCTCTCAGTCTAGAACATAACTTTGCCGTCACTCCCAAACAAATTCCTAAACTAGAAATTATGATGAAAGTAGAACGGGGTATCCACGATCTTCCGCCAGCAATGGCCAATAACGTGCGACTAGATATAGCAAGTATTATAAACAAGGCTATGCCTCCAAAAAGCAATATGACACGTAAGCAAATAACTGCCCTAAAAAGTTATATAATAATAAAAATATTATTATTACAAAAGCCGATAAAGGAAATGCAACAGTTATCGTGAATAAAGAAGATTATAACAGAAAAATGCAAGATCTCATATGTGACAGTTCCACATATCAAATTATACATCGAGACCCCACGATGTCTCAAAAGAAAAAAGTCCGAAAATTACTGAAAAAAGTGACATAGGGCCCAAAGAAATCATCAGGAAAATAAAGCCAATTCATGTTAAACCACCCCGTATTTATGGATTACCAAAAATCCACAAAACTAATATTCTCCTACGCCCCATAGTTGATAGCATAGATGGTCCCACATATAAACTGGCCCGGCATTTAGCCAAGTCGCTTGCCCCCCTCACTGGCAACTCCTCTACTTTTGTAAAAAAAAATTCAATCCATTTCAAAACACTGGTTAAAAATCTAATCCTTAAAGATTCAGACATAATGGTTAGTTTTGATGTCACCTCCTTATTTACCAATGTACCACTTATAGACACTCTTGATTTAATCAAGTCTAAATTTCCCCCAGATATTTTTGAATTATTTCAATTTACCATGAATGCAGGTTACTTTACATGGGGGGGATTCTACAAACAGATTAATGGTACTGCTATGGGTTCCCCCCTCTCTCCCCAGTTAGCAAATTTTTACATGGAACACTTTGAAAACAAAGTACTTACCACAGCTACATACAAACCACAAGTGTGGTTACGCTATGTAGATGATGTGTGCAATTTGGCCCAATGTACAAGACACTTTGGATGCTTTTGTCACCTACCTAAACAGCCAACACCCCAAAATTCACTTCACAGTAGAAAAAGAATCAAATAACTGTTTACGATTTCTTGACACATTAGTCACCCGCCTTTCAGATGAATCACTATCTTTTTCTATTTACAGAAAGCCTACACACACAGGAAGATACCTACATAAACAGTCGCATCATCATCCAGTCCAACAGTACGGCATTTTAAAAACACTTACACACAGAGCCAGAGCCATTTGTTCTAACGATACAGCTCTGACCACTGAACTCCAATACCTGCGCCATACGTTCTTAGCCAACGGCTACAATCCCTACAAAATAGATAAAATACTACATAGGCCCATTACTCTGCCCTCCCCTAATACACAAGTATACAACATGACCATTTCTATTCCCTATATCAGAGGTACATCGGAAAAGATAGCCAAAGTATTGTTGAAACATGGCCTTCGCACCACTTTCAAACCTCATGTCAAGCTGGCAACTCTGATCCGCTCGGCTAAGGATAAACTTCACCCCTTAGCACACTCAGGAGTGTATGAAGTTCCGTGTGACTGTGACTTGGCCTATTATGGGCAAACAGGAAGATCAGTGAACATCCGCCTGGAAGAACATGAAAGATACATTCGCTACTATTACTATGGCAAGTCGGGACTGGCAGACCACGCTTTGGACACTCCTTCACACAGGATTAGATGGAGGAAAACGAATGTGCTATTTAGGAGTCGTTATAGATCTGAAAGATTATTTTTTGAGTCAGCAATGGCTTTGAAGAATTCTCCCAACCTTAACAAATATGGTTGCATTATTTTGCCAAAAATTTGGGAGATGGTTATCCTAAGAAAAACTCCTGGATAACTGCTTTTTTCCCCGTTAGAGGATGCCAAAAATAGGACTTTAGATCTTTTGTCTTTTGCAATTATATTGTTTCACTCACTGTCGCGTTTACAAGTGTGTTGTGCTCTGATGATGCTGAGTTGAAAATAAGCGAAATATAAGCATTAATAAAACATTTTTGTTGATAAAAGTGTTTGTGGTGTTGTTAATACCGTGAAAAATAAGTCATGAAGTGTATCCAGAAGAGGACATTTCAGTCAATAGCTAATCCTCTTCTACAAACCTCCTACTCCAATCTCTTTCTCGTACATGTTCTGTTTCTATACTTCTACACTACACGTACTCTTATGAGCTCTGCTCCACCGAACCGGCGACTATCACTCCTCCACCTCTCTCCTGTTAGAACGCGAACATCTGCTGATTAACATCAATACAGAATTCAGCTCCAGACTTACTGAACCAGCTTCTCATCATCTGTTTTCTTTCCATTTATCTCTTTCCTGTGAAACAGCTTGTCCAATTCTGTTTTCCACACAAGTTAATTGAACTTGTGTGGAATCTTCTTAGCCACTCGCCCACACACGGGATTGTTGCGTTATAGGGTTGATGCAAAGTAATAAATAAAAATAAAATTACTCCATGACAAAGATATTATCACAGTGCTATTCTTAAAGTAAAGGAACAATTAAATTTTAGTAAAAGCTAACTCAGTGATTAAAAATTAAATATGTGCTATGCATTATTCATATGATTCTACGCACCCTGCGACAGGACAGAACAAGGTGACGACCAGCTCATGGGGAGGGAAATTACATCGAACTGAATCTGATCATGGCGTGAAGAACACATGACAGTGGCAGTTTTGAAAAGATGGTCGGAAGAAATTTTTAAGAAAAGTTTATTCCATTTCTCTGAAAGTTCTGAGTTCAGTTCTAGAACCTAGAAAAATATCTGTTTTAAAGATGTCATTCTAAGTATCAGATCGCTGAGTGACATGCGATGATGCGTAAATAGCTAATCCGGCTACTTGCATGCCATAAAATGTGCTATTAACGATTGGCAACTTTCTTTTCGGGAGATGACAGAAGACTACAACTAGAGTTATTACGACAAACAAGGAATTTGAAGATCATTACAAGAATCTCGGACGATAATATTCAGTTCGATATTATAATGCAGAATATCCCATCCATCTGCCCATTTGGAATACCAAAAAAATCTCTCGAAACTAATTTGTAAGAACTTGTAATATTTTGTTTTGATTATCCAACAGTTTACCGTAAAAAGAAAATGCGGTGACGTCTTCAAATTTTATAAATATTAACGTTTCTGTATGTGTAATGTACTTTTTCTCGCAGGTGGAACGCTGAAAATAGAAGAAAAATTTCCCATTTGGGGAGTTATACTAATAATCGCTGCAGTCCTCATCCTGCTGGTTTACTTCACGTCAAGCCACGAAGAACCCCCAAAGTACCACTGGGTATTTGGATACATTGGTTTTATTGCTTCTGTTATGTGGATCTACACTCTAGCAAATGAAATCGTATCTTTATTAAAGGTAAGAGATTCATTTAACAAGGTTAATATTTCTGTATACAAAGAAGTCAAGGTACAGCTTTTCATTTTGGCCCTCGAAAATGCTTTTCCTCGAAACTGTGTCACAGCAGGTTTTTGAATTTCATATATTAATGCATAGCAGAAAAGTGCGACCTCATTTAGCTGAATATATAATGAAAAGTATTAGTTTGAATTTTGTTTATTTACTTCCACGTGTAATGTATTATTTTAATTTCCAATCTAGGCTATAGGAGTAGTCTTTGGGCTGAGTGACACCATCTTAGGACTCACGGTACTGGCTTGGGGAAACAGTATTGGAGGTAAGATAATTTGCTTTGTACACTGGGTGCAAAATGACTTAGTTTTAGATATAATCATTCTCTTTCTTTATATTTAATAATTTAAATGTGGAATTCGTTTCACTATTTGGTAACATTCATGAAAATATCTCGGAGGCCAAGAATTTTTTCCCCCAAAATTTTGCTTTGCTCCTAGCAATTAAACAATAAGGCACGAGCGTCTAACTTTGCGTTGGATCATCAACATTTTTGCAGTCCTGAACGACAATATATATACTGCTATAGATGAACTAAAAAAAAGAAAAAAAAGCCTATCCATTTAACTTCGCATTGGTACTCATATTGAATAGTACACTGGAGTTTTTTGGATTAAAAATCCTTTTAAATAATAAAGAAGTGATATATCATATCACTATCATATATCATATCAATAGGAATTTCGAAAAGAGATAGCTGTGTACCCCTGACCTAAAAACATTACCTCCCTGCATGAAGAAATAACTGCATCTTGATGGTAATTTTAGCTATATCATGAGTGCTTGAGTCACACTGTGGCATAAATGAAATTAAAATAGAACTTTTAGTGTTTTTAAGGTCATAAAAAATGATTGTAACGTTATAGATCTTGATAGTGGGATGCAAGAAAGAGAATTAAAGACTGATGATGTTGGGCAATCCATAAAGACATGGGATTTCCTTCGTATCCTAATAAATGTAATCCACGATTTTTTTTTATTTATTATTTAGTTTTGTCAAATTTCTGAACACTTTTCTCATAAGAATTTACTAAGTGGTTGTTTCTGTTCATATTTCACAAATTTGCTTATGAAATTTAAAGAGTAAAACAAAAATAGAATTAAACCAGTGGGGAATCAAAAATTGACTACAGAATCGTGGAGATAAACTTTAAAACTTCCACATTAAAATAAAGTTTATATAAAAAAAATGGCAGTTTTATCATATGGAGACCATAGCGGAATTGTATTTTGACATAGGGATGTAATTAAGATGTATATAACAAACACAAATTAAATAGACAAATTGTTTTACAAAAAATTGCAGAAGTGATTTTATTAATTCAAGGTGTAAAACGGGCCGATGACTAGAAAAATTGCTAAATCATGATCCTTTTGGTATAAATGCACTGAAAAATATTAATGTAATAAATAAGCATCGTTGTTCTTGAAAATTAATCTCATAATACATCCATATGACAAATCGTATTTTCCATTGCTGAATGGAATACCATGTGATGCATTGTATTTTCACATCAGCCAATGTACTGAAACAGTCACTAATCACAAAAAGTCATGAAACAGACATAACCTATTTATTAAGAGTCAGTTGTTGTTGTTGTTTAAGTAAGTCAAATCTGAATAACAGACTCTTATTTTAATGTATATCGATTATAGTAAGAGTCTGTTATTACTTACTCTTACTTTAATCGATTACATAAGCTTTCATAAATTAAGAAACAAATTAAATTAGGAAGAGAAAAATCAGTATAATTCAAAACTGTTTGCTGAATTTTAATGCAATTCAGTGAAAATCACTACGGTATGCGGTGTGAAAGAAACACCCACAAAAACTTAAAAATGAATACTTCAGTAGCAAATGGTACACGAAGACAATGGTCAAAAATCGAGGTCGAAATGAGATTATCAAAGTGACACAATAATGAATACAGTCCTCTCTCACAGCAGTACATCACCCACAACTGTGTCCAGAAGCTCATTTGGTAAAAACAACCATTGCTCCTGCAAGCTCTCTGAAAGTAATCTATTCTGAAAATATTGGTTTACGAGCTTTGCTGGATGAGGACAGCATTATCATCTTATAGGATAAATAGAATAAATGTCTACCCTATCGCATACCAGACCTCGTTTTTATAAATTGCAGCATTCATGGTTCTGCTAGGAAGAACATGCAGGTTGGTGCATCCATCCAACGAGATGCCTCCCGCAAACCATCACACTACCTCCACCATAAGTGTTCCTTTCATGAATATCATAAGAATGATAATGTGTCCTTAGTTCTCTCAACAAAGTGGTGCCACACGTGAACTGATCTGGAGAGAACTAGGAACATGTTATCATCCCCCTAATATCCAGTTTAAGTGACCGCTTGTCTTCGTGTACTAATTTGTTACTGAATTATTTACAATTTTTGTGGATGTCTCTTTCACATCTCATCCTACTGCTTTGATTAATCGTGATTTTTGTCTTTGTGCCTTTATTTATATAAATCAGTGTATATGATGTGATTAAATGAAGACTTATGGTATTTTAATGTTTTCATTCTTTATATTCAATAGAATAACTTATTTTTCTAAAGGTATCTGTAAAATTAAAATTTTATTTACATTAGAATAGAGAGTAGCATTTTTTTTCACAGAAATGCTAACTTGATGCTAATTTTCCAAGGAGAATTAAATGAACTTATCTGCCTTAATTATCGTGTTTAAAGAAAATACCTTACTACGTGTGTATAACTTTTCGACAGCGAGAATTTTATGTTTACGTAGAATAATAAACAAAAACACTGTGAATAAGAGTACTTCTTACATAAATAAAAACAGTAGCATTAATAAAATATAAATTTAATTTCTTAAATTACAATAATTAAATTTAAATTATACAACCGATTATATTTTGATGGTTGTTTGTGCTTTTTTTTTTTTTTTTTTTTTTTTTTTTTTTTTTTTTTTAATACAGATTTTATATCCAACCTTTCTGTCGCCCGTCAAGGATATCCACGGATGGGAATATCGGCCTGTTACGGAGGACCACTCCTGAGTATCCTTCCACAGCTTTCTTAGAACTTAGCTTTATGTTTGTTTACATTTTCGTTTTTTAACACGATAAGAATCCTTGAGAGAACTAAATTTAACTGTATCGTAATGAAACGTTTTTCATGGTGTGTTTGGAAATAATACTAATTTTCTTAATACATTTTTTATAATTGAAATAGTGTTCAATTTTATTCTACTTCTTCAAGCACACTCACATGATCGATATAGTGTTATTATAACTTAGTGCAAAAGATAGGACACACTTTTTGGCATCATGCTTCTCATTCAATTAACTCCTACTCACTGCCTCTTTCACCAGAAATATATTGATGGAATCCTGAATAGCTTGCATACCAACATTTCGTCATGATGGAATCAGTTCTCCAGTTGTTTCGCTGAAAACTTGTGCTCCCTAGATCTTCCTCCTGGAAACGGATTTTTTTAAAAAAATTCAATAAAAGAGACCTGCTGGAGAATACACACTGAACGCCGTCATTGGTCTTAATTCCAATGAAACAAAACCAAGCTTGGAATAAACACAACTAAATGGTCTTCGCAATTGTGCAGCTCCTTGATCATTTAATATTTCCAAGACATTTACTTGGATCAGGTACATAAGCATACTTATACAGGGTGTTTCAAAAAGAATGACCTGATTTCAAATAATTATATTTATTAATGAAAACGTGGTACAGTTACAAAGATATACAAGATATATCTTTGATATATCATTACAAATGGGACGAGGATAGCCTTGTGAAATTCTTTACTAGCAAAACAGTCCCGTCTTATTTCTCTCAAAAATGATCTCACTTCACTTTCTCTTACTTTTGATAATACCTAGTTCTTCAAGAAATCAGATTTTTCCTCTTTGGCCGACTATCTTCTCTGTCACACACACATCACATCCGTAACCCTGCCTCCCCCTCCTCCCTCAAAAAAAAAAAAAAAAAAACTGGATCAGTTTCGGTTCAAGACACCAATTTAAGTTTTTAATGGATCTATGTGTGTGTGTGGGGGGGGGGAATTACTATTTAAAATTAATTCACCTACCATACTTTAGTAAAACGAATAACTTATAAAAACAAAGTAACAGTTCTTGGTTTTGACCACTTACATTTACAATGTAAACACTTTATAGACAAAAATGCAAGAAGGAGCTGCAATATAAGAAAACAAGTACGGAAATTATTGAGATGTTCATACAAACACAAAGGTCTCTCTCTCTCTCGATAGCATTCTTTTATAGCGAGTTCATCCATTCAGAGCAGATGCATCTGTCATTTTCGTCTTATTCGCTATTTTCTTTTATAATGTGGCTACGACCCACGAAAAGTTAACGAGCCTGTAGTACATTTGTACTGTGGTCTGCTAACGTATTTTTTTTTTTCTGTTTTACTATTTTATTTATACATATATATATATATATATATTTACACACACAGTCGGTAAGCTCTGCTCTAGAGACTAAACGTGGAATTTTTTAAACTATTAGAGGTCTCCAATAAACTGGGCCGTGGTCTCACATCGGACAATGAAATTCATCTCCCATAAGGACAATCAAACATTCCACGTCACGTGTGACTCGAACTAGCAGCGTGTTGGTGGAATAGCTGATAGGCTAACCACTCAGCCAACTAGGTCGGCAATATATTTTGTTTCCAAGTGGCGTTAGCCAGTGGATGCAATTCTTATAAAAATAGATTTTGTTGTCATTTTCACATACTTTAGTGTCGTTTTGCCTAAATTTTTTCATTAAAAATTTAAGCCAAAATGGAGATAACCAAGCGAATTTCAGTTAAAATGTCAAATAATAAATTTTAGTAAATTCTGTCCAGCCAAAGCAACTTTGTTATATGCATGCTGACGAAAAGAAGTTATAGGTGCTTATAGCTCAAATTCCCAGACTGAGGACGCTGAAATTCGCTAATATGGTACAGTTACAATTGTTCTATCTGAATCGTTTCACCGATTATCATGCGATGGATGAAATGTAGGGTGTAGGAATCTCTTTATAAACATGTCTACGCACGCTATGTTTTAAATTCCGATAGACCCGTATTCATATGACATTTTTGAATGAGAATAGCCTCAGGAATAAGATTATAAATTGCTGAATTTTTTCAATATTTTAAACCGTCAATTCCTATATAATGAATGAAATTAGAAAGAAAATGCTCTTATATCTTAAAAGTGCTCGACGATACTTTTATCAATGAGAGAATTATCTAAAAAAAAGTCATATTAATACGATTGAGACTTTTTTTCGATGGCATTTTAACCATTAAAATATAAACTTTTGGTTATGATGATAAAAAATAGTAAATAAAATGTTTGGATCATATTGGATATCATGTATCCCCGTTTTCTATTTTAAAGCGACTTTCTAATTTGTAATAATTATTCTCTGATAACTATAAAATGTTTTTTCTTAACTACGAGATCTGCTTCTTGGTGTTGGCATTCCATACACGATAAAGTTGACAGGAACCAATGAATCGCTTCAGGTATGGATGTATTTATTATGTTAAGCCTATACAATCATGTTTATTTTGATAAACAGTTCAACATACTGATATGAGCTTAGTCATTAGTAATGATTAGTCTTTTAAATTAAACTTCCACGACATCAACCTACAGTGCTACAAAGGTATCTGGTTGGAGGCCTGAAAGGAAAATATTCATTAGGGGCCAGCTGAAATATTTTGATAATTACTGTTGCTGTTATTAGTATGAGTGTGCTCCCCAAACGTATTATTTTCGAATCTTATGAACATCCACTTGGAAAGGATCATTTTTTTGTTATCTTAAAATCCTTGTATATATTTTTGTATGCTCGAATTGTTGTATGAATATGGCTTATTCGAAAGACGGAAGAGTTATAAAAACCAGGGATGGATGGACTGCTTATTTAAACAAAATAGAAAAAAAATTGAAAAAGATTTATCTGTGTTCTAATAAAGAGTGAAACTTCTAAAAATTGAAATTAAGATTCAAACAAAGATTGAAACCTCTCATAAACAATGAAATAAAGACTGAAATACTAGTTAAGAGAGAGGTGTCATGTAGGAATGTCCACTTCCTTCATATTTGTTTAACCTTTGCCCGGAGGAAGTAATTAAAAAAAAAAGCAGCTATATAAGATGAGTTCCTCTTCAGAAAGAGGAAGTGGTCTAATGTGTAAAACATACGAGTAGATGGGAATAAAATAATTCTGTTCAAAACAATGCTTCTCGCCTTTAGTACTTCTAACATTATAAATCCCACCATACCTAACACTAAAAGACTGTTCTCGCATTTCTGAAGTTTCACCAAAAAACCCCCTAAAAGTAATTAACTGTACATACTGCAATCCACTTAGAAAATGATCCGTCGTTCTCAAATAATTGCAATTTCTCATCTGTGAGAAATTGCATTCTCATAGATGACTCCTCTTTCTGTATTCTGTCTTTTTCATTGGTGCTATTCTACTGAACTAACTTTCAACTACACTACAATTCTTCCACTTTTCTCCTTGTAATAACATAAGAAACCACTGGTCATCATCAATACGCAGATCAGCTCCAAACATATCGCCCTATGGATGTAGTAATTATCAAAGGCTGATCACGTGATTTCTCGCAATTTCAGAGTAATCAGTTTTATAGTTCTGGATGTCCATTACTATCTCATTAAATTGCTGATTTCTTGTCACTAAAAACTGGCCTCCAAGATTTACGAAATTATTCATTGGTTAACTGGATTTGAGCACTACTTGTTAACTGGATTTGAGCACTACTTGGAGTAGGCAGGTTATGACTAAGGCAAAAAGAAAATTACTTCAGAGATCGACAGAGAGAACCTTCTTGAGGTTATAGTTAGGTTCAGGGAACTCAATTAATTGCTAAGGATTATTTTAGACATGTATATTATATACTAGAAACTAATTATATTTCGGACTTGCATGCACGTGTCACTAATCGTTTTTTTTTTTTTTTTTTTCAGCTGGAGTTCACCAATCTCATCAGTCTTCTTTATACTACGCTATGTCTCAGTCTAGTGTCTACTATGGTCACCATGACAGTATTGAAATTCCAAGCCAAACGTCCCTTTGGATTCTACCTTATTTTCCTCTATATTGTGTTTATAGTGATCGCCGTGTTGTTAGAATCAGGAGTTATTCACTAAACAGTGCAATATTTGTTGTATGTTAAAGTCATGCCTCGAATTAACTTGTGTGTGACAAAGTGAACCCCAGAGCTCATAGCCTCAAGGAGTATTAATTTCTCCCCTCAGCTGAACTTTGAGCCTTTAGGATTGTCCACTCGGTGCTGTTCAAATTTATCTGTACAAAGTACGAAAAGTTCGATAATTTCAAGTGCGCTGGGCCGTGCCATTTGAAAATTCAAGTTAATACCGGGCGAACAAAATCGTACGCGCTGCCTCTGGTGATTTATTCTGGAACAATATTGACGGGGATGTGTTAATTGTTAATAATAGTTGTTATTTGTTGAGATCATCACAGTAGTGAAATTGGGAAGGCTCTAAGCCTAATCATAGCTAACGAACAAACTGAAGTACCCGTTTCGAGTACTCGTTACGTCAGTGAACAGTGATGTGCTGGTAAAATGTTTTCACCCAAGACTAGACTTGGACGCGATACATTTCAGAGAAAATAGTTTGCAAGAAACTAATTTATATACCACGCAGAAGAATTGAAAACTCACCGTAAAACGTTTTGTATGTTTTACATACAAATATTTTGTGCCTACGTATACAGAACAGTACATGTTAATAAATAACTTACACACTCCACTGTGCTTTTATTTATTTTTTTTTTCAGAAGTAATTTTTGTACCTCTTCGTAAATTGTCGATTTACCCGTGAATAATTTAGTCAAAAGCATTTAGCTTTCACTAAGTTATCCACAGAAAAATTAAGGGCAAACTACATTTTGAAACCTGGAAGACTGCTTTAGTTAAGGCACCTAAATTTTAAATGCCCAGGATTTTCTGGGTCCCAATTCTTTTTTAAGCGAACACTGCCTTTATTTGATGGCTAAAATTTTACTTTGATCTTGAATTCTTTGATAATTAAAGTAAGAAACTTTTTTTGCAGTTATGAAGAATTTTAGCTAGCAGTAATCAAAATAATTTAGAAATTTTATACTGAACTCTATAAAGACAAAGACCAAGACATCCAAGAATCATCTATGGATAACTCGAGTGAGGATGAAGACGATTCCCCTGAGATCTTACAAAGCGAAGTGGAAATGGTACTGCAGTAAATGAAGAATGGGAAGGCCACAGGAGTAGATGGAATTATGGTCGACTTCTTAAAACTGGGAGGAAGCCCTGTCATCAAACAGTTGACTAAACTCTTTAATAAATGCCTAAAACAGAGAAAAATTAAAAAAAAATTGGAACAATTCACTTTTAGTATTAATTTTTAAAATGGACAATAAGGAAGAAATTAAAAACTACAGACCTATAAGCCTACTCCCCACCATATATAAAGTCTTCACAAAAATTATAAATAATAGAATAAAATCTAAACTAGAGGGAATGCAATCCTGTGAACAAGCTGGATTTAGAAAGAATCACAATGCTTTGGACTATATTCACACATTAAGATAGCTCATTGAAAAATCAATTGAATACAATAAACCCTTATGTATGGTCTATTATAGACTACAAAAAAGCATTTGATTCAGTTAAAACATATGCAACACTAAAAGCACTTGAAACCCAGGGAACTGAGAAACCATATATTGAAACACTAAAACATATTTACAATAATGCAACTTCTGTAATTAAATTATAGTGAAAAGTTCCCAATACAAAAAGGCATCCGGCAAGGCGACATCATATCTCCCAAATTATTTACAGCTGCACTAGAAGAAATCTTTAGAAGCCTTCATTGGGGAAACAAAAAGAATAAATATAAATAAATGGAGAAAGGCTGCATCATTTGAAATTTGCAGATGATGTCCTAATTGCAGATAATCTTGAAGATCTCCCGAAGAAAGACTAAATCAGCTAAATGAAGACTCCAGAGTAATTGGATTAAAAATAAATCGAAAAAAAAACACAAAAATAATGACGAATAAATACATAAACCATACAACTGTCAAAGTTGAAAACAATGAAATAGAACAAGTTACTTCATATGTATATTTCGGCCAACTGTTATTCTTTGAGGATTGCCAAAGAAAAGAGATTGAACGAAGAATTCACCTTGGATGGATGGCTTATGGGAAAATGAGAGGCATATTCAGAAGTGAATCCCTATGAGTCTAAAAAGGAAAGCTTTCGACCAGTGCATACTTCCTGTCCTAACATACTGAGGAGAAACATGGACTTTAACAAAAGCCCTAAACAAAAAAGCTGAGAACAGCACAACATCGCATGGAGAGACGTATGCTAAAAATAACATCAAGAGATAGGAAGACAAATACCTGGATAAGATCTCAAACAGATGTCATGGATATTGTAAAATACATTAAACAGGCTAAGTGGAGATGGACTGGCCATATTTCCAGATGCAGTGACGGGAGATGGACTGGAAAAACAACAGAGTTGAGACCAATGGATGGAGCAAGACAAAAAGGAAGACCGAGAAGGTGGAGGGATTAACTGGAACAAATTGCAGAAGTGAGATGGATAGGAGAGGAAGAAAGCCGGGTGGTCTGAAAAATCATGTGGGATACCTTTTTCCATCAGTGGACAGAACCAAAAGGTTGAAGAAGATATTTTAATGTGAATAAACAGTCACCAGATGCATTGCCTTCACGACATTTGTTTTTGTATATAAAAGTCGACTTCACATCAAGTTATCCTTGTATTCCATAACGTGCACCCCTTTTCTAGAGAAAGTGGATTGGAGGTATTATTCAACCTGGCTGTGAAGATATTTCCCGTGGATGCATTTTTTCTCTTCAAGTTCGGGTAAAATAAAGATAAAATTAAGAATATAATTTCTTGTTGAATATAATTTACTATTCCATTTATGTATTTCACAAGTCTAAGGAATAAAAAAATGCTTGTGAATAATTATTGATATTCATTTTATCAAAAAAGAGCGATATTATGTTTACTATAATTTACTTTCCTTGTACAGTATGAACAATGCACAATAAAATTAAAAATTTTGGTTACTGTGATCAGCAAAGTGTCAAATAACCAGAATCAGTCACATTTGATTTTGGCGTCTCGAACGTTAAGTTCTCTTATTCGAATTATTTCTCTCTGTTTGAATGATTGGATATGTATTTCATGATTTGAATTATTCTACTTCATTATTATATTTTGTGCAATATACAATGATTATCTTTTTCTTTTTCAAAAACCGGTCAAAGGGCAAATATCCCTTGGAAGATGAGAATGTAAAAGTAATTTAAATGATGATCCCGCTGTCGACTAATTTTATATTAGTGAAGTTTATTCAGAAGTATTTCAATAAGAATAGATTTTATGAAAGTTTGAAATACAGCCCAACTTAGTTCTATTATTAGTTTCTTTCTTTCTTTCCCGACCTTCATCCTCTGCACCTACACAGTTAGCTGTCTCGGTTATATCGTTGCCACATCTGAACCATTCTCAACAAGTGATTCATAACATAAAGTAATTAATAATATTCACAGTGCTTTGTATTTTTCGTATGGATATCGAGAATGTTAAAAAAAAAATCAGTAATAGATATAGGATCGGTCAAACGACTAAATCGATCAGATGGATGTCAGATTTATCATTATTGAAGCATGTTTGGTTGTCGAAAACAAAAATAGTTTGTTGTGTGTATATATATATAGAGAGAGAGAAACATACCTTAATAAACAGGGACACACGCGATGCTCCTGAATTTTTTTTATGTGAATCTTGACCACAAAATATTGTAAGCATATCCACATTAATACCAAGCATAGGCTGCGGTTCGATAGTACAGAAATCCTGCTCAAAAAGACCAAACATGGAATTTTTTTTCCAAAACTACTTCTCCAGCTGAGAGTTAGCCGAGACTCCAGCTGAATATTGTACATAAAGCGTGTTTGGTGAATGTTAAGATGTGTAGGGATGCTTCTTCCTCTGGTTGGACAAAGAGATGTTATAGGTTTTGAACCTTAACAAGTACTTAAAAGAACATCGACTGAACCGATCAGTAATTCCAAATTCACTGTACGAAATGATTGCAGTTTTGCTGGAAGAATGGACCTTTGTAGCGCAATTGGTATCAAAGATTCCCTTTAGTTGGAAAGACTTGAATTTCGCCTAGAACGAAAAGAATCTATAATACAGTTTTTCTCAGAAGTTGAAGGTTTTCTTCCAGTAGTTCGTTTTTTTAATACGTCAAAATAGGAAAATCAGCCAAAAGAACACAAGCAATTAAGAGGCAATACACTGAATCACATACCCTTTCATGAACTTCATAGTCATTAAAAAAAAAAAAAAAAAAAAAAAAAAAACGTCTCAACTTCTTTTTAATTTTAAAAATTATTCTGATGTATTGCAAAATAATAATCGAGAAACTCATTTTACCATTATGTAAAACGATGTCAGCAGCAGTATAATGAACTATTTTTTTCTTATAACACCTCTATTGGATACCTAAAACAATCTGGTAATTAATCGATTTTAACAGAACCACTACCAGGGCATTAGTAATGAAAAGAAATTAATACAGAGAGAGAGAGAGATCGTGTAATTATAATTTATCCGATTACCAGTTTTCCTATCAATCGCACCAACTATCCAAGCCCAAGAAAAATTCACGGGCACAAAACTATAGGATTTAGCGTTACAATCCTGCTTTAGTGAGCTTTGTTTACTGCAGAAGTTGGCCGTTTAAAAATACAACAATAAAGTAAGATTTTTTTTTTCATTCTTAAGGAAATACAAATGAAAAATGTTTGCTTTTGTAATACAAAATTTGAGCTCTATTTATTACAGTTGCTCGCATTATATAATTGTAAAGGGCATGACATTTTCTAGACCATTTCATATGGGTAATTTTGAGATATAAAACTCACAATAGTGTACGCTATTTAGTTAATGACAGACGTAAAACTAGTAAGTATCCTGGAGAAAGAACGAAAATAAAATACCTAGTTGTGTTGCTTACAATAAATGAAATGTACAGGTTGCAAACAGTGTTTTTATAATTTTTAGCTATTAAAAATTCACTTTTTACAACCTATACAAGTTAAAAAGTAAAAATGTTGCTTTTTAGACGATCTGAAGACTGTTGTAAGTTTTTAAAGACAGATATTTAATAGATTTCTTGTTTCTCTCTTAACCTCTTGCTCCTAAAAGACATGAATTTGCATACAGGTTTTGCATATTTTTATGTAAATTTGTTTATTTTGATAAAACTGTTTGCAGAACGAAGGTAGTCACGATATTCTCCATTGTACTTGACCTAAAATCCCCTGTATTTGGCGAAAAATTGCAGCGTAAATTTAGTTGAATGTCTTGCCCTGAATTTCTACGCAGATGAAAGAGACATAATATTGGAAACAAGCAATGAACCTAACTTACATAGTACTGGTCTCTTCTTAAATGCCTAAAACGATATTACACATAAAAAACCCTCTTTTCGATCATTTTTATTTATTTTATTATTTTTTTTTTATAAATCCATTCCGGTTTATTTTTCAAACTCAATCAGATAGTATTGTTAGTTCATGTGGATCCTTCGATATAATCAATAATTGGTCCCTGGTAAACAGGGAAATGGTTTTTGTGTTTTTGGATAGACTTGAGATTTTATCTACTACTTAATCCTCCTTTTTTACCTTTCATAGTGTCGACGTAAGTATTCTCTTGTAACCACAGCCATACTCGAGGATAAGGTGGTTAGCCCTATGCCTCTCTGGTCTGTCCTATGTTCTTAGATATGTGTGTATTCACCTGCCAGTTTGCCTGTTCTTGGGGACGAAAAACCCGAGTTTCCGCATGAGACCGGCTAACTCGCCTTTCGTCGGAAATGAACAGATTCATAGGTCTTTCTGACCAAAGGACTTCGCTATATCGAGCTACTGAGGCTCTAAGATGTTTATATGAAGTTATTAAAATTATTATATTATATTAAAAGAGTTTCTCATTTAATGTGCCCCCGAGATCGAGTCTTAAAGTGCATGCGGAAGAAAGATTGCTGTCATGCAAGTCCGTGTGAAAAAAACTACTGCTGACATACAATTTTCAATGTGAAAATTGTATACTTCGAGAATCGTACCACTTAAAAATTTAATACGGTGTCCTTTATCAGTTCCGCCAGTTTCTTATTGGCAAAAATGACTCAATTTCGAGTACGTGTGCATATACACTACTTAGAAAGAAGTCAACGGACACCATAGTGTGAAGTAAAAACAGCCATCGTGCGCACCTTAATAGGATATAGAACCTCCTTTCGCATGATTGCAGCAATCCTGCAGGACAGGACATATTTTACACAAGCACGATGAGAAATTTGTACCATTCTTCCTATAGGCATGAAATGAAGTCCTGGACTGTTGTGGGAAGTTCATCACATTCCATAGGGTTGAAATCGTGGCTTTATGGAAGCAGGTTAAGTGTAGTGACATTGCAGGATGTAAACTACGCAGTAACATTAGCAGCCTTATGACATTGTCCATTGTCTTGCTGAAAGAGACAGTGATCAGTTCCGTAGAAATACCCACAAAGTAGGAAGCATTGCGTTGTCCAGACTGATCAAATACCTCTTGGAATTCATTGTTCGCACCACAACCAGAAAAAACAGGACCATATCGCTACTTCTAAATTTCATACTTTTACGCATTCTGGTAAGAGACGTTCACCGACCATCTGCCACATTCACTCATTTGGTTAGTAGAAGATGTAGAGTAATTACGAGTAATGTGTTACTTGTATATAAAGGTTCTACCATGGAAACCCCTGTTCGGAGTCTCGGTTCTGAAGATTTTTGCGCAGATTCATGTTCCAATCGATGCCCGAAACTCCACATTCAACGTGTCGGATGACGGATGTAGAGCTTTTAACATGTTATCCTTCGTAGCACCCTGCGGTCACGTTCAGTGAGTGTGTTAAATCGTCCACTGCGGGTAGCACTTGCAGTTGATTCCCTCCTTTGTCAAGAATTTGTGCACAAATAGGCCTGTGGTATTACATCCTATCACAATGTTTTTTTCAAACTCCGTCCGTTCCTTTCTTGCAGCCTTTTACATTTATATCCCCAGGCAATGGCTTGGGAGCGTAATATTCCTTCAATTTATGTCGTTACATGCGGAACACCGTGGGGAATTCCCCTGACTTCTTTCCAAGTGGTGTATATTGTGAACCTAAAAGTACGTGATCTTAACACAACTGTGAGGATTTGTCTTACAGAAATCGTAAGCAAATGTCACCTTCAAGATGTCCTTCGAAACTAAACGAACCGAGGAACTGTTCGTAAAAGATACCACACCGCATACTGACAACGAATCAACTTTGAAATCCTCACTGTAGCATGATAATTCCTTTTTGACCATGCATGAGAAATGTAAGTTGTTGATACTATCGGGTGTGAAATTAGCTTTATCAGAGAAGAAGGCATAGCGATACATGATTTGCATTGTGCTAATTACAAATCTTCAGATATTGGGCAAGAGCCACACGTTAAGATAGATGAACAAACGCTGCATGTGGTACGGATAATATTCGCGTTAAGCCAAGTCGTGTGGAAATTCTTCGCTTACTGTCTTGAAGACAGACGTATTGCTGTAATATTTTTTTTTTGTTAAACTACATCATGTTCATCTTCGCGGTCAGATGAAACGTGAACGAAGAAATGTAATGCGCTACTGCATTCATGGAGTGTTTTGTTTAAAAATATTTCCATAATTATTCGTTTGTAATTTGTTCTTGGAATTCAACCAGATCAGGAACTCTATTTCTTTCACAAAATCCATCAACAAATAACATATCACAGTGTCAGCAACCTTTATTTTGTAACACGCTTATTTCTTGAATTGCTAACTGAGACTCAAGTTGGTTTGAGAAATGTTATGAACACAGTGCAAAGTCTTAAATAAGCATTTATGAGAAACATATTTGGTTATTCTTATTATAAGAATTGAAAACTCAACAGCTATATTTGTTCAAGCTTCCAACAGCAATAGTACTATTGTTCACATGAAGTTATTTAATCAAAAGTGTGCGTTTGTGTGATGTCCGCGAAGTTGAAAATATGTCTACCCTTCAGATAAAAAATTTGGGTTCGAGTCTCATCTAAAAATGACTTCTATATCTTTTCAACAGGTGTGTTAGACCGTCTCATAAGGTGGCATCTAAGTCAAAATAATTCCTTTGAATACACTTTGTTGAAATAAGTTCAGTATTAGGACAGTAACCTGCATGGTAATAACATGAGAATTCTTCCTGGGCCTTGTTCACGACTTTAATCTCGTTCATCCTATACTTTCAGCCCATCTGCAATAATATAAATCGGACATTTTGGATTTTCGCAGACGGGCTGAAAGTATACGATGAGCGATTGATTTCTTGAACAAGGCTCAGAAAGAATTTTCATGTTATTACACTGAAATTCAACTCCACCAGTCCATGTACCGTTTTCAGATACAGCAGTCTAACTTTTACCTGTGATTAATCTTCGTGCCGAAGGTGTTCTGTTGAGTATAATATTATTATTATTTATACTCCATGGAGTCAAAAGACTCACCGTGCGTGACCTACTTATCCAATAACACAGTACCTATCATACATCTCCTTAAATCTATTGATTATTGGGGCGCTCACACCCACTTCTAGCAAGCCATTCAATTCATTCACCACTCTCCAAGAAAGGAACCTAGTCCGCACACCCTTACTAACTACACTCTTTGAGAGTTTCCAAGTGTTACCTCATGTTTTCTCCCCTATTCCCCATTTATTGAAAAATTTCTTTCTTTTCTGTCTATCTTATAGAATCCCTTTAGTATCTTATAAGTTTCTACTGAAATCATACACAGATGGAAAAGATATTGCAGTGAACTATATAAAAAATCAACTAAATAATACTACAACAGAAATAGTCAAAGAACTAAAAGCAATCTCTCCACCAGCAGAGATCATTAAAAATGACATCTTGGAAAAGGAGGTCAATAAGGCTGTAAAACATCTCAAGAACAACAAGAGTCCTGGAAATGACAACATAATAGGCGAGATGCTAAAATATGGGGGAGAATTGGTTTAAAAGAAATGCATAAGCTATCTAATGAAATATGACGATCAGGGTATGTCCCCGAAGAATGGAAAAAATCGGTCTTGGTTGTTCTTCATAAGAAAGGCAGTGCTTTAGAATGCACCAATTACCGAACTATTGCACAAAGCGAATCATCTTGGCAAATTGCTATTGGAAATATTTAAAGAACGCCTGAAGGGTCATATGGAGGCACATCATCCTGATGAGCAAGTCGGATTTCGAAAAGAGCGAAGTACAGTGCAACAAATACTCACACTAAGACTAATAGCAGAGAAAGCTCGAAGAAAGAATCTTGGAATACTATGGTGTGGAGAATAAATTGATCCACCTGTTGAAAGATATAAACAGCCAAGCACAAGCAACAGACAGGATAGCAGGTGCGACTGGAGATTGCCTTACCACTAGCCAACGCACAAGACAAGGAGACCCAATATCACTAATTATCTTCATCACACATCTGGGAAGAACACTAGATAAGATTAAAGAAGGTAGCGTCATTTCAATAAATGGCATGAGAATAAACTACCTCTACTCTGCAGATGACATCGTCCTGATTGAAGAAAATGTAGCAAAGCTGAAATGGACACTACAAACACTATACGAAAAAGGAAAAAGATATGAACTAAATCAATTTTGAAAAACAACAACAAAACTAGTCAATGATATTCGGACAGTAGGAGTTAATGAACAAAGTTACCATTGAAGGATTTCAACTGGAAAATGTGGAACACTTCACATATCTTGGATGACACATGATGCATGACTTGGACCCAAAAAAGAGGCAATAATTAGAATAGCTAGAGCAGACGGCTATCTTAAAAGCCATGGACAAAATAAAGAAGAGCCGAGCCATAAAGATGCACACTAAACTGCGCATTGTGAAAACCTGTATCTTCTGCAGCATGCTATATGGATGTGAGGCCTGGGTACTCCTGAGAGAATCTGAAAGGAGGATATTAACATTCGAGAGGAAGTGCTATAGAAAGATCTTGAGGATAAGCTGGATCCAGAAAGTGAACAGTGAGGAAATCACTACACAGACGAATACAATCAAAAGAAAACCTGATCCAGAAAATAATCAAAAGGAAACTACGTCTCTTTGGCAATATATGCAGAATGAACGATGAGTGGAAATTAAAAACGCTGCTGTTTGCGATGATTGAAGGAAAGAACAAAAGAGGAAGACCCAACCGGGAAACTCTAAAGTAGAATTCACAAAATAGAATTCAGTGGAAGAATCATATCAAGATGGCATCAGACACTTATAGGCATTGAATCCATGGTTGTTGTTAAGTGTTTTTGAGGTTTCTATCATATCCCCTCTCCTCCGCCTGTTAGCTAAATTCTGCAGCTCACACATCTTCAATTTATTCTGATAAGGAATATTCTACAGACGTAACCAGCTTGATCACTCTTCTCCGAATTCTCTCCACCACCTGACGATCCCTCAAGAAACGCAGGTGAACAAATCTGTGCACAGTAGTCAACATGTGGCCGAAGCATAGCCCTGTAAAGAGGAATAATAACTGCCCTATCTTTTCTTGTTAATGTGTTCTTCAGCATCCAAGTAATCCTCTGAGCCATTTTGCCAACACTTGCAATATATCCTCTGAATATCAAATCTCTATCCACCATCATCCCCAGATCCTTTGTCTCATCAATTTCCTGCAAACTAGTACCAGCAATATGATACGAAGAATGTAGTCTTTTCATCTAGAAGTGCATTACCTTACATTTTACAACAATGAATTGACGACCATTGTCTTTGTCCACACTACCCTTGAAGACGACAGTGCATAATGGGCTGTCGTCTTCATGGAGGTACAGCCTTTTCCGTAATACTCCAGCAAAGTAGTATAATACGTTGTATACTTTGGGTTTACTCTTCCACGAACTGTTAACAATAGGTTTGAATTCACAACAAAAGAAATATCGCCAGACCATAACACTTCCACTACTGGACTTTGCACTTCAGATGATGCACTAGAAATGTTCCTTCTAAGACAAGGAAGGAAACGCACCAATCATGATCTCTTCTGAGCAGCAATTGGGTTTCCTTGGACCAGGGAATTCGCAGTGATTTTCGAAAGCAGTGCGTAACATGCTTTTACATTTATATACCCAAATTTATCTAAGACAAATTGAGAAGTTACACAATTTTATTCAACCTTTTTATTTAGTTTTATTTAGATATCAAAATGGTCTCAAAGAGTAGCCTACCATCAGATGCTGTCGGTTCCTTTCAGCCTTCTTGTCGTCTTTTTGAGAGGCACTTCATTAGTGCTTTGTCTTTGACAATGAGCTGGAGATAAGTCTCGTGCACGGAATATAATAGCTGATGCGCATGCGCGCAGCTTAGAGGACCATTTCTTTCAGGCATAAGGTTTCTCCAGACATCCTCCAACCTACAGTCTCCCATCCCGATCGAAAAAGGATACAGCCCGTTTTATCGAACGATATTACAGAGCTTGGCTTTCATCTCTCTCTCTCTCTCTCTCTCTGTCTTTCTCACAGTGTTCTTTACACCTGTATTCTCTGCGCTATTAATGTTCGACTTATGTCCAGGTCATCTTCCGTAGAAATCGACACTGTGAAGCATTTTACATGGTGTTGTACAACGAACCTGAATATCTGATTCATACTTTTCACATCAGAAGGTCGTGGTTTTAACCACTCTATCCTGCATAACTTGAATTTTATTATTTATTTAGTTTCAATGGCTTGATATTCTCAGTAACATTCCTACATTCACAAGCAAGAACATTGTGGCGCCATCTTCTGTCAAAAGTTAAAAAATCAGTTTCGCATTTTTTATTTAATGTTTTCTTTCTCTGATTAACACCTGAGTTTAATTTAATTATGAGTCTGTGGAATAAAATGTCCCAGAGCACACTTGCAGCCAGAGAGAGAGATATCTGAATTCGAGTTCGAAAGGAAGGAAGAAACTCTTTTGAAATCTTTCAGTTAAAGGTCAACTAAATTTGCGCTTACATAGTACCATCTGAAAACCGATGGGACGTTGCAACCCCTCGATTTGAAAAGATCTGAATTAGATTCTAGTAGCGACGAGAAGAATCTTTGAAGGCGAGTTACCCGATCTCATAATGCGGTAGAAGGGTTTTATCTCCGGAAACTAAGATTTTCATCCCTCATACAGGAAAATCGTCCGGATAACACACATAATTTACAGATAAATACTATTATGGCTTTTTGTGAACATTGGTGTAAGGTAGACATGTCTTGCCATGATGAGCTCTAGAAGGAGTCACATAATAATAATAATAATAATAATAATAATAATAATAATAATAATAATTCGATTTTTTCGACGTCAGATTGGTACCGCAGTAGTTTCTTCACGAATCGCTAGTCTTTTTACACCCTCCACCTCCCAGCAAAAATAAAAAATAAAATAAAAAATAAAATAAAAAAATAAAAAATTGGCTACTTAAACTAGAAAAATCTAGAAATTTAAACTAGAAATTGCAAACATTTTTCCATTTTTTTTCTTTTGCCAGCATGCTTAATGGCGACCTTGCAGAAATTTGGAAAGTAAGTACTCTTCCATTTCATCATCCAGATCATATCAATTTAAAAAGTGGATATGGTTATCAAAATTTTGTTTTAAAATGTTCTGTGATTGGCTTCAGTCGTCGTAGACATGAATGCCTAAATTACAATCCAATTATATTGAAGATTCAGCTTGTCGCAGGATACAGGATGTTGCTCGCTGCAGAAAAAACTTGCATACAGAAATGGGAGATGACATAATTAGAAGAGTGACTATTATTGTAAACGAAGTTGAATATTTTTCTTTGAGTAGAGATACCAGTGTTCTTTCTAGATGAATTCATCAGGAATGCTTTCCTCTGTTCTGGATTTCATCGACCCGATTCTGAGCAATAATACTAAAAAATGCGATCGAATATATTAATTTTAAACTGAGTCACTAGGATTTATGCGGATGTTGATGCAATAGATTATAGAATTTCTAAATGAAACTTGCAGATTCTGTCGCTTAGTTATGATCCATGTGAAAATTCGACCTACGTACTACTACTACACACAATGGGAATATTACAATTACTAATGAAATAAATATAGCACTTTAATCACAGTTTATGCAGCTGCAAGCGTTAGATGTATTTGAACACATTCAAGCATGCTTTTTTTTAAAAAATAAAAAAATAAAAATGTATGAAAGCGTTATCTTTGTAATTGATAATTTTCTACGGGAGAGAAAAAATTGAGATACCTGTGGTGGGTAAAAAAAAAAAAAAGAAAAAAAAAGGGTTTTGACTCATTTCTCCAAGATGGCCGCGCGAGTTTATTTCGTATCCTTGAAGGCCTTTTTTTTGTGCAGTTTTATCTAGTTTTCACTTATATGATTTGAACTGTTTAAGAGGAGTCAAAAATTCATATCCTTCAAACAAAGTTCATAAATATATTAGCGCAATCTGAAAGCCAAAACTTAATAAATCTATTAAAAAAAAACACGCATTGCATTATACAAGTTGGACGAAATATAATATTATCATCATTATAATAGGAACCACGCTTGGTGAATCGCTCCCATGCTATTAGCAGCGAACCACAAAAAAATACACTCCCATGAAAGAGGCGGAGCACCAAACAGGCAGAGGATACGAGAAGTAGGAAGCAAACACACAGTATTTCAGATATACACAAGATACCTTGAACATAGTTGTGACATGGAACTAGAGAAAGAGTGAAGTCGAAAAGTAGTGATTTCTTGTTGTTGTAAGGGAAATATTTGTCCAGATAGGTTTCTCGAAATTATATATATTCTATAATTCTCTCAATGCATTTGGATCATTGGGGTATTCCCTTTAGTTCCGGGATGAAGTGTCAGAGCTAGGGATTTGCATGGGCTTCAAGCGGGATATTTACTTTTGAACTGTTTAAGAGGAGTTAATAATCAGATCTCAGGTTCTTTAGAAAGGATGCGAATATATAAGGCTCCATTGTTGATGACTGGTAGTTTCACAGTCGACTTCTGCGTTACAGGAAGATGATTCCCTATCCCTTCAGCCTTGGCAAGCAAAATGACTGTAGACCGCTTGATGTACATACACTGTGGATTGAACTCCATCTCGGCATCATAATTATCCAATGAGATTAACATCAGTTACTTGTTGATTTTTCGAATTACTTCCAGTTTATTGGCAAATTAGGCCAAGGAAGTTAGGATCCGTTAGATGGATCCTACCCGGCACAGTCAAGAGTTCGGACAAGGTCCATTGTCAATACAGTCAGCATTAAAATTAGTTGAACCTAAAGAGGGAAGAGCTGATGTTTCTTCCAAACCCCAACAGATACTACCTTTGGGAACCAATTAGCTTAAATAGGACAACCAGTCTTCTATGTAATGATTCTTAGGGAATATCTCTTATGAACAAATGTTGCAGGCGTTAATTACCACCAAATCAACAATAACAACAACAACAATAACATAATGCACCTCAAGAATCGTTGTTAAATTGCTGTCATGAGAAAACACCATAACTATGTCAACATAGTGTCGTCAAGCTGTGAATATGTAAAGTATCCTTGGCCAACTCTTCTCAGCTTCTAGTTCTGGATAACGTCCTATGTAAGAGGAGTAAAAGATTCCATCACTGAAAAGTCCCCTATTGTTCAATTAAACTGAAACACACATAATCGCCCAAACATTCTTGACACAAGACCATCCATAAATAGAAATAATTTACAGACCAAAGGGTGATAATCTTGATGAGAAAATAGATCTGTTATATGAAGTGGTTATGGGATAATCTCATAATGACGACGTACTTCAATATCAAACCAAAATTGAGCTATCGAAACAAAGCGGAGTACAGACATCTGTCAGATCAGTAGGGAATATGGACTGATTATTGAAGCTTTCAAAACTAACTCAGAGTGACTTTCTGGTATCTACTGCGTTCGGATGGCATTTGAATTAGTTGAACTTACTTCATGCCTGTACCCACTTCTCTCTCCCCTCCCCAAACAGAAGACATTACACTATATAACCGTATATAATTTTTCCCGAAGCCCAAAGTAATTAATATTGCCAACAATTTAATCCAAGTATACTCGTCTATCATGACGATTGACGACTACCATATTGGATAGACTTTAAGTTGTCCATATAAAACTCCATAAGCATAAAGAAGTTACCCACACGAATATCAGTAGCGATTCAGCTGAAAAGTCAGCTACTGAACAAATCCCCACTCACCGTCATTAGATCAAGATTGGCACCATCAACCTAAGAAGCATGAATGGAAAAGAAATGGAGCTAGGTGAGGAATTGGATAAGTACTGGATCGACATATAAGTGGTGCAGAACAAAGAGGACAAAAACAGTAGAAACCTTTCTAACTAACAAATACAAAATGTTATATTCAAGCAACGGTAATCGGAGAAAAGAATGAGTATCTATAGCATTCAACACTAAATGTGCAATAATCTTGAATGGCAGACAATATCAAGCAGAGTGATAGGGTGCTAGCACCAGAATGGGGAACTGGGCAATGAGATTTATTTGAGCTTATGGTACCACAGATGGTTCTAGTGTGGAAGAAACAGGAATTTTTCGAAGCATTAAAGCAGGAAACTGACACAGTGAAAAAGAAAAAGCTGGTCCTTATTGGTGATCTAAACAGCAGAGTAGGAAATGATTCTAACACACATGTAGAAATATTTTGGGAAAATTAATTGTCAAAAAGGGCAAAGTCAATAATAATGGAAAGTGCCTTCCGGATTCTGTTCAGAACATAATCTAGTTATTACTAACACCATGTTTCAACATAAATATGTTGAAACATAGTGCAAACCTTCACACGGAGATAAGATGCGAGACATAAGAAAAGCCTTATTGACTAAGTTATTATTGATAGCAATGTTTTCCCCACTAGTTGAGTACAAAAAAAGAGTATACAGAGTTTTTGAAATAGAAAGTGACCACCATTTAGTATCGAGCCAGTTAAAAATCAGTATCATATTGAAAAGAAAAGTGTCTGAGAAAGTTTTGATACGCATCAAAGTTGAACGGCTATCAGAAGTGAACTGTACACTAAAAGACATACATATTATTCACGAAAAAATGAAAGAGTTTGAAAACAAGAAGCAAACCTTCGAGATTCAGTGGCAAATTCTGAAGATAACATCGATTGATTCATCCAGAGAGGCATGTGGCGAGGTAATCTGCAAGTATAGAGAAATCAGAACTCCTTGGTAGACTGAGAAATTTAAAGAGGCAGTGAAGAAGAAAAGAAAGTATGTTGAAAGTTCCCGACACGTAAATCAGCTTGTGCTCTTCGAGAATGTAGTGAAAAATATAGGAAAGCGAAGAACTGTGTAAACCTGACAGCATGGCGATAGGAAATAACTCAACTCAACAGGAATGCAATAAGGAATCCATATCAATACTCGAAGTAGAAAATGCTATTAAAAACCTGAAATGTGGAAAGTCAACTAGAGTAGATGAAATTCGACCAGAAATATTCAAAGCACAACACAAGATTAATATACAAAACGCAATCTATAACCAAAATATCAAATATTATTAATATTTAGTTTACCAACAACAGAACAACACAAACACATAACTCTATCGACTAAAACAACATTAACAATTACTAATATAACATATCATCGTACACATAACAGTATGATCCAAACAGCATTAACAACTATTAATATTACTTAATTAACTTAGTGGAATTGAAATAAATAATGAACTTAATTAATTGAAATGATTCTTTGCGGAATAAAATTTGCACGTAATAAGTATTGCAATTTTATGTGCATTACGATATATACAGAGCTAACATTTATCCACTTCTTGCGAGAAGTCCGAGTGTTTGTGGCAATACAGCTGGCCGATGTAGTTATCTTGCTTTGAACTGGAGAAATGCTGAAGCATTTGCGTGTTACTTTAATATTTGATGAAAACAGAAAACAAAATGCATACTTTGATTAAATGTTGGGTTGAACTTTCTAGGATTGATATTCGATAGAAAAAGTGAAATCACTTCTTATGGGGTCTCTAAAATTGGGTTTTCAATTTTTAAAATATACGAAGTTCTCTGAATGGTTACGAAAGGAAGCAAGAATTGTTTATTTATTTAGTTAGTTATTCCGCTATTTTTTTTTTCAGTTACTGCATGCAGTTAAACTTATAAAATTGTCATCAATATCGTTAGTGTCCATCACGAGCACAGTGGTTATGTATGATGCAACATTTGTCTTTCACTGGTAATGATTTGCGTTCGAATCCCCCCTATAACATGTCTTTTATAAGTGTTTTATAAGTCAATGTGAGTTAGCCGGACTTCTAAGGAGGTCGATGAATTTGTCCTTAATTGGTTTCGGATCCTGCTAAGTTCTCTAGACAGTTCATCTGCGAACTGCCTAGAGCAGGGGTCGTCAAACTTCTTTAACCGTCGACCCTTTCAAGAGTTTCTTAACTTTTTATCGACCCCCCCTCTATTTTACTATTACGTAATTATAATAGGACAAGCAAAAACGACGTATCAATTTTGAACCCAACATTGCTAATCTCGTCAAGAGTCAAGTACACCCTTCACATTGACAACGTTAGTAAATTGTATACTAAGTTAATAAAAGCCTTATTTTCACACACACACATATATATATATATATACAGGGTGTTCGGGATAAATTTGACATATTTATAATTAATTATATTTTTCCGTAAGTTACATGTATTAACACACACTTCTCTTCATTTAAAAGTTGGGACCCTTCTTCATTCATATACAAGATGTCAGAAAGGATGGATAGCTGGAACCCACCTGAATCATGGAAGAGAATAACTTGTATCATGATGATTCGTGCCCGCCATCAAAATAAGGATATTACGACTGCTGCCCAATGCTCCCTGAATACAGTAAAAACAATCAGGCATGAACTAGAGACTTGCAATGGTGACTACGAGGATGTAGCAAGAAGAAAGATCCCTAGCAGACGATCTGATTGCGTTCGTACAGCAGAATTCCTCGCAAATCTGCAGGAACAGGTGTTGAAGAACCCTGGCATTGGAATTCGGGCTTTGTTCGTGGAGTTGCTAACTGTAGTCAAGCCCTGGATAACAAGGGTAGCCAATGGTAGGCCGTATGTATGGCAGCAGGATTCGGCCCCTTGCCACACCTCTGGGAAAAGTCAAAAATGGTTGTCTGAAAATTTCTACGACTTCACCAGTCCAAATGTTTGGCCTCCAAACTCCCCAGACCTTAACCCCATGGATTATTTTGTATGGGGCGCAGTTGAAAAAGACACCAATCGCACTTCCAGTAATACAAAAGCCCAGTTAATGGATAAAATTAAAACAGTTTTTGCGGCCCTTCCCAGGGAGACTGTAGCATCAGCTTGTTCGAGGTTCCGAAGCAGAATTGAAGCTGTGATCGATGCTAATGGTGGTTATTTTGAGTAAATCGTGTTGCTAGTATTGTAATTAACTCTGCCTGTAATGTTTTTTTGTCAATTCATTAAATTTAATAGATACAAAGAAGATTTTCTTTTTCCTTACGAAACTGTCAAATTTATCCCGAACACCCTATATATATATATATATATATATATATATAAGGAAGATTGTATTATTGTTATTTTTTATTTAAATTAAATTTTATGTTTTATATATTATTTATCCCTCCTATGAAATATGTAATGTTAAGAAGGACGTCAAAAATAAAAACGTATCCCTTTGACGTTGAGCCAATATAATAATATATACTATATTATAAATACGATAAACACTGTAACTATAAAATAAACAATCTAAAAACTCACAAAAGCGTCTTTTTTTTTTTTTTGCTTGTCCTATTATAATTACATAATAGTAAAATAGAGGGGGGTTGATAAAAAGTCAAGAAACTCTTGAAGGGGGTCGACGGTCAAAGAAGTTTGGCGACCCCTGGTTTATTTTATAATTACAGTGTTTATTGTATGTATAATATAGTATATATTATTAACGTCAAAGAGATACGTTTTTGTTTCTGACGTCCTTCTTAACATTACAGGGGGGGGACAGAGCCCCCTAGTATATAAATATAAGGTGCACATTAAAAAAGAAATAACCAGTAAAAACACATGGAGGAAATAACCGTAAACAACACGGGAAATTAGTGTAAATATATTTCAGCCGCGCATTCAAAATTGTTCCCTCGTTGGCTTCATTGTTGGGCGTATGCATGCGTATAGCATCTCGTGAACGCCAGTATTCGACGACAGCACAGTGACATCCTGAAAGGGTGTAACTCAGGTTGTTGTTCAGATGTAGGGGGTTGAGAATGATTTCCTTTGATTCTATTATCTTCCTTTCTACTTCATCATGGCAACGGAAAATGTTATTAGACTTGTTCCATAGGACCGTATGGCTAGGGTTTTCTTCATTAGAATTGGCCGAGAATAGAACATGGCTAGACAAAGCACTGACTCGCGTTCTCTTGTAAGTGACGTCTCTCTCTTTTGCTCCTCAATACGTAACTCGATTTTCTTCTCTGTTTGGCCAAAGTAAAGTATGTCACAGTTGCACCAGATCTGGTAAACACCAGGATATTTAAGATTGTGATGTCTAGGTTTCGGATGGCTCACAAGGGAGCGGATTTTAGGAAGAGGTGTAAATAAAGTTCTTATGTTGTATTTTCTAAGAACCTTGGCTAATTTGGGTGAGACAGAGCTTATGTATGGAATAGAAATATTACCTTTTACACTAATGTTTTTTTCTTCCCTGCGACCGGGTTAAATAGGAATTTATCAGTAGTTTTTTTGAGAATAACCATTTAGTTGAAAAGTAGACTTGAGAAAATTGAGTTCTTTATTAAGTTCTATCTCATCATCAAGAAGCACGATGTCCCAGAGTAGAAATGTTTCTAAACATCTGAGGAAGATAATGGTGGGAATGACCGTGGAGATATCTGTTAGTGTGTGTGTAGGCTTTCTGTAAATCGAGAATACGTTTTTCTGAGAAACGGGTCAGTTTGACGTCCAAAAAAGGAAGAGAACCATTAGCTTCAAACTCAGCCGTAAATTTTATGTTTGGGTGTTGACCATTTAGATGTTCAAGGAAGTTCAGGAGAGATTCACAGCCATGGCTACAAATCAGGAAAATGTTGTCAATATATCTTTTCCAAATTCTTGGTTTTAAAGGATAGGAAGAGATGGCTTTAACTTCCAGATCTTCTAGATAGATGTTAGCAAGTAAAGGAGACAACGGATTACCCACTGGAAGACTATGGTTCTGTTTATAGATGGTATCCTGAAATTTCAGGATACCATCATGATACATTATCTAAAAAGATCATGATACTTCATGATCTTTTTAGATAATTCATTCTTGAGTAGGATAAGAATTTCGCCTGTAGGAACATTGGTGAATAAGGAGACTATGTCATTTATCTTCCTTAATAATGATATCTTTTATACATGATACGAAATCCGTGGAGTTTTTAATAAAGGACGATGGCTTACCGGAAAAACATTTGAGAGATTTTGCTAGATATTTGGAAAGGTTGTTTTATATATATATAATTGATTATGAGGATTACCTTTGGATGAATGAGGCGAATTAATCCCACCTACTTCGAAGCTTGGGTTAGCTTTTATGAAGACAGTGGGATTACTTCACTATTTATGATGTTGTTATTACTGTTTATGAATGGGATGTAGGCATTGGATGTTGGTGATTTGTGATGTGTATATTAGTGTTAATGGTATATTAACTTTGTTGGTATATTTTCCAGAGTCGTGTTTAAATGTTCTGTAGTTGTCTTTGTGTTTTAAATTTCTTGGTAGGTTGTTGAGTAGCGTGGGTATCTGATGTGATCTCACCAATGAACCATATGAGTTGTTGAAGGCTGTAGGGATGTAGAGAGTTGTTGTGGGTCGTGTTATACGATATGTTTTTCTGCTGTTTCGATAGTGATGTTGAAGTAATTCCGTAGTAACAGTATGTAGTGTTTCAGATTTTCAATGCTCCGGATTCTGTGTATCGCCATGTGCTGGTCGGATATTGGCTGTTGCTTGTAAGGTGTCCAAATCACTGTTGACACAATTATCCTATGTAATATTTCTAATTTTGTTAGGTGATGTGTTTGCATAGACTGTTATGACGTATCTGAGTAGGGGTTTCGCAGATACCGTAATATAAGAGTTTTTTTTATGTTAGATTGAATAATGTCTTTTACTTGGAAGAGTTTCGCTGTGATGATGCGGAGTTTGGTATGCAGGTATTCTATATTTTTTGTCCATTTATGGTGGCAATCTATGTAAAGACCAAGGTATTTTGCATGTGTTACAGGTTTGATTTCAGGACATTGGCAGTTTTTTTGTTGTTAATGCAGTGGTATGCAACATACCGCTAGTGTATCGATAGTGGTGCCTGGCGCATAATTCTCGGGTTGTGTATTATTAACATCTTTTTACTGTTCATGAATGGGATGCAGGCATAGGATGCTGGTGATTTGTGATGTGTATATTAGTGTTAATGGTATATTAACTTTGTTGGTATATTTTCCCGAGTTCGTGTTTAAATGTTCTGTAGTTGACTTTGGTGCCGTTGATTACAATTGCCTTTTGGTAGACGTATGTTGGGATTTCATTTAGGTCTTGTTGTGCTTTGGAGAGAGAGAGCCGTGTTGATGTCTATGTGGATTCCTGGTAGTGCGGTGTCATCTGCGAACTGAAATATTTGACTTCTTATGGACAGGTTATGAACATCGTTAATGTATATGTTGAACAGAGTGGATGATAACATGGCTTCTTGAGGGACACCGTGTTTTATTTGTATACTCCGACTGTGATATGTAACTATTTCTGCTACTTGTGTTCCGTTTGAGAGACAATTCCTGAACCAGGTATGCAGTGTTTCTCTTATACCTATTGAATATAGTTTGGTGCGTATTATGTCATGTTCAAGTGTATCAAATGCTTTGGTTAGGTCCAACAGTATAAGGACAGCGTACTTGTTTTTGTCGAGAGCTTTGTTTACTGCGTTGGTGATGTCTTTTAATAAAGTGTTGGTGCTTTTTGTTTTTTGAAAGCCGCATTGGTTTTGTGAGATGATGTTATACTTCTGTAAATAGTTCTGTAGTCTGGTGTGCGTTATTATTTGAAGAATTTTTGAAATGACTGGTAGGGTAGCTATTGGTCTGTAGTTCTGAGTATCGTTTCTTTTACCATGTTTGTAAATTGGCGTAATTATTGCAGTTTTAGTTGTTGTGGAATAATGCCTGTGTCGAATATTATGTTAATGAGTTTCCAAAGTATTGGATTTATTTGTTCAAAGTGTGTCAAAAGGTATGCGAGTCTTATTATTTTGTCTATTCCTGGAGTGGTCAAGCTATGCATTTTCCACCTGTAAGAGTGCTTCTTTTAGTTCCTGTTTTGTTACAGGTGGAAAATGCATAGCTTGTTGTTGACTTTGTGTCGGTAGTTTTTGTTGATCGTTGATAGATTGTCTTTTTTGAGTTGTGTGATATTGTTTGTGAAGGCATGGTTGAATGAGTCTGCTAGTTCCTCTTGGTTTGTGTCCTGATCGAAACTTTTTGCAATAAAATCTTGTGCTGAAGTTTTCTTTTTTCTAGTTAGTATTTCGTTGAGTGCAGCCTATGTTTGCTTCATGTTGTCGTTATATTCCATGAATTTTTGGAAGTAGTAGTGTCTTTTTGCCCTACGAATTTTTGCTGTTAGTTGAGTACTGGAAGGGACATTTCTGAGGCAAGAAGTTACGCTAACATTAATCGGAAGATGATGATGAAGATGGTGCTAGAGAGAATGCACCTAGTGTTAGAGATTCAGAATTTAATTCTGTGACTGGAGGAGAGTAGCTCACCACTGAAGTCGGTTTCTTGAAAAAGGTATCTAGGGTTGTTTTCACACTCTTTTTCTTTTTTTCATCATAAATAGCTTTGTAGCAGCTAATGTTCTCACTAACTGCACTGTAAACCTTTCGAAACCGCTGAATGTTAGGATCTTGCTCCTCAAGCTTAGTAAATCCTACTTTAATGAGACGAAAGGTTTTCAACTTATTCTTTTGTCGTAAACTTTCTTGGCTCTGGATCTTCTGATTCTTCGTGTTTCGATCAGCTACGTCTCCATAAGGTCTTCAATGGTTAATTCTTGTGAATGAGACTCTATTAAGTCAATGACATCGTTTTCATTGATGTCCAATTGCAGTGCATCGCAACTATCCACCATAGCTTTTCTGGCTTGGCGATGTCTTCTGTGAAACCATGAAATGTCATCACAGAATTAAGGGCACAGTTTGTTCCACACCCTCTTTACTTGTTGATTGCTTCACTTTCTCCCAAGAATCAGCAATGTTTTTGATGATATCATGGATGTTATAATTCTTTCAGAACTCTCTCAAGGGCATCACATCATCTGCCGTAGCCCTGACTGCTTGCGGGAATGTACGCCGTCAGTAATAAGCCCTAAATGCAGAAATGACTTCCTGGTCCATTCCGTTGGCTGTGGTAACGATATAGTTGTGTAGTAAAAATACGACCTTTCCTTATGATGAAGGTCATCTAAAGATGTTGGATGTCCAGGAGCATTGTCCAGCACAAGCAGAATTTTAAAGGGGATTTTCTTTTACGAACAATAACGTTCCACAAAAGAAATAAAACAGTTCAAGATCCAATCTTCAAACAAGGCAAGTGTGACCCAGGCCCTTAAATTTGACTTCCAAATAACGGGAAGAGCTGCTTTAATAATGTAGCGAAGTGAGGGTTTGTTTACTTGCGCGAAAGAAACTAGTTCCCGAATTATTAATTTAATTATTAATTATCCTTATGGAGAGCCTTGGGAACCCGTTCATAAGTACTGGCTCCCAAGGCTCTCTATAAGGATAATTATACATATATCTTATATAAATCCTTTCGGACTTATACAAGAAAGATGGTTTGCATCTGAATGGATTTAGTTTTCGGAGACTGGAAAAATTGTCGCTGAATGAAGTGAAAGCGGATGTGCAGAATCATGGAAACTAGAGTTTTTAGGGAGGTTGGGGATGTTGTTAAGTGAACATGCAGACATCCGTGAGGCAGTTGAGTGTAAGAATGTGTATAATATGCCTGAGTTAGGATTCCTATATACTAACTGTCCCATTTTGGTTTGTTATCCTTCGTTCGTTATCCTTCAAAATAAGAGTGGGGTTAGTGGACTTCTGCATTTTATGTAGACTAATGCCAGGAGTATTCGGAATAAGGAGGAATTTTTGGACTTAGTTAGTTCTTCCTGGCTACAGGTTATTGGCATTACTGAGACATGGCTAACAGAAGATGATATAGATAGTGGGATAGAATGTGAGGGGTATAGTGTATTTAGGAAAGACAGAGAGAAAATAATGGGGGGGGGAGAGTGTTATTGATGATAGCTGATGAACTGTAGCCAAAGAGAATAGAAGTTCTATTTCAGGATAGTGAAAATAGCACATTTGAGGATATCTAGTGTGAGACTGAGGTCAGCAGAACAGAACTGACAGTTCGGTGCTGCTATAGACCAGATGTATAAAATGTATATATAAGATGATGGAAACATCTATTCCATCGCCTGGTCTATAGCAGCATCGAACTGTCAATTTGCATAGGCAAATTGACTCAATGAGTGGACAAGAGGTAATTATTATGGGGGATTTAGCTATGGTAACAATGATTGGAGGGAGGAGAGGACAAGCGGGAAGAAGGAAATACTAGGGGTTCGAGAGTGCTTGATCTAGCAATTGCATCTGACAAATTGACTATTATGAAAATGACCATATTGCCACCAATTGGTGAGAGTGATCATAAGGTCTTGACCTGAGAAGTGGCTAAACGTGCGGAAATTTCAATTAAGATAGGTTACATGTGGAATTACCGGGCTGGTAAGTATGATGAGCTTAGGAGATTGCTTGGATCAGTGCATGGCATGTTAAACTTCAAGGGCTGGATGGTGATAGTGCATGGGAAGTGATTCAGGAGAGTTTCATCGAGGTAATGGTTGGCTACATACCTAGAGTCCTAGGTTCCTTATCTTATCAGATAAAGATCATGATAAGATAAGGAATCGTGACGTCATTGGTTGATAAGATCAGTGACGTCATTGTGTGTGATGCTGTGTGTGACGTCATGTGTGTGGAATGTTTGGAATTTCCCTGTGGGCACATATGTCAGTGATGTCAGTTCGTGTGTTTTTGTTCGCATATGGGATTGTGGGCGATGGTTAGAGATAAGGACTCCTGTCGTGATTGGTGGGACACTATGAATCAAATAGGGGTAGGGTGAATGGGAGAAGCACCAACAGTATCCTGGATGTGTGTTGTTATCAGATGTAGATAACTGACATAATTTGTTAGTTGTAAATAAGTGATATATTTTTTTAATATAAAATGAAGATATATATAAAAGGAAGATATATTAGTGGATAAGGATTCGTGTCGTGATTGGTGGAACACTTTAAACCAAATAGTGGTAGGGTGAATGGGGAAAACGACGTCAGTGTCACGGATGTGTGTGTGTTGTTATGAGATGTAGATAAGTAAATAGTTTGCAATAGGCATTGTGGGTGATGGTTAGTGATAAGATAGAGAATGGAATGTTTGGAATTTTAGTGGGGGGTCCCATCTGTCAGTGACATCCTGTTGTGTGTCTGGTTCATGTTGGTGTTGTGGGTGATGTTTAGAGATAAGCAATCGTTACATTATGAGTTTGGAAATTTCTGGGGAACATATGTCTCAGTGACATCACATGGTGTTTTGGTTTGCTATGTAATTGTTAGTGATGTTTAGAGAAAAGATATCTTGGAATTTCCCAGGGTGACAAACAACTGTCATTGACGTCACGTTTTTCTCTTTGGTTGTCAATGGTTGGCATTACGAATTTTCCTATATAGGTTTGTGGTATTTCATTCCTGTTATTGAATATGAGAATTATTAGTTTAGACTCCAGAGATGGCGGCAGGGTTTAGACATTTTCTGAATAATTAATTATAGGTATCATTGATGTCCCTCAAACACACTCTTTGTTCTCATATACATAACTCAGCCGAATATTTTGATTTGTCTAAAATTTTAAGATCTTAAACTTCATTAATTTTCTAATTAATGTTATCATTATTACAAAATGTTTGGCTATTGGAAGTTTTAGTTTATAGTCAAGAAAAAAACTAAACAGCATTTAAAAATAAAATAAAATAAAATAAATGGAGGCTTAAATGGATTACAAGAACTCTTGTATGTAGTCTAGAAAATTCTAACGATAATTTAAATTAACTTATAGTCTCTCCAGAATGGCTCGTCTGAATGCGAATAGATATTCTGAAATAGTTAAATTATATATCCACATCACAACACACACGCAAAATACTACGGTTGAAAGAACGAAATTTCTGTAAATAACCTGAAATCTAGTTGACTATTTCTTCCTTTAGATTTCTGTCCGTTTGGTAGTCTTCATTAATTCATCCACACTGTACTCATGCTATGTTTTCCCACGGTTTCTGTCCAAAATGGCATCATAGAGTTGAGGGTACATGTGACTTCCTGTTTGAAATTCTGGGTGATGATTAGAGTATGAATTTTGACAAGTGAAATGAGTTTTCCTTTTTTCTCCCTTTCCGGGATACACAAAACACTACAACACATGCAAACATTTTTTTTATAGCATTTTCCCATATTCTAAAATAATGAACTACTGGAATATCAGTTTTACTGCTTTATTTTCTTACACGTTTTCTTGTCAATAGGTTGCAGTTAATTTCTTATAGGTTTCTGTCTGTTATTCACGCGATTTTCCTCAATGTGACACACACGTGTGAAACTTTATTCATTCTGATCGTGAGAAATTGTTACTGTAGTAAAATTACAGGAGAGTCAACTCCCTTGTTTGACTCATTTCCATTAGTCCCAATTGACTGTTGTCCTCTCAGTCTGACATTTATTTCACAGTAGGGATATTTATATATACATTTTAACACAATTATTATATTAGGTATTTTTTCCAACACAAATAAATAATTATTTATTCTTATTTCTAATGAATATTAGCTCAGTAGTATACTTTATTAATTTCTCATGGAATTCTCGTGGATAGGCTTAGATGTTGGTTATGCATTTTTACTAAATAGCTTAAGAAAATTACAACCTATACTAGGATATACATTAAAATAAATTTTAATACACTTCCAATATTTAGGAAACGTCACGTTGCCATTTTCACAGGAACTTAAAAACAAGACATGTGCACGCAAGCACAACAAACAGTAAATGAAGAGGAAGCAGGAAGCTATTCTTTCTCCTAAAAGTCCTGATGGTTCCCCCTAGTGGGCAATGTTGGTATTCTTGGGCGATTGGGTTGAAGGTCTTCTGATGTAGGTTTTCCAAATTTGGGATAGTCTCATGCAACCAAATTAGTTGAGGCTTGGATTGTTTTTTAGGGCTGAGGCTGATTCCATGAGAAGCCTTTCGTATTTGAATTTACTATGGTGTATTATCGTGGCTTTCTTCCACCCTATTCTATCGCAGATATCCAGCGCATGGTCTGCAAGACCAGAGTGGCTGTATTGGTGAGACCGGATGTAGCCCTTGTATTCTGAAATTCTGATATTAGCTGTCCTGCCTGTTAACCAAAGTGGGGCAGCTTGCAGCTGCAAGGGAGACCTGGTATACTCCAGATAGGTCTAGGGAGGGAGGTTGGTCTATAGTAGAGCAGATAAGGGATGCCAATTTTTCATATGGTCTGTAACAAGAAGTTAAGTCATTTTTTTTAGGATTTTTGTAATTTCTTCCGAGGTGCCTCAGATATAGGGTATTGTGATGGATTTAGAGTAATCCTTGTTGTGAGGGGGGGGGGGGTTGTGGTTTATTGGTTTCAATATTTTTTGGATTTTTTTGGGGGAGGGGGGATTGTTGGTTTTCTCAGCCATTGGCTGAGAAAGTGTTGAGAATGTGGTTTAGTTCTGTGGTTAGGGTATTGTCATTTGAACAGATACGTTTAGCCCTGTTGTGTCTTAATGACATTAAGACTAGTGTCTTAATGACTCCATATTGTTGGGAGGGGGGGAATTGTAGGTGAATGTATCTGCCTGTATTGGTGGGTTTTCTATAGACTGAGAAAACCAAGGTTCCATCAGGCTGGTGGGTGACTAGTATGTCTAAGAAAGGAAGGTAGTTGTTTTTTTCTTCTTCCATGGTGAATTTGATTCTGGGGTTTGGTTGTTTATAGACTGAGAAAATCAAGGTTCCATCAGGCTGGTGGGTGACTAGTGTGTCTAAGAAAGGAAGGCAGTTGTTTTTTTCTTCTTCCATGGTGAATTTGATTCTGGGGTTTAGTTGTTTAAGTGTGTTAGGAAGGAGAGGAGTGCATCAGAGCCATTTGGCCAAATAGCGAACACATCATCAACATAGCGAAGCCATATGGGTGGTTTTTATGAGACAGAGTTTAAGGCTTTCTCTTCAAAAGTCTCCATATAAAAGTTGGCCAAGGGTGGGGAGAGTGGAGAACTCATGGCTGCCCCCTCTATTTGTTTGTAGAATTTTCCTTGCCAAACAGAATAGCCTGAGTTCGTTGTGAATTGAAATAGGGCTGTGATATTGGGAGCAAATTTAGCTTGGATTATCTCTAAGGGTTCTTTGAGTGGGACATTTGTGAATAAGGAGGAGACATATTAAAAGAGTTGGAGTCCATCCTCGAACTCTTCTAAGCTCGCCTATATAACTGAAAAAATTGAGGACGTCATCAATCTCCTCACCCTAAAATTGTGGGAACACCTGCTGTGGGTTAATATAACGAAAAAAATTCGCTGTTATCCATGCCTAAACTACTAGAGGGATCAGTCATACTTGCCTCCAGTTTACAGTAATTTACTCTTAAAAATTTTCAACAACACTTAATTAAACTTTTGCCTCTCAGTTGTTTGACCTGCACCTAAAACCGACTTGCTGTGAATAGCTTGTAATTAGGATTTAATTAGCTAAACTACATCCTGCCAACTGCGCCATTTATGTTGGAAGCCATTTATGTGTCCCAATTTATGATTATTATGCTTTCAACTATCCTTACATGTGAAACTCTACTTGTCTTTATCCAAATTTTAACTACATCCCAAATACAAATATTCAAGCTTCTTCCCTTAGTGTCCCTAAATATTTATTTTATACTGCGCCTTTCAGGACATTTAGTTTAAGATATAAAATTCAAAAACAAGGAGCAATTACCAATATGTCTGAGTGTGAATACTAATATGCAATCGTGACCATTATCTCGTAACTTAACAAAATCCCCCCCCCCCCGAGTGATTAGCTTCGTACGTTGTTACAAGTGGTGCATTGAGTGGCAATCTCAGACAAATGTATTATCATTGAAACAAAAGTTTATTGAACTCTTAAACATGGTACAATTCATTCTTTATCAAATAAAACTCAATTCAATACTAAGAATATATAATAACAAATTAACACTAGCTAAATACAAGTATTAGGCTAAGATCCTATATGGGAATTGTGATCATACCACCATAACAGATTATATACAAACAAACATATATAGTCCTAGAACTAGTTGACCCTTTATCTAATCCCTTACTAGTCTGATCATGCTACAATTCTGTACTTTCTAGGACATATATAATCAGTTACTCTAATTTTCTTACTGTGACAATATGGATTAAAATTATCCTATCGCTGAGCTAATACACACTTTTGACCTTTAAAACTCTCTTAAATGAAATACAATTTATTTCATAAATTGTATTTCATTAATACAATGCAGAAATACAATCTGCTTACATGCATAAATCTCTAGGCACATGAATATTTATTAATTAATAGTAACAAGCTTATTCTCATTCTAGTCTGACATGTACTACAGTCCTAGTATAATTCTCATTAATCCCTTCAATTGTTATGGTATTGAACAATGATTACAGTTAGATATGATTTGAATTGACACGAGATTCTTACAGTACCTTTTAACTTGGGTCTTCTACACTGGTTTCTACCCTTTTTCGATTGTACCTTCCTAGAACGAACTCTTCTATAACTTATCACTCCTAAGTTCCTTTGGCATTAAGATTGGGCTTTCACGATCTTTACTTTGCATGCTTCAATCAAGGACATACATAGGATCGTCTATTCTATGGCTGTGAAAATCACCACGTGGGCACAGACTTCTGTATAGATTTCTTTCTCTCGTTACTATTACTGGATGATGAAACACACTGACATTATCTTCTTTCTTTTAACTAAACGGCGTCCCTCATTTCTTACAATAGGAACATGGAACAGAAATCCCACACACTTTGTTTCCTTATTGTGTCGGGAGGAGAAAACCCCTAACCCGTCACTCAGGAAATCCGCGTGAGACCTATACGAAGATTCGTGAAGAAAACTCTGAGGAAAAAAAATCTTGTGGGGGAGGGGTCCTAATCCTTTTATACGATGACCCTAGCGGCACCTTCTTCAATTTCTTTTCTCCCCTCACTCCTCCTTACTGGAGTCGATTTCACTGACCAATTAGAGTGGCGTTTTTCTGTCAAAACATCCTGTGGTCCGTCTGCACGCGACTGACATGTGATGAAATCTCAATTCGGGAATTAGGGCCTTGAGCTTTGGTTTTTGTTTAAGCTAACCCCTACATCATCTATACTAAATTAATCCCCTTTCCAAAATTTTCTAAGAATTAACTCTAATCTTTAATCTCTTATTTCAAGTGCAAAAACTAGCCTCTCACATACAAAATCCTGTGACTAATCTTCTTTGCTTTACTTAACCTTATTTTATCATATCACAACTGTAATAAATCCCCCCCCCCTTTTTTTATTTAGTTCAACAAACAATTTCAGCTATATTTTTCACTTGGATGCAAGCATGTTTTTCTTTCTTTTAATTTTATGTATTCGTTACTTTCAAAGGCTCTTAACGATATCTGCTTACGAACAAGCTTGCTTACTTAGTTATTTATACAGGGTTTTTATTTCTTCTCCTGTTACATCATGATAACTGAAATTTTCACATTCTTAAGTTATCAGGGTGTAACAATATCGTTTGCATAAGTACGACGTCCGTTATGAACGTTATAAGCAGCAGACTAGAATAGTCAAAACGGTTGCCTGGGGTAGCATGTCGTATCATAGTGTGCATTTCTCTTGCATTTCACAAAAGATTCAGTGAATGCACAAATGTACCAGAAAAATTTAGAAGAATTGCTGCATACTATCAGAGACCATTTTACCGTAACGAAGAACTGCATCTTTCAGGATAACTCTGCCCCTTTTCATAGGACCAAAAGTGTAAGTCATGCTATTATATCCCTAAAAAATTTATCATACGAATTGAGTTTAGTACTTCAAAAAGCTTTATTTTATTTTTTTCAAGTAATAAGTGGTCTCAATGAACACTCGATTCAGCGACTACCGTGGACAAGAGACAGTCCAGATCTCAACCCCCATTGAGAATTTGTGGTAACAAATGAAGACTGAAATATACAAGAGGAAGCCGAAAACACTTCGGGAGCGCCAAGAAGCAATTATAAGGGTATGGAACCATGAATTAGCAGCGACATTCATCAGGAAATGGGTTTTGTCGATAGCCCGCCGATGCTAAGCTGTAATAGAGGCAAGAGGCCCACGAAGTACTAAACAGCAAAAAGTTAATTTTTAGCTTTGAATGTTAGTAAAATTGTGTAATTGAAGTAAACTTTGATACCAGTATTTGTTTTTCCAGTGAAAATATCACTGTCCACTCCATTTTGTAATAATTGCTATCATTTCCTAATTATGTCATATCTTGCACTAAATAGAGCCAAATATTAATCAAAAATAAAATGTTATATTACCTTCTTTATTCTTTTTGACAGTTGCTGTGTTATTATCCCTTTTCAAATAGGCGTTCAAATTTAATTACAAAAAAAAACAAAAAAACATGGTTACAGCAGGTGCGGATTCTATGAACATGAGTGTACATTTCGAACCCCTTGAAAGTACTGTTTTCTCATTTATGATATGATGCATCAACATCTCTCTCTCTCTCTCTAAAACGCTTGTTTTATCAGGAAGGGAGCAGTCCGCTAAGTAGGGAAGCATAGTTTTCTTATAGACTCAGTCCAATCAGTGCATTCCCCTCATTATAGGTACTGTATATTCATAGGCACCCTTCCGCCGAAATGGTCGCCATCAATCTTCCACTTACTTCTGCAACTTGAAAAACATGAGCACCTCCGTTCAAGTTCCGAGGTACACACTGTTCGGATTTAGAAGCATTGGTTCAGTTGCTTCTTATCTTTCTCCTTCGATTAATCTTCATCTGACGATGAAACAATCTTCATCGGACTGTTTTTTTCCAACGACTACAACTTTCAGCTGTTTCTTTCTATTTAATCACTCGCTCACGCGGAACAATAGAAGGTGAATTACTTTCATTCTGTAGCGTTATATTATTACTTTTATTAGATCTAAAGAGATTACTCCACTCTTTTTTATCAGAACAATATGCTTTCTCTCTCTCTCTCTTCCTGTTCTTTGAACTACTACGAAGAATATCTTTTCCGGATATAAGATGCAATATCGGTTTTGATTCAGCCACAAAAGACTGACGTTCTGTAAAACTAATTGCAATTTTCCAAAGGTTAGATAAGAATAGAACTCTGCTCTGGACTATGAAAATCATCTTTCATCTATTTGTATTTATTCATTTTTGTAGGCGACACAAAAAAAAATTCAAAGCTATTAGCTATTCTCGAAAGAAAGAAGCGACATCCCTATTTAGTTAACTGTGAAATGAAGTTCACTCGCTTAAAATCATGACAATAAAACGAGCAATGGCAGACCGCGAGGATATTATAGTAAATACACTGAGCTACTAAGCCGTACAAGCCTCCAACTCACTAATAGATTTGCAAAGAAAGAACCACAACCTTGCTTTAGAGAGATTCTTTTTTCGTTTGCTTCCACACAACTCTGAATGATACAAAAAAGAAACAAGCGAACAATAGCTAAGATTAAGCGAACTCAAAGACGCTAAAACTCCTAAGTTGGAAATTTCCTCCAAAAGAAGAGCTTGCTTGCGTATTTCAATCTGTATGGACGATGTCCTTTTAGTGGGAAAGACCTGAATTCCAATCTTCATCAGTTCTTTCCAATCAAAGGATATCGTAGACAGATACCTAACGGGCTTCGGAGGCTGTGTTTGTGAAGACATTTCCTACTTATTAGCTTCTAATTCTTTGAGTTCGCTTAAACTTGGGCATTATTAGTTTGTTTCTTTTCCGTATAAGTCAGAGTTGGATGGAACATTAATAAACTGAGAATTTCTGTAAAGAAGAAGACTGTATTTGTTTACAGGGTCCTTCAACCTCTATAAAGGCTGTTCAACTTAAGGTGAGTTATCCAATCTCATACGGTGATAGATTATTTTCCTTTATGGAAATTCTGATTTTTTAATCATTCCAGCAAGAACACAGCCGTTAAGTACTTATTGCTTGAGAATTAATTTCGATAATTTTAAAGCTCTTCTGAAGATACACACATTCTGATATGAAAATAAACAAGTTAATAGAAACTTACAGAATTTAGCGTATGCTCTAATTCTCTATAAAATCCATCCATCACTGCACAGGTATCCTAGTCTGTTCAAATTTCTACCGATTCTTTTTACTTTTTTCGCAGTACTTGTAGTGAATGATTCTGACAAAATGCCACAGTTCTTTTCGAAATTTCAGAAGGCTGATAAACTAGTCATTTAGATTCTAGTAGGTCTGAACGAACACACAAAAAAGCGTCATTTGTATTATTAGTTGAAGCCAACTTAATGATTTCCTTCATTCGCTAATATTAATACTTGAAACATAATTATAAATCCTTAAGAAGTGCGAATTATATAAGTCGTTCAGAATTGTCGATTTTCTTGACTTATGAAAAATGAATATTTTCATCAAGTGAAGTTACCCTGACCCGCTTTCAAAATGTGTTCATGTTTATAATAAAGCAGAAGGTATTATTATTCGTTGTTTTATACTGCATGTATGTTGCGATATTTATGAAATAACGCTGAAATAAGAATTTAAAGCGTTCATGGTTTTTTTTAAGATATATTTAATTATAGAATCCTGGAGAGAAAAATATATTTATATTTATACATGCCAATTCCATTTGTGATTAACTAATTCGTTAAAGACAGTGTTGATAAAAATTACTTTGGGAATTTTTACGCAGCTATAGTTCGCCCACCGATTAGAGATCCCTCGACAATTCTGCGCATGTCAGAAAAAGGAGAATCCATTCCGATAATAGGGTAATCAATCTGTCTTCTGGGATGAGTTTGTTTATTATTACAGGTCGGAAAATTTAGCTTTTCTTTTACGAACATTGCTGTTTCTGAAGTGTAACTATTTTGCTTGTATAACAGTTGGAAAAATGTTCGTAGAGTATTATCAAAATAAAAAAAGGTATAGCATAAAACAAAAATTTAACTAAGTTTATTTTTAAGAAAGTTTTCTATAAAATAAAAATAATTATACAGAAAAACAGAATTTTTTTCAAATGAACTTAGATATTCTAAACTTACACTTGAGAGAACTGAGACACTTTAATATCCTAAACCGATTAATTATTTATGACTTGTTGTGACTCTTTTAACAAACCCATGCAAAAAAATGTTGGAAAAAAATACCATTGTCAAATCCTTTTAATCTTCAGAGTCATCTGAATCGGTGTCAGCATCGCCATCACTTTCACTTAAACTGATCACCAAAGGTTCGCATAATTCTTCGATAATTCAGTCTTTGTCCCAATACATATTTTCCAATGAGGTGACATGAGAGCAATGTTTTCCCCAGTTTTGAACTATAATACTTTCAATCGCCTGTTCTGAAAGCTTAAAAAGTTTCGACATGTCAATATCCCCAGTTACGTTGTGATGGCGAATGAAACTTTTCACTTCTGCCTAAGCATACTCAATAGCATTAATATCGCAATGACATGGTGGTAACCTCAAAGCTAGAAATCCATGCTCTTTGAGCATCGTGTCGAATTTGAATAGTTTAGTTGTGGGCGAGTTTCTTTTGACCAAATTAAGCAATTCAATTTTTCGCATATCTGGGGAATGAGAAATGTTATTTGCAGAGAGCCAATCCATAAGAACTTGCTTCTTATTAGACCAATTTGTAACGTTGTTTAATCGAATAGAGTGATATGAAGAGTTATTAATTATAACAACAGCCTTTTTAGGAAGGCTTGGAATCAGTTTTTCTTCTGCCCATTTTTCGAAGATCGTAGAATTCATTTGCTCATGGTAATCTCCAGTAGTTAAATTGGCTTTGTATAGTAAGTTTGAATTCGGTAAAAAAAAAACATTTCTCCACCCGCACACAAAATTATTATGTGCCGGGAGGCATTTCCAGTTTGTAGCACTTTACATTCTTCTTTAGCCTGTCAATATTTTCCATAAGTTAAATCACTATCAATCCAAGTTTGATCTAGATACACAATCGGTTTCTTCTCCTCCCTGAAACGTCTTATTGCTTTCAAATATTGCGTTCTAGAAAAAACAATGTCACTTCGCTCCATGATAAATTTCCTTTTATTCTGGGACTTTTGAAAACAAAATCAGATTTCATGAAGTATTTTCCTTAAAGTTTCAGAAAATTAATTTTTTCTTTAAACACAGGAATCAATTTCGGAACATTTGGCACTCTTTTCTCGACCACGCAAAATTCATGAATAGTTCTTCTTATAACGTCTACATCAAAATCATTCAAAGCTACGGTTTCGTTGGTTTTCTTTCTCTGGCGCTTTTTTTAAGAGATTTAAATTTTGACTTACCTTCACCTTTTGATTCCCTACGAATTCTTTTAACAGTCGACCCCGATACGTCCGCAATTACACTTGCACGTTTTATGACTTGAGAAAGGGGAACAAGGAGACGGCCTTCTGACGATTCTTTTTCGCAGAATGTCAGCACATTATTCAATATTCTTTTGCAAGAGCTACTGAAACGTTTAACAACAGAACTTGTTGACTGTACTGGATCCATCATACAAATTAATAATAAAAAAATAATGCAAAAAAGCGACAACAAAAATCCAGCTACTACTATTACAGCGACAGACAAGAAAGCACGTGATTTCGCATGTTGGCGACCAATTCGTACATCCTTCATTTCTTTCTCCCCTTCAGAATGAATCGACTATTCTTGCCAAAATTCCAAGGAGAGACCTACAAACGGTGGGCGAACTATACCAAATAATAATACGATAGAGCAGTTAATAATTATTATCTAATAGCAAATTTCGCCCATTGTTCAATATGATTCCAGATATTGGGTTTACATGTTAAATATTTGGACCTAATGCATGAGAGAGAAGGAATAAAAGAAATGATGTTTGCATTTATTTAATCTATAATGTGTTTTGATATACACTTTTGTATATTTAAAAAAATAAGATTCAGTTAGGTAAAGTTGCTTAATTTGAGATTTTATTGCTTTGCAAATTTCCAGGTAGCTTCTATTAAAAACAAAATAATCATTAAAATAGTGGAGTCATGGATACTCCATAGAAGCATTTCCATGGGAACTACATAGGATCGCTCTGGGCATCCGAGGTCATATTCATATGAGTCATGCTTACCTCCGGAAATAATAATAAGAAAAAGATTCCACACTCATTATTAAAAACTGAAGACAAGGATAATCACTAGAATTCTGTTCATTCTTTCAAACAGAATTGCTATTGTGGTCTTAATCGATCTTTCTTCAGGCAGTTTAGATAGCGGGTATTTGAAAAGATCTCTAGGCTAAACTTCCTCAAACTTGTAGTGTGCTATCGATCGGAAGAAGTGAAAATGAAAGATGCCATGTTTGTACCATACTTTTTTTCTTTTTCTTTTTTGCTTTCGGACTTCTGTTTGCGATCTTCCATTGTGTTGTTAGCGAATTCCTTGATTTCGATAAACAATGTTGAGTGATGCTTGGTTCGATCAGCCTGCATTCCCTCTCATTTCTCCTCTTTCACTTCTGAAAACAGTGAATAAATTATCCATTGAAAAATTAAGGACAAACTACATTTTGAAACCTGGGATTTTAATTATGACCAGTATTTTCTGGTCTCAATTCTTTTTTAAGCGTACACTACCATTATTCGATGGCTAACGATTTACTTCAATCGTGAATTCTTTGATAATTAATGTAAGAAAATTTTGCCGTAATGATATGTACTTGTATTAGAGAATTTCGCTAGAAAAAAAGTAAATTACACTTCTCAAGAAATTATTGTTCTTATACTTATTTTACCAAGGTGTGAATAAACAGTCACCACGTGAAATATCTTTACAACTAGGCCATTTGTTTTTGTATATAAAGGTAGACTTCTTATCAATTTATCCTAGTATCACCTAATGTAAACTCCTTTCTAGAGAGGGTGGATTGCCGTGTACAGTATTATCCAATAACGTTAAATATTAACGTATTTAACGTTAATGCATTTCCCCCCTTCAACTTCATGTAAAATAAAGATAAAATTAAGAATATAATTTCTTGTCGAATATAATTTACTATGCCATGTACTTATTTCACGAATCCAAGGAATAAAAAATGCGCGCGAATAATTATTGATATTCATTTTGTCAAGAAAGAGTGATATTATATTTACACCCCTAACCAAAAAGAAACCGAACTTTTGATAGAAAATAAAACACAAGCCAATTATAATTATCCAATTATTTTATTTCAATCAATATACTCTCCCTCAGCTTCTATACAGAGTTTATCACGGTCAATTAATTCGTTAAATGAGTTTTTTTATATCCTTTTTTGGATACTGTTTGATGGTCGTGGTTACTGCCTTTTGAACGTCTTCAATGGTGTCGTATAGCTTTCCTTTCATCGGCAAATAAAGCCGGGGGAAGAGAAAGAAGTCATAGGGTGCTAAGTCAGGTGAATACGGCGAGTGATCCAACACACAAACTTGGTTTTTGCTCAAAAACTGTCTCCCAATGTTCGAACGATGAGATGGTGCATTATCGTGCAAAAGTGACCAGTTGCCTGCATCACGATATTCATGCCGTACTGTTATTTAGTTTCCTTGTAAAGTACGAACAATACATTATTCCAGGTAATAAAATTAAAATCTTGGCTAGTGTGATAAGCAATGTGCCAAGTAACCAGAATCAATCACTGACACTTGATTTTGGAGTCTAGAACTTTAAGCTCCCTTATTCGAATTACTTCTGTTTGAATAAATGAATATATATTTCATGATTTGAATTATTCTACTTCATTATATTTACAGGGTGTTCGGGATAAATTTGACAGTTTCGTAAGGAAAAAGAAAATCTTCTTTGTATCTATTAAATTTAATGAATTGACAAAAAAACATTACAGGCAGAGTTAATTACAATACTATCAACAAGATTTACTCAAAATAACCACCATTAGCATCGATCACAGCTTCAATTCTGCTTCGGAACCTCGAACAAGCTGATGCTACGGTCTCCCTGGGAAGGGCCGCAAAAACTGTTTTAATTTTATCCATTAACTGGGCTTTTGTATTACTGGAAGTGCGATTGGTGTCTTTTTCAACTGCGCCCCATACAAAATAATCCATGGGGTTAAGGTCTGGGGAGTTTGGAGGCCAAACATTTGGACTGGTGAAGTCGTAGAAATTTTCAGACAACCATTTTTGACTTTTCCCAGAGGTGTGGCAAGGGGCCGAATCCTGCTGCCATACATACGGCCTACCATTGGCTACCCTTGTTATCCAGGGCTTGACTACAGTTAGCAACTCCACGAACAAAGCCCGAATTCCAATGCCAGGGTTCTTCAACACCTGTTCCTGCAGATTTGCGAGGAATTCTGCTGTACGAACGCAATCAGATCGTCTGCTAGGGATCTTTCTTCTTGCTACATCCTCGTAGTCACCATTGCAAGTCTCTAGTTCATGCCTGATTGTTTTTACTGTATTCAGGGAGCATTGGGCAGCAGTCGTAATATCCTTATTTTGATGGCGGGCACGAATCATCATGATACAAGTTATTCTCTTCCATGATTCAGGTGGGTTCCAGCTATCCATCCTTTCTGACATCTTGTATATGAATGAAGAAGGGTCCAAACTTTTAAATGAAGAGAAGTGTGTGTTAATACATGTAACTTACGGAAAAATATAATTAATTATAAATATGTCAAATTTATCGCGAACACCCTGTATATCATTATATTTTTTCAAAATATGTGATTAGAATAATAAACTTTGTCATTGTGAAAATAATAATAATAATAATAATGATAATAATAATATATTTTTTTAATATTTTTATTATTCCTCAGATAAATTACATACATTATAGGAACACAATTATGCATAACAAATACTTTCTCGTACATAAACGTTTTTTGAATAATAATAATAACAATAACTGTTTACAACATATATTATTATAATAATCATAATGATGATTATTATGGTTCTTTGCAATTTTACACTTTAATATATACAATATCAATGGATATAATCACTCTATATTGCATACTTTTGTTACAGTTATTACATACATTACATGCATTTGATTATATATGATACATTACTTAATTTGTTTACATATGATACTTATATTACATACATTGGTTTATATGTGATACGTATACATTACATGCATTTGGTTACATATGATACATCTTGGACGAGAACTAATTTCTCTGCTTTCATCCTCGAAGTTTAAATGTTAGCTTATTTGAGGATGACACCAGTTGGTTATTATTTATTGTTTTTTTTTTTTTTTTGCTGTGTTGGGAAGCTACGAAATCTATGATTGAGAAATTCGCGGGCGCGCGCGCGCGCACGCACGCACGCACGCACACACACACACACACACACACACACACACACACACACACACACACACACACACACACACACACACACACACACACACACACACACACACACACACACACACACACACACACACACACACACACACACACACACACAAACTTGGAATGTACTGATGCGTCGCTGAACTGGAAACCTGAGCGAATATATTGTGTTTCATTAAGTTTGTATAGTATTTTCGTTGCATGTTTCTTGTTCATAGTATGTCCTTGGAGATCTTTCCAGGCTATTGTAGTTTGTAAGGTTTCTGTATTCAAAAGGTAATTTGTTTATTATGTCTGGGATGTAGAAGTTTCGCGTGGCCTTTCCGTAGTGATTATTGTATTTATATGTGATATAATTAGTAGTCTGAGGTCTTGTTATACGATATGTATTTCTGACTGTCCTATAGTTGGCATCGAAATAATGTTTTAGCAAAGCTGCATAGTGACATAAATGTTTTGCTGTCAGTATTTTGTGTTCTGACATTGCAGTATATAAAAAGCCGTTATTTTCTCTTTGTTCCCAAAAGAACAGTTTTATCATTTTGTACTGTAGCGACATTAATCTATTTAATTTGTAGGGTGCACAGAAAGCATACGTTGTTATAGCGTATCTTAGTATATTTTGGCATAATGCTTTGTATATTAGGGTTCGTATGGGAACTATGTCTTTTAACCTGTAGAGTTTGCTATTGATTGTTCTGAGTTTGTTGTGTAGATGGTTTATGTGGCTATTCCAGTTCATATTTGCATCGAAGTAAATTCCAAGGTATCGTATTGTTTCAACCTGAGTGATTTTGCTGTTCTGTGTGTTTTTTATATTGGAAAGTGGATGTTGGATGGTTATATATTTGTTATCAACTGGTAGCGTCAGCGGATTTCTGAATATCATTAATTTTGTCTTTTCTGAGTTTAGGTGTATTGAGTTTTTCGTGAGTCAGTCTATGATCAGATTTATGTCATGTTGCATATTTGTTTGGGCTATGCTTGCGTTATTGTGGATGGATATTATTGTCTGCGTATTGGAATATCTTACCTTTGAGTGGTAGCTGATTAATATCGTGCGTGTAAATGTTGAATAGAGTTGGGGAGAGTTCAGCTCCCTCTGGTACTCCACAGGTTACTGGTAGCTCTCTGCTTCGGTTTGATCCGATACGTGTGATATGCTTTCTATTTTGAAAGTAGTTTGTAAACCACTTGTGCAGAGGCCCGCTATTCCAACATACCTCAGATTTTCTAACAAGGTTTGATGTGTGAGTGTATGCTTTAGTTGGATCAATAAAGACTACCATGGCAATTTTGTTTTTGTCTAAGGCGGTATTAATTACGTCTGTAAAGAGAGAGATGTTGTTCCCTTATTTTTCTGAAAACCATATTGTGTTTTGGGGATAATATGAAAGATCTCAGTGTATGATGTGAGTTTCTTCAATACGATCCGCTCCATAATTTAATTGATAATTGGTAATGTTGCAATGGGTCAGTAATTGCTAATTAAATTTCTTTTTCCATGTTTGTATATGGGTGTGATTATGGCGGTCTTTAGCATACTTAGTATCTGTCCTGTTTTAAATATTTTATTTATTAATTTTAGTAGGATAGGACTTAAACTAGTTGCATGTTGCTTTATATCTTTAGGTCTGATACCATCCATTCCTAGGCCTTTGTTTGGTTTGATTTCATGTGTTACAGAGAGAAGTTCTGCTTCTTTTATGGTTGGGAACTATAATGTCTGTTTTGATTGTGGTCCAAGTGGAGGGTCACGTTTTGTGATTGGGGAATATTTCTATGCAGTTCTTGGATGGAGTCTGCAAAGTATTGGTTAAAGTCATTTGCTAGTTGTTGGATAGGTTTTGCGTCTTTTATGAAGCTGTGATTTTTGGTTTCGGAGGCGGTGGTGTTGGGAACACAATCTAGCATCTCATTGATCAGATGCCAGGTTTGTTTCATGTTGCTTTGCGCAGAGGTTAGTTTGTCTCTGTAGTAGCTTCTTTTTGCATTTCTGATTTATGTTATAAGACGATTTCTTGTTATCTTATATTAAGTTTTTAAAGCTGTGTAATTTGGATATCACTTTAATCCTTTCGTAAGACGTCCTTTCTGTGTATTTCTAGGATTAGGTTTTGTGTTATCCAAGGATTTTGGCGATATAAACATAAATATTGCATAAACTTTCTTTGTAGCTTTCTTATATATTTCCTCCAGTGTGAGTTTAAAGTTGTTATATAAGATCTCTGCTGAATCTGATGCCAGGTGTTCCCAGTCTGTTTTTCTTATTTCGTGGTTGACTATTTCTTCGTCTATTATTGTTTTCTGTCGCTTTTCTTTTGTGGGACATTGCATGGATATTGTCTTGGTGTGCAGGTTTTGAGCGGTGAAGTAATGATCTGCTACTTTGCATTTTATGACTGATGCAGTGTAACTATTTGGTGGTGCTCGGACGTTTATATGATCTAGACAGGAGGCAGTGACAGTATTTCCGAATATTTCTTCTCTAGTACATGATGTTATTGTTGGTATTAGATTATACATGGATAGCGTGTCTAGGTATTGTACAGGGTTGTTCTGGTTTTCGTTTGCAATATTTATATCGCCAATTATCATTAGGTATTCGAACTCAATTTCTTGGCATAAAAGCCAGAAATTGAGTTCGTGCAAGAATTTTATCATGTTTAGGTTTAGTGGCCTGCAAATAGCATTTAGTATTATGGGGTGCTGTCTATTGGTGGTATTAGTGATTTCGAGGCAAAGGGTTTCAGCATGCTCAAACTGATAGGCCGTTTCTTTTGCTATTAATTTTTGTTTGATAAATATTAATAATCCGCCCCCTCTATTTGTTTGGCGGCATGATCTATGTTCTTGGAAGCCTGGAATTTTGAAATCAGTCGCTTCGTCATTAGTTATGGATACTTCTGTTAGAATCAATATATCAATAATATCAGTGTAATTCCTAAGATAAGCCTGTAACAATAACCAATGTTTTCGGATGCTTCTGATGTTAATATGCAAGATTGAGCGACCTCTCGCTTGTACTGTGTGTTGTTTTCATGCATCAAGCGATTCGAAAGTACAATTACTGATATATTCTGGTGTAATTACATCTATCTGATGGTTCACATTCGTTTTTGTTGTGTTGTGATCTTCTTATTGAACTAAGTTGGAGTCTTTTGTTTCACTCTGGCAACCTATCTATATCTTCCGAGCTTTTTATTTGTATAGACTTTGAAGTCTGTGACTTTCTCAAGAATATTTTGCCGTCTTTGATCCATAAAAATTGATACTTTTTTCTATTTTTTCTTTTCTTTCTTGGTTCAAAAGATTCTGATTGAAAGGTGTTAAATACTGAGAGAGAAAGATTGGCGTATTGTCTTGCGATGCATTTAAATCCTTGACAACTGGGTTTTTCAGTCTGCTGGCTTTTATGAGATTGTCTCTTGTAGCCTTGCTTGTCAGACGGATTATTACCGGAGCGGGTCTTGGCAAGCCTTGTTTTTTGTTCTTCCTGGGAATCCGATTTATGGTCTGAATATCATTATGCTGTAGGGGGATGCCAATTGCATGGCCTAATTTTAAAACTACGTCTCTGAGATTTTCTGTGGATTCAGTTTCTGGAAGACCATTTATGACAAGTTCTTCTTTATGTTGTTGTTGGTTTAAAACTTCGTATTGTAGTTTCAGGGAATTAAATTCTTGACGGAGTTCCGATGTGTCTTTTATATGAATAATAATAATAATAATAATAATAATAATAATAATAATAAATTTGACGACATGAAAATTAAAGAAGAAGTAACCAAGGAATATTGAAAAATATGATAGATTTTGTACAAATCGCAAAATCAAAAATGGGGCATCATGAAATAATTGGGAAACGTTATTAAAGAAAAAACCATCCACCAGGAATTCCATTGATCGCACGAGGTATATTACATGAAGTTTTCCAAACGTTCTGCACACGCGCATACATAGCGAAGGGGATGATGTAAGCGACGATAAATCTTCGAACCGTCTGGCACAATTAAACAGAAATTTTAGTGAAAATGGAAACATGAAAACATAGAACACAATAACGAAAGACTAGTAATTAATATTCAAGAATAGGTGAGCAGAGCTAATCTGGTATAGTTCCTTAAAATGAGAGAGAAAAGTTTAGAAAAAAATAGATGGCGAATGAAAAATTTGGATAGGATTAATTTTAGAGTTATGGACTGATGAAGGACTTAATACTATAAGACCAATTGTTGTATGTTTTCAGCCGCTATGCTTATTTTATGGGAATATTTACTAACAAGTGACATTCACTTAAAAAGTCCTTATAAAAGTTCCCCTTGCCTCGGAAAGGATTCGAACCCTAGAAGGTTCAACAGAAGACCAATTATCTCGTAACTGCTCCATGGAGTTGCGCATCGCTAACAATACATCTACGTTCTAGCAATTTCGGAAAGTGAAAAATATATTAATTCTTATGAACAATTAATACATTAATTGTTCATAAGAAACTAATATTCCCTACACTCCTTTATGGTACATATCAGCTGATGTTGTTTTTTTTATGCAGTTTATGATTGTAATATATTGTAGAAACTGTCTTATAAAACAGTTTCTTAATCTCTGATTGTAATTTTGAATTACTTTTTCACTTTAATAGGACTGTCGTATTTAATTTCTGTTATTTCAGTTCAACTATTCAGAGAGATCGACGACTGCGTTTGTGTGTCCTAGTTTAACAAATTCGGGGATGAACGGGCAGTACTTTTCATAAAAATTATGCCTCTAAACAAATTTTCGGCGTACTTAGTGAACAGAATTAAGAAACAGGCCGCAGATAAGGTAGCCGAGTGTTGTGTGCCCAGTTTTATATTAGAAGTCAATGATATTCCAGAAAGCATATTTAAATAAGCATACAAATAAAATAAGAATCGCATAAAAGAGCACAAAAACGCATTTGTAGACATTTACTAAACTGACTATTTTGGGCCAAACCTAATAAGTAATAATTTTTTAATTCAAAACCAATGTTCCTAAACTTTTAAGTATGTAAATGTTCATATGTTGCTATTGAATTAATTATTATTTTAATACAAAGGATAAGCTTCAATGAGATTTAATAACGCAACATTGAGCTCACTGTTACCTCTTCACTAAATGAAGAAACGCAGGTGTGTGAGGCCGAGGCATTAGAGCTGTTGCACAAACTGAATAAGAATTCAGTAATAGGGACATGATGGGATATCAGCACGTGTGCTAAAAGAGTGTTCAGCTGAATTTGCCATTCCTTTGACCAGGATGTTTAATATGAGTCTCAGAACAGGGAAGATTTCGCAGGAATGGAAGAAATGTATGGTAATTCCATTGCACAAGGGTGGTGCAAAGACCGATGTATCCAACAATCAACCGATTAATGTCTCAGGAGTGGTGGTGAAGATTTTGGAAACATTGGTCAGGGCCCGCATTCAGAAATGGGATGACAGTGAATCTCTACATTGCAATGAACAACATTGGTTTACTAAGGGAAGGTCATGTTTTAGCAACTTTCTCACATTCTATAACAATGTTACCATTGAAGTAGACAAGGGGAATGGATACACCATGACACTTTTGGATTTTGCTAAGGCTTTTGACAGAATACAGCATATCAGACTGCTGCATAAATTGGAGAAAATGGGTTTGGGTTATGCAATATTAGCATGGATAAGAGGATGGCTGACTGACAGATATCAAAAAGTGGAATATACAGGGGATCTGAATCTGCAAGGTTTAAGGTAACAAGTGGTGTACCATAAGGATCAGTGCTTGGTCCACAGTTATTCAATCTGTACATTAATGATATTGGGAAGGATTTGACAAGCGATATACAGTTATTTGCTGATAATGCAAAGATAGGTAGGTAGGGTAATCAGCAATGCTGCTGATATGCAGTCTTTGCAGAATGATTTGAATAGACTGGAATTGTGAGCATAGGGAAATGGGTGTCAGTTCAATCTCAGTAAATGTAAAGTCATTCACTTCGGCATGATTACCTATCCATGTGGATAGGTAATCATATCCATGTCGTATTATATTGGTGGGATTAGGTTAGAAGAAACAGATGAGGCTAGGGATCTTGGAGTGTTAATAGATAGAAAGTTGAAGTTTAGGGGCCATGTAGCAAAGATTGCAAATACAACTCAAAAGATAATTGTAATGTTGAAACGAACGTTCACGTGTAAAGATTAGGATGTTATTTTGCCTCTTTACAAGGCCTTGATAAGACTTAACTTGGACTATTGTTTGCAGGTCTAGTCTCATGGTTTTCGTTGTGATTCTGGTATATTGGAGAGAATACAAAGGAGAGTGTTAAAAATTATATCAGGATTCTGAAATACTGATTATGAAGATAGATTGAGAATTTGTAGACTGCAGACACTAACAAACAGGAGCAATATGGGTGATATGATTGAGACTTAGAAAGTTATGAACAGGATCATACAGGATTTCAATTGATGGAATTTTTCAATTTATGGAGGGTGGGGAAAGGACGAGAGGGCATCCTTGGAAGCTGAGAATGAAGGCCGCCAAGAAGGGTGTGAGTTCTAGAGTTTTCTCTCAGAGGGTGGTGCGTGATTGGAATGGATTGCCATTGGTTGTTGTGAGTCAAGCAGTGTGAATGAATTCAAGAATAAGTATGATAGCTGGTGTAGTATGGATCTCCCTCGATGAGTCTCTGACTACCTGCAGGTCTCTCTTAATAATAATTTTTTATTCTCTTTTTTATAATTGATTACATTTAAAAAAATCAATCCTTTTTTTATTATTAAAATTATCATTGCACATTCTGAATTGCATATTTACAACACATAGTATTACATATTTTCAACAGGTTTAATTCTCACTTTTTTTTGTAACAATGAAATTCCTACCGATTTTTTCTTTCTTTTCTCTTTTTCTGTATAATGTATTATATTCTTTCTTTGGGAGGCATTTCTGATTTCTTTCTCGAAGCTTTGCAGAGCTTATCTGAGGAAGATAACAGATGTTGGTGGTTTCGTGGTTATGTTTCTATACTGGTCGCAAGCCAGATGTTGATTTTACTGTTTGTTGGTACGTGCTCGGAAGATTTCAACTGCTATTACACAATTTAATTTTTTATTTTTTGCAAGTAGGATTGGATTTGAACATGGTGTGTTTCTTTGTGTCCTCGTAGTAGTAGTAATAATAATAATATATGATTTATAAGAAATATAGCTTCTAAAATTATGTACTGCCAATGGAAAAATAATGTAGAAAAAGACTTTTATTACTCTGAAACACTCAATTTATTTTCTGATTCCTTGGTGTGACTTATCATATTTTCAGTGTACTGTGGTGCCAAACCAAACCATGGCTCTAAAAGAAGTAACAGATACTCAATTTACAACTTATTTTCCCTATATCCAACCTCTGTGGATAAGAATAATTTTCACAGTGCACAATATTTCCGAAATTTGGTGTGGAATTTTTTTCAATATCCTTGTAGTTCAGGATTATCATAATAATAATCAAGAGATTCCGGATTAATGATTGCAGTTCTGCTAATATTTCTTTCCCCCGCTATTGCCTTTTTCACTGCAACTTCGTTCTTTTTTCCAGTCGCCGTGTACTGAAATGAAAATTACATTTGCATTTTAGGAACTGCTATTTACATATTAAGTGTTAATTTATTACTTTAAATTGTCACGTTCAGCTTGCAGTGAAGGTACTGGCCTTCCGTGCAACACATTCTGTTTATCTACCTTGTTGATTCACTGATTTTTCCGATAAGAAGGCTCCAATCGATTTTCTTCTGATTTCAAGAAATTCTACTACAGAAACGCTAATGTACATAAATTAGAATAACAAAATAAAGAGAAAGTTTCTGATTTGACTAAAGGAAAAAAAAGAAGCAGTTAATCTAGCTCGTAAAATAGACGTAAAAAAGGTCGCAAGAAGAAAGGATTATCCTAACAGTAGTTTTTGAGGATGAGGTTTAGAAAATTCTCAATATTTTCATAAACCAATAATCAATATATCGCAACAAAAATTTGAATAACTGCCGAACTTTTGTTTTCGATTAATGAATTATGTTTTTGATTCATAAAAATATGAACCAAAATATAATAATCATTTTCTCTCTTCCTCTTTTTCTTAACATTAGGCAATGAAATTAATTCCACGATAGGAGGACGTAAGCATTTCTGACTACTTTTAATATCTTTTTTATACGAATAATAATAATTTGCGGCTTTTCATAGTGTTATGCTGCCGACTTGTATCTGACAAAACTTACGAAAAAAAAAAAAATATATATATATATATATATAATAAATACTTGAGCAATCTACGGAAACATTTGTTCACCACCGTTTTCAAAAATACGTAATATTAATTTAATATAATATAAGAAAGTTTGAATTTCTGACAGCAGATTTTCAAAAACCAGCGATACGTTTTGTAAAGGTTAATACCTAATAGATTATATCTTCATATATAGGTAAATAAAATGATGAGGAAATATTTATATATTTTAACAAAATAACAAAACATAAATTAAAGGATTAATTAAATCTTTCTCTATGTAGGAATTTCATCCCTTTAATTTTGTGAGATACTTCATCCACTTGCTTTCTTTATGCGTTTTGGGATTGAGTGATGATGATAGTAAGAGTTTGACGTAGTCTTTCTGGTAATTTTTCCGTATCTCATATCTCCAAAACTGAATTATTATCACAAAATGTACTACCTAATTTATAGTTGCCCGCTGCTTATCAATGTAGCACAAAGAATTAACAGCTCTCTTCACTGGCAAGCTGATCTTAACAACGTTCAAGAAAAATACTCGCCTAGTGAATCAGAATCTTATACTGTTTTACATAAAATCCTTAAAACCTTCAAGGTTACGGAGCCATTAATGCATGCAACTGGTACACGCCATTCATTTATATAAGCACACACACACACACACACACACACTGAATATCCTTTTCTGACATTTAAAATTATAGGTATAATTTCAAAGCGCAAAAACTATGCTCTGTGCACATTCTGTTTACCTAATCGAATTATTCATTTCAACATGCGTGCAACCTTCTTTAAAAGTATTATTCATGTTCGACTTCTAGTGTGACTAAAGTCTACTGATAAAGAATAATGAAATTTTATTTTAAAATAAATTTATGGTAATCACATTTGTCTTAATGGTAATCAGTGGTGGTGCTAGTTTATGCAATGACTGTAACATGTGTACCAGTTACTGAAAAGACTTTTTACGTTAGTATTCATAATAAACATAACTATAAATAATATTAATGATTCACATGACGAGTTCTTGAGTCACTGAAGTATTTGTAATAAAATAAATAAACCAAATCCTCCAATGCCTTCCTTCCTTAAAGGAAATAATTGTAATAATAATAATTGCTGTATTATGTTAAAAATATTACAGAAAGAAAACATTTTCTCGACAAATACTTACAGGAATATCCTTCACTTGCAAGATAAGTGAAGGAGAAAATTGTCTGGTAAGCTCGTTTTCAAGTTCAGTCCTTATTTTCTTCACTAGGTTTTCATCGAATACGGCGTTGGCAGCTATTTTTATGAAAAGAATAACTCGCTCGTCACCATTTGTGCTATATTGAGATACGCAAACACTGTCTTGGACTTCCTTGAATTTCTCAACTAACGGGAGTGGATAATACACAAGATTAATGAGTGTTCTTGCATACCAAAAAAAAATTGTATTAATTAAACAGAAGTATTATCAAATCGTTCCTATGACACTAACCAATGTTGTATATTTCCACGCTTCCAAATCTTGTTCCCCCTGGATTTAAAACGCTATCACTGTAAAACAGCAAAAAATGCGATAATATAACACTCGAAGAAAATAAGCGTGCACATTAGGATTTATTTTATTTTATTTATCTATTTAATTCATTTATTTATTTTATTTATTTATATATATTTATTTATTTCATATCGCCTACAATTGAGGAATTTAGGAGCATTGCATGAATTATAAGAATGTGTTTTCTTCTTCATCTGCGTCCTTCACAATGTCTTGCTTAGTGCGTAAATGATTGAATGCAATTACTAAAATATGTTATAAAAATAGATTAAAAATGAAATCAACAAAACAAACAAACATTCTGCCTCGACAGTTGGAAGAAGACCCTGAGCAATTTTTTTCAATCATAAAAGAATTTTGCATTAGCTGAATAAAATCTTCTTCAAGAAGGCAGTGAATACCATAAAATGTTGTTCATTCTATGTACAGCAACTAGCCGTGTGACCCAGTTTGACCTAGCTTGTGTGACCTAGTGTGCGACCCACGTTTGATCCATTTTCAAAGGCAATGGCTCACAAACTGAGTCACAAATGCTGATGGTGCAATGTAAGCCATGAGCACTGCGAGCACATTTTAAAATTCAAAAACAAGTGTTTTGCAAAAGCATTCTTGTTTAGCGAGTAACCTTCAGCTATTTTTGGTTAACATATACTTTTTTATTATTTATACGATACATGTCTGAATAGTTTCGAATTGCTGTTTCACATTTTGCCAGCAACAGTTTCCCAACTGCAATTTAAACTTCAGGTGACTCAAAACATTTTAGTAGAGATTCCGAATATGAAATTAAGTACAGCTAATTGAGGGTAGTTCTTCAGCCCTGTAGAAATGTCATTCGATTCTATAGCACTAGGCCACTGGATGAAAGGCAATTTTATGTTCTATAAAATCAGCGAAAACCAAAACTGTTTTCGCTGTCGATATTGCAAACTTCAAAGAAATAAGAAAACCCGATTGCTATTACATTTCCCTCAATCTTCATAATTAAATTTTTTTCTGTGTAATTATGATTTCATATCATAATTTAGCCGAAATTATAATTACGAAAGGTAGTAATAATTACCGAACATAATTACGATTAGTTACATCATAGAAATAGTTAATTAGCATTCTCTGATTTTATAACAGATATGGCGATATAACTATTTCATTTTTCAATGTAAATTCTTAGAATTTTAAAAAACCTTCTGCCTTTTTTATTATTCACAAACGTGACTAATTGGAACTTTCTTAGCCTTAAATAACTTTGGTAATATGTAAATACATAGTATCTATTTTTAATTATCACCAGCAGTTTAGTTAATGGCCAGCGAAGAATTTTTTTTTAACATTATGCAAACCGCAATACTGTATACTATCTGTAGTTTAGTTAATGGCCAGCGATGTTTTTTTTAACATTATACAAACCGCAATACTGTACACTATCTGTAGACAGGCCCCTAATCTTCTTTCCTCATTCTTTTTGTTCCTCTTGCTCCTTAATCCCCCAATGCTATTAGAGTAGTCGAGGGCTAGAGGTGAATCTTTCCTATTATATTATGTTTTTTCCCTTTCGGGGGAGGGGGGGGAAGCAGGCTCACACTGCGTGAGATGGAAAAAAACATAATATAATAGGAAAGATTCACCTCCCTTAAGGCTGCCACCTTAAGGTAGGCCTTAAGGTGGCAGCCCCACCACCGGACGCACCCTGCGAAACGTTCACAGCCTATCCAGGGGAAACTTCCAATTATTCGCAAAGTTCTGTAGAAGAAAAATAGGATGGATTTAATCGGAATTGACCCGGCTAATGGACAGACCCTTCTCTTTGAAAAAATTAAAAATAGTTATGGAATGTCCTTGGAATCACACACAAAATTGATGAGCTAAACAGAGAATTAAAAAAATAGAAACATTGATATAGAAGCAATCCCTTAGACAAAAAAGAAAAACAAGAGATCTCAAATTCTGGAAGATTATGTCATGATCTTCTCAGGCGATCCCAGAATAGAAGTGGGCTTCATCTGGGATCACCTTCATTTGCAATTCGGATTAAAACCACGCTATCGGCCAGGACGTATATATAAACGTCCACATTTCCATGGATGCGAAGTGCATATTAAAATTGTAATACCATTGATGTTACATTGAAATTCATGATGGATACGAAGCTTTTGAGGATGTGTATTTGATCTATAAGGTAAGGTGGTTAATAAAAAATGAAAAAACAAACATTTCGGATTATACTTTTGTATCAGGCAGAATAATCAAAGTTAGATTGAAAATTATGAATCAAATATTCAATATTTTCGGAGTTTATTCACCAGTAGATGGAAAAGAGGAAGAGACACAGAAGAATTTTATGGAAAATTTCAGGAATCTATTGATGAAACAAATAAAAATAAAACAACAATTTTTATTCGGAGATTTCAACGCTAGAGGGGAAAGTAACCCAATAACAGGATGTATTGGATCAGAGAAAGAATCAGTAATCAATAACAATGGAATTTTATTAAGAGACTTCTGCATACTTAACAATCTATCAATAAAACTCAGTAATGCTTTCTCTTTTGGCATAAAAATACAAGTATACATGGGAAGCAAGAGGAACAAAATCAATAATAGATTACATTATTATTAACAACAAACTAAATACTAATATCATGGATATAAGGTTTTTAGAGGGAGCGAAATTGATAGTGATCACATGTTAGTTGAAAGCAGATTTGAATTCATAAAAAGAACCACATACTTCAAAAGAAAAAAAAAAGATAATGAACTAACATCTAACATACAGTTTAAAATTCACCTCCTAGAACAGGAGAATATCAGTAACTTATTTAAAAGCAGAATACGAGATAAAATAAAACCAACCACAAACAATATTGAAACTGACTGAAAAAATATAAAGGAAACCATACTAAAAGCAGCAGAAGAAAGTTTAGGATACGAATCAAGGACCAAAAATGGCTCAGAACTTGGAATGAGTTAAAGGAATTAATCAAAAGGAAAAAAACAGGCTTTTAAAATCTACCTGCAAAAGAAAAACACTGCTAAACTATACACAATATAAGAAATTACGGGCTGAACTCAGAAAGCTTTCCAGAAGTATAAGCAGAGATAATTGCGATAAATATGTTAAATCATTAGAGCAGGATATCACTGGACCACAAAGAATAGGTTTTAACATTTTCAGGCAACTACAAACAGCAGAAAATTACCAATTAAGAAATAATCTAATTTTCAAAGAGGATTGTATAGAACACTGTAAAATATTGCGGAATAAAAAAACAAATATACAAAACAATGACAAAACTCACAAAATTGAAGATATCAATATACAGGAAAGTACCGAAGAAATAATAATGAAAGGAAACAAATTTAAAAACTCAAGAAATAGAAAAAGCCCAGGCATGGATGGAATATGCGTTGAGCTCTTTAAATATGCAGACAATAGCATAAAAGAAAACTTACCTAAATGCTTCAGTAATATCTGGAAATATCAAAAGATCCCAAAAGAATGGGAAACTGGAACAGTAATAAATATTCACAACAAAAGGTCCCAAGGACAAATGTGGAAATTACAGAGACATTACTCTCTTAATAATAGCATCTAAACTATATGCGAACATCTTAAAGAACATACTAATGAAATATACAGAAAATTATTTAGAAGAAGAAGAACAGTGTTGTTTTAGAAGAGAGAGAGAGAGAGAGAGAGAGAGAGAATGCACAGATGCCTCTTTCACATTGCAACAGATCATAGAAAAAAGAATTAATCTTACCACTTTTCTTTTATTTACTTGCTGTGAGATCTGCAAGTTCCCTCTGCAAATTTGATGCAAATTTGCAGATGGAACATTATCAGAACCTATAACTATAAATAAAGGAGTAAGACAAGGTTGTGTCTTATCCCCAATCCTATTCAACATTTATATAAACAGAATCCTAAAATAATTGAAAACAACTGTCAAGGATGGTATTAAACTAACAACAATAAACAACTACATACAATACGTTATACAGATGATCAAGTAATATTTTCAAATTCAGAAGATAAACTACGAATTACAACTAACCAAATGAAATAACAACAACAACAAAAAAAATTAATGAAAATCTGCGAAACCAAAACAAATGTTATGGCAATGCGTGGAAACATTATTGAAAAGGTCAAAATTATGCTTAACGGTAGAAAAATACAACAAGTTTCAGAATTCAAATACTTTGGATATACATTCCCGCAATACAATATTGATTCACAATTGGAAGCAAGACTGCAAATTTGCAATCAAATGAATGGCATAATTAAAAGAAATTTTGGAAAACAAATGACTAAAGAAACTCAATTATGATTACATAATACGACCTCTAAACCATCTCTCAAATCTGGAAGTGAAACTTGGATTCTAAAATAAAGAAACAGACAAAGATTGGAAGCAGCAGAGATGAAGTTTCTTAAACCTCTCCTGGGACTCACTAGATTAGATAAGAAGAAAAACATGGAAATAAGAGAACGATTAGATACAAAAAACATCGTATACAAGAAATAGAAGAGTATCAACGAAATTGGCTACAACACACAGAAATGATGAATAAAATAGGATCCCAAACTAGCATATAAATATAAACCTACAGGGAAATCCTCGGGCGTCCAAGACTGAGATGGAAGCTCAACTTCATCTGCAGAGCAGGAACAAGACATAAAAAGCCTATACCTGAATTGTTGAGACGATGACGACAAACAAATCGCAATACGACGATCCAAACCCATGATTGGTATTATTGTCTAAACTTATGTGTGTTATATTTTCATTTCTTATTGAGTTGCAGGATTAAATCGTAAATTTACAATTTAGAAACAAAGTTTACCAAAGATTTAAAAGACCAAAGATTACCAAAGATAAAAAACAGCTACTTGGAAAGGCCAAGAAAAGCAACCAGAATATAGGTCCATGAAGGCTTTTGTTGTTGAATTTTGAAATCACAAACATTATTAATAAAAAATTATTAATCGAAATTCAAATAACATAAGCTAATACCTTTTATTCCGGTATAGGGAATAGGCCTTTTAGCCCTATATAACTTTTGGAGACTAAGTGGGCAGTTCAATCTACACTGGTAGCTAATCAGAAACAGCTGGCCCGAAGCTATCACTAATTTAAGCAGCCCACAGAGAAGAGAAGGCTGAACAAGTGCCGCTACCTGGTGGTCCTAACCCTGAGGCAATCTTTTTAATGTGTGAAATAGTGTGGGTTCTACGGTCGATTTTCATGAGTTTAAAGGACAAAAAAAAAAAAACACAGAGATTCCTGGAGAAAAAACCTGCTTGCCCATCCCAGAGATCGACAAACTCGGGAACCGGTCGAAAAAGCTTTAGAAAAACTTCCTCTATTCGGCGAGCGACTAAACTTGAACTTAAATCTATCTTCAGGCGGTTTAGCGTTGAAGAATGCAATCACCAATTCCATTGAGTTAAGCCGACTTTTTAATCAAAATTAAGTTACGGTGTTTCTTAATTTATCATATCGACTCCACCGCCAAAGAAGAGTTTATGACATATTGATGTCTGCAGGATATAGTCATCTTGTATTCATTTATGAGGAACTAGTAATTACAAAATGGAAGAATGGAATTCCTTGGAATTTTTAGATATTTCAGCAGTAGTTGAGTATTAAGATCACAGTGTGTATATTCTCAGAAGTCTCGAAATAATCCGTAGTCACGAGCTACCTCAAACGTGAAACACTTGGGCACCGATATCCAAAAATTAGGACTAAAAGAACAGCTCTTGCTTACTTTGGGGAACCCAATGTCTCAGAAGATTTACTTATTTTTATTTGTAGTTTCTGGTTGATTTTCACATCTCAACAATATGTATTATGCCATTTTTTCATGTATTATATTATACTGCTATATGATTTGAGACACTATACCTGAGAGGTTTTTGGAAGTTAAACTCCGTTACTTGCGTCTGACATTGCATACTCCTTTTGGGGAATAAAATGTGTGAGATTATTTATTTATTTTTCTTTGTAGTTTTTCGTTGATTTTCACGTCTCAACAATATGTACTGTATTATGCCAATGTTTTTATCATTCAGTAGATCTGAAAGGATTTTAAAGCAAACTCCGCAACTTCTGTCTTATGGAAGTAAATTCGGAATGTTCAGATTCTCTGAGTAGAATACAGTCAAATTAGAAAAACAATGTTCGTTTTGGTCTTGAATAGCAAGTTTAATTTGCTATTCTCCTTCCACATCCTATTAATGGCATCAGATGATTTAATGAATAAGAATACTGATTAAAATTTGCTTGTAAAAGTAAACACGCATTATGCCAAATAAGACAAAAAGAAAAAGTTCTTTGGTTTTTTTATTTAAAGGCAAAACTAAATACTATGTAAAATTTTATCACGAGCTAATGTAGCTCAGTGGAAGTTCATAATCCGCAGTTCAAATGAATGACCTAGGTGGGATTGTAATTGTCGACCACAGGAACTTTTACTAGGCATTTCTTCAACCGGTTCCCAAGTTAGTCAAACTCTGAAACTGGGGGAGCAGGTTTATCTTCCTGAAACGCAAGTTTTTCGTCCCGTAACTCAAGAAAATCAACTATAAACCAATACTATTTCAGACAATAAAATAGTTAAAATAAAATATCTTAAAATAAAATATCTTTACCATGCTATGCTGGGTTAGGGACTAAAGATGACAGCACTTATTAACCTGTCTCTGCATGCGGCTTAAAATTAGTGATAGTCTCGGACCACTATCCTTGATTCGCTACCGGTGGAAACTGAATTGTTCACTATTAGAGGCCTCGCCTACTCTCTGTACGGGAATAAAAGCTAAAGCTGATTTTTTTAATGACTCACGTAAGTCAACTATTTGATTAAGATAATTATAAAAACCGGTTTTTCAATACCATACCTGCGTCCAAACATAATGCTTCCACGAGTCAGCGGATTAATCATGAAGAGATCTCCTTGAGTCCAAACACCTAAAAATGCATGCAATACTGATAGTGAGTTTGAAATGACAAATGACGAAATGAATAGTTTTGTTCAACAAATATCTTGTGTTTATCGTATGGATTCAATTTCAAATACAGAAAAATAATAATTAATAGAATGGTATTTATTTATTGAATTTATTTTACAAAATTATATTACTCTTTTAAAAAAGCCAGTACTTAGCCCACACTGTTATGAGTCCAAACACTGCGTGAATTCAGAACACAGAGACACCTGAGTTACCATTACACACACACACACACACACACACACACACACACACACACACACACACACACACACACACACACACACACACACACACACACACACACACACACACACACACACACACACACACACACACACACACACACACACACACACACACACACACACACACACACACACACACACACACACACACACACACACACACACACATCATAAATGGAGTGGATCTTAGGTACTCCTCTTTTAGAAATACGATAAAAACTTAGGCAGTATTTTTCATTAAACACACACACGCACATATTCACGCATGCACATTTAAACATGGCTAGCACCCAGTCAACATAGAGCTTACAGTTAACAGCGGCAGTGTATCTGACGATATCAAGTAGAAAGCGAGTACACAATCAAATTTGCGAATGGCGCACGAAGGAGTCCTGGTAGCACTCAACAGGATAAAAGTCAAAAGGCTGTGCTAAGTGAATTGTGTTTGAAGGAAGCTCTTTTCGTGAAGGAATAAAGTTGTAAACCCGTAGTGTTATCATCTAGATGATGTATCAAAGGCATCATCTAGATGCTATCTCAAAGATGATATCATGGTAAGATGTTGTGAGAGCTGCATTTCAGTACGGGGTGATCATATTCCATATTGAAATATTTCTCCGCATAATTTTCTGTAAGCACTGTACATTAATTCCTTAACTAAGTCATTACTAAATTTATACCTTTTGTAACTAAAACGAAATTTATAACACATTTTTTGTGTAATATAATTTATTAGTATGCCGGCAATAAATGTGTGTCCACATTATGCTGTAAATTAGTCATGAACATTTTTTTCATATACAAGTAAACATATAATTCGTTCTTTAGATTTTGGGCACAAATGTACAGTACATGCCACATTTTTTAATTCCGAGTACTTCTTGCAAAATAACCCCGATCTTAAAAAAATGTTTTATATCTTAAAGATTTGACTTGCACAATAATATAAGTATGATTAATTTCATGGTAATTGAAAGTGGTGAATTTGTTTTAATTTTTAATTTATCATTTAATTCTTAAATGATAAACGTGGATCCTTTGTAGAGAAAAATTATGGAATTAATTATAAATCATTATTATTTCAACTTGATTTTAGCGCATAGAAAATCCACATTATTTCTACTGAAAAAACGTACAAAACAGACGTATCGTATTACTATCTACAATTTATTATTTTGACAATAAATTTGAGCAAATTTATTCAAATTTATATTTTGTCAATTGACAAAAACTTAACCTATAAAATAATTTTGGATAATTAAATAAACGAAAGGATACACTACTATTCTAGATCAACTGATTTTAGCTATCAGCCCACTCCCCAGAAATATAGAATAATAACTTGCGAGAAGATTTCATTTTGAATTTGTTGAAGACTTCCAGAATATTTTGTTGGCAGTACTGAAAGAGCATTCAGACTATTTGGGAATATTGCTTTGTGACATAGAGATATGATGGGATACGTCAAAGAAAAAAAAAGATTACCGTAGTAACAGTCATTATAACTCATCTCGTCTTCTTTATACCCTCTTTTACCTTGCGGTGTCGAGGGTTTATTAATTATGGGACCTGAAACCGTTCATTCACAGGTTAAGGTGGTCAACCCTATGCCCCGGTGTATCCTATGTCCTGTAGTGTTGAGTTCTCAAGGCCGGTTTGCCTGCTTTGCGGGATGAAAAACCCGCAAAGCAGGCAAAAAACCAAAAACAGAAAAAAACCCCAGAATAAACTGGGGAAAAACCCTACTGTCCACGCTCAAGACCGGCTAACTCGGCTATGGCCAAGGAAGATCCTTCAGCTCCTCACGTCACCGACGGGAATCGAACCTAGGACACTCCTTCCCCAGGCATATTGTTTGCAAGCGCACAGCCACTAAGCTAACCGCGCGGATGTCATTATATTAGGAAACTAATTAATCCGATTATACTTTTAATGAGATCGGTATTACAATGAAACTCCGGGACACGTAAAAAAATATAGAAACGGGATTGCCAGCGAAGACTTGTAACATCCATGTTGCTGGAGCTGCAGAAGAAAGAAGCAAGTTCGAATTTAGTTGCAAGCTAATGATTTTTCCCTTAGTTCTAGTTCTTTGTTTTGGCTTAAAGAAATTAATTTTAGATCGTAGAACAAACGATATTCAGAAATAATATACTAGTCATGATTTCAAATGCGAGATGTTGTAGTTGTATGACGTGTTCTCATCGTGTGCAATTCAGCATGTCAGGAGAAGTGCACACAGGTATGTGGCGATGATGAAAGATAATTTCTGATTACTCACCTGTCTACCGATTATTAAATTACAATAAATTTGCAGAAATTATAACAGGATTTTAAATTAAGTAAAATAAAGATAATGAAAACTGGAAGTCAGATGAAAAATATACAGATAACACTGAAATAGGAAACCATACAACTAGTTAATGGTTTTAATTAACTACGAGCACACTTGACTTCAGATTTAAATGACATAACAACAAACTCTCTGTAGCATGGTTGATGATACATGATTTCAATAAAATTTAGAAAAACAAGAAAATTCCTACAACTCTAAGCATAAAATTATACGAAAGTTTAGTACTACCAGCAGCTGTCTAAGGACAGAATTTGGGCATTAAAAAAAGAAGCAGAAAAAATGTTGGTTTTTGAAATGAAATGCTACAGGATATTAAAATTATTGATGTGGGGGGGAGAGGAACACTGTTGGTTTGGTTACTATATGCGAACAGGCTCTGACAGACTTCCTCGCCTGGTATTTAAGGACACTATGAAGATTACAAGACTAAGGGGAAGTTTAACATTAATATGGCATAAAGTCCTTTGAACGGCATTGGACTTTCCAAGCTGTTGGCATATGAAAGTTCTTTAAACAGAGAATGGTGGGAAATTCTTATTCGTGTAGGAATCAACCTGTTTTGAAGACGGAAGAGAAGAAGAAGATTATCATAAAAAAAAACGAAGTTAGAGACAAAACAGAGCTACTCATCCATTTTAGAGAATATATAGGTATTGGAAAATTTATTTTTTATGAATTTATTTTCTGAAGGGAAGAAGAAAATAAAAACAGAGTTACTTAGAATTAAAGCCAGTTGACCATTCTGTAACATTATCTCTTAATTTTGTAGTGCGTCTTCAATTGACGGTTTCTTTTTATATTGGAGGAAAATTAATTGAGTTTCCTGAGAAAACCAGCTAAATGACTTCCGTTGATGAGTCTAGATTGCTCCAGACGCCGTGTCCTAAGAGGGTGCCATTTAAAGTGAAGGAGCAATTATTTATTTAGGAGATCCAGTTCTGATCTCCATACTGGAGGCACCTCTTTACCAAAATACAGCTTCAATAAATGCAAATTACTCTATTTTGCATTTGTTGCAAAATTTATTTTGCAACAAATAAATTTATTATACCCATTTATTACCTTGTATAAATCAGTCATTCACATAAAGAAAGAAATACTAACCTGGAAATTTGCTGAAGTAAGTTTCTTTGTATTTATCTTTATTTGGCTCATTCCAGAAATTTAGAGGCATCGATGGAAACGGAGCAGTGACTACAAGTTCGCCCATTTGACCAGTTACGGATTTACCTAAATGAAATGGAAAAGCAGATGGTGTTAAGTGCAAATTTTCTTTAGTTAACATGTTACCAGATTACACCCAGTAATCTGGTAACATGTTAACTAAAGAAACATGAAATAACATGAAACAGATTTTTCAATCTCTGATTCCGGAAAATCAGTTACAGTGATCGTTCGTGATTATACACGAGTGAGTAGTTTCTGCGAAAAAAATAAAAAATAAAAATAATATAAAAGCAAAAGAATAAATAAAATAAGCGCTAAACGACTATTTGAAGTTCGTGAGTTACAGTGATATTGATATGTGAGGAATTAGCCTCACACACACACACACACACACACACACACACACACACACACACACACACACACACACACACACACACACACACACACACACACACACACACACACACACACACACACACACACACACACACACACACACACACACACACACACACACACACACACACACACACACACACACACACACACACACACACACACACACACACCATAGCCATATTTGATTGGCAGCAATTCAACACAACCTACCCCTCCAAATATCCCTTGTGTATAGCATTCCCAAATCTAAATATATTCATACTAATGAGTTAAATATTATTACGTAAAATCAGGGCATGTGCCATAAAAGTTTAGTGGAAATAATTGCTGTATATCGAAGCTGTTTTTTTTTCTTTCTTTTCAGTCATTTACTGAGTTAGTCGATCTTTAGCATAGGCAAGTGGAGTTTTTCTTGGAAACTCGACTATAAACTCACTGTTTTAGACAATATATACCTTTTAGGATTTAGAATACCGAGATGGCGGCAGTTACTCATTCGGCAAATCATCTAGTGCTCAAATATTAGAATCCTCAAGATCTACCAAGACCAGGGACCTGAACTCAGTTCCCCCAAAAGCTATATCCAAGTGGAGCAAGGACAACTTGTAAACTTATATGTCCAAAATCCTAGTTCTGTCTGATCTCTCGCAAGAAAGAGCTCACTTCCCTCCCCTTACCTTCAGTAATACCGTGATATTCAGTAATACAGAGATGAACACGATCACATTTAACTTCTTGGACTGAATTGCACCTGCGATATTTTCTAGAACAACCACATTTCAACTCTGTCATCTGCAGCCGCAAAAAACTTGATGTAGATTTTTGAGCAAGACACTACTTCACACTTTCACAGCTTCTAACTCTATACAGAGCCCAAATCCACCCAGCCATGAAATGTTGCTGCCATATTTCGTACAGTGCACCAAAATTCTCTCTAGGATTGCTTTATTCTGTCCTGAAGAGGGCAATCCAGCTAATTAACGATTTCTCTCTCTCTCTCTCTCTGTCTCTCTTACCCACTTCAAACGTTCTCTCACCGATGTCCAGTTTCCATCTTATGCCACTTCTACAGGTACTTTCATTGTGAATTGCCCACTATTATTCCTGCACTCTCCTCCAAAATCATCGAATCAAGAGCTGCTGCTAACCAACATCCTTTTACAGTCCCTCTTGAAACTCAATGAACAAACTTTACTGCATCCTCTTTAATTCTACCTACTTCTGTCTTTGGAACATCTCGCCAACTCTGCCTTCCCCAAAGATTACAAAGATGTAGTGAAAGAAGATGATAAAAGTATGTAGAGGTTGCACAAGAAAGATAATAATATTGAAAAAGAATTTGAAAGGAGAGAATTTGTTGATGAACCCACGATAATAAAAAGTGAAGTGATATGCTATGGAACAGCAGCCAAAAGGAAAAGCTCCTGGAGCTGATAGTGTGTCAGTGGAATTATTGAGAGCAGCTGGGGATGAAGTAGTGAATATATTTACTGAAATTTGACAACAGGTATGGAAGAAATATACTGGCCTAGAGACTGAAAAACATGAGAATTCATCCCATTCCCCCAAAAAATAAAAATAAAAATATAATAAAATCCCAGAGAGTGTGAGAATTATAGAACCACCACTTTAATTTCACATGCAAGTAAAGCTATGATGAAAGTGATGCAACAAAGGTTGGAGCCGTATGTGAATAGAGAAATGCCACAGGAACAGGCAAGCTTCAGGAGAAGTAGAGGAAATAGAGACCAATAGCAAACCTGAATTATAGAAAGAACAAGAGAATTTCATTAGGAAGTATTGATCTATTTTATAGATTACAAGAAAGCTTTTGATTGCATGGAACGCAACCAACTGTAGATTTTAATGGGAATACTTGAACATCTAATTCTCTTGTTAAGAGAGTTGTATGACAACCAAGAAGCTTCAGTAAAAACACTCTTTGGAGAAGCAGGCGGTGTTCGCGTGGGAAAAAAGGAGCAGCAGGGTTGTATACTGTTATCCTACCTTTTTAATATTTTTAGTGAATATATTATGATAATAGCTGATTTAGACAAAGCTTCAGCTAGAATTAAGATTGATGACAGAAAAATAAGTAATTTAGGATACATAAATGGTGGAAACTAAGAAAGATTTGGAGAGGTTAATTCCATGGGTTAAGAAAGAAAGTAACAAAGCCGTGGTTAATTTAAACATCAAGAAATCAAAAGTGATGCCTTCTGCTGACAATTCAACTGAATTTATAATAGAGGGAGATAAAACAGAAATCGTTTAACGTTATTATTTACTGGGCTGCAGGATCAGAAATGATGGTAAATGTGAAGACGAAATTAAAAGAAGGATAGTCATGGAAAAAAAACGATGTTTAACCTAACAAACATTTTGAAAGAGAGAGGTTGAATAAGGCCACGAAAGTTAGAATTGTCAAAACAATGGTATTTCCAGTAGTGATGTATGGTTGTAAAAGCTGGATTATTAAGAAAAAAGAGAAGGCAAATTGACTCATTTGAATTATAGGTGTGGAGGAGACTATTGAGAATATTATAGACTGCAATAATGGCCAATAAGAAAGTTTTAGGGAATATAAAGACAGAATGCTCTTTGGTGACAACAATCGCTAAACAGAATTTGATATACACGTACTTACTTTGGTCATATAACTGGTGAATCATTGGAAAAACAGTTAGGTTGGGGAAATTTAAGGGAATTAGAAAAAGAGGAAGACCACAAAAGAGTTGGATGGACAACATAAGAGAACTTAAGATCTTGAACTTACGATTACTTAAAGGACAAGAGGCCAAGTGGAATGGAGGGCATTAGTTCAGAGGAACGACTGGATGGCACATACCAACAATGATTCTCTAAAGTTAGGGCTCAGACAGCACTACCTTCACATTTCAGAAAAAGACAAAAATAGAAGATCATCATCATCATCATTTCCTGATATTTACCAATAATGGGTGTTCTGGCTACAATGACAGCACTAAATGAATAAGTTTACATTATTAATAATCCCTATCAATAATTTCCCTCCAAATCAGTTTTTATCCATAATTGACAGCAACGTGGTTAAATTCATTCGCAACCATAGTATTCACGAACATATTCAAGCAATGTATTTCATACACGTTTTCACCCGTTTTCACTACTTTCGTATGTACTTCCTGGAATATCCCTAGCTCTTGTTCATTGTTTTTTGCACCATCTGAAAAATATGTTGTAGTGTTTTATTTATTTATTTATTTATTCATTTAACATCAGAACAGAATACAGTCATCAACTAGATCTAATGATGTTTTAGATAAGATGTAGATCTAAATCTTATGGAAAACGACAGAAAAATGTAGTTCCTCATTATGCTATGTTTCTTGAATAGTCGCTAATGATTACTCTAGAAATAAAGAACATCTTGCTTTCTATAGAGCAAGGTGTTCATTATTGATGACAAAATTAGAGGAGCAGATGAAGCTAGGTGAATATCAGCCGAACATCTCAAAAATGACCTTTAAATTTATCGTACATGTAAAAGAGAGGAAAATCACCTCTCCTGCCTTGCTGCCATCATGTCTTATACAACTGGTATGAATTTTCTTAATTCAGATTCTAATTCAGAGATGTTTCCTAAGAGTACTGGAATCAGTAATCTTAGGAAACAGGCAAGCTGCAGGAGAAGTAGAGGAAATACAGACCAATAGCAAACCTGGATTATAGAAAGAACAAGAGAATTTCAGTAGGAAGTATTGATCTATTTTATAGATTACAAGAAAGCTTTTGATTGCATGGAACGCAACCAACTGTAGATTTTAATGAGATTAATGGGAATACTTGAACATCTAATTCTCTTGTTAAGAGAGTTGTATGACAACCAAGAAGCTTCAGTAAAAACACTCTTTGGAGAAACAGACGGTGTTCGCGTGGGAAAAAAGGAGCAGCAGGGTTGTATACTGTTATCCTACCTTTTTAATATTTATAGTGAATATATTATGATAATGGCTGATTTAGACAAAGCTTCAGCTATAACTAAGATTGACGACAGAAAAATAAATAATTTAGGATACATAAATGGTACAACCCTCATAGTGAAAACTAAGAAAGATTAGGAGAGGTTAATTCCATGGGTTAAGAGAGAAAGTAACAAAGCCGTGCTTAATTTAAACATCAAGAAATCAAAAGTGATGCCTTCTGCTGACAATTGAACTGAATTTATAATAGAGGTTTATAGTAAATAAAATATTTAAGGTGAAACACTTATGCCATTACACAGTCATATTAAAACATTACTTTAGTCCAACCTACAGAGTAACCAGAACAGCATATCAGATAACAAGACTACAGTCAACAAACTACATAACATATAAGTACAATAATCAAAATGGCAAAACACCCAAAACTTCTACATACCTGACATGATAAACAAAGTGCCGTTCGACGACAGAAACCTAGGAACATACAGAGATCTGAAACAGGCGCTATATAAATATTATAGTTATAGCGAGAATAAAAATTAGAGAAATCCCTCTCTCTCTCTCTCTCTCTCTATCTGTCTATCATACATAAACAAAACCTATAACAAACCCCTCTCAAGAAACAACATTACAAGGACATAAACACAGCACATCCAAATCCAACCCCCTTGCAAAAAAAAAGTTAAACCATGAACAAGCAGTAGTAGTCTTTCAAGCATGTACCTACAAACAGTAAAATCAAAACCTGGTTTGATACGGGTATAGAAACAAAACCACGAAAGCACTGCCATATATTATTATTATTATTATTATTATTATTATTATTATTATTATTATCAACACTGACCTCCATGGAGTCAGAGACTCATCATGGGAGGTACTCACTATTGCATACAATGCTCGTCCAACTGCGTCTTAAACTGATTTAATGTGTTTCACATCCACAACACACTTAGGCAATGCATCACACTCACCAACCACCCTCCATGTTATCTGATATGTATTAACTTCCTCAGATAAGCTCTATAAAGCTTTAAGGGAAGAAATCAGAAATGACACCCAAAGAAACAAGTAAATATTATAATCAATTTAATAAAAAGTGAATCATTGTAAATTTAAAAATCATTGTAAATTTAAATGAATCATTGTAAATATGTATGTGAAAAAAGATGTAAAACACATAATAATAGCATAAATAATATCATTATTTATGCAAATTAAATAAGATATTTCCTAGCATTTTGTACCGAAAAATTTTTTTATTGATAGACAGATAACCATGTAATCTATCCTGTGTAACTGAACTATAATTGATTGTAAACTATTACTAAAATTGTTATTACTACTAATAACACAAGAATTGTTCTACTATATGACTTGCGCACTGTACAAAGTACGAGATAAGTTGGAATCTGTATTGAACCACATGTGAAAAATTGTAGTATTTTCTCTTAAATTGTATGTAATTATATTAAATTGTATGTATTATATAAATATGTGTATTATTATGTATAATTAAATTGTATGTTATATGTATGTAATTTGTTTGCCAGATAAGAAAGTATTATTTGAAAGATAAGAAAGTATTATTTGACATTTAAAAATATTATTATTATTATTAATTCAACTGAATATTAGATCTGGTACTACACTTTTCATTTACATAACACTTCATTTTTCATTAAGTCAACATTGATGTTGTAGTTTGCTTTCAAGAAATACGGTAACTCTACTTTTAGACACTTCTTAAGTTTAAAGTTGCAAAACGTAAGCCACTCTATGATGAATCCTACTGAATTAAACTTTACCAAAAATGTTGACGTGTTAGCATATGCATCAGAATATTAATTCTGACAAATTAATCGATTAATAAAAACACATTAATTTTATTACATTATCATACTAGCAATAATCAGTTAATAAATAATAACAGATTATTGGAAACAAACATTTCTGCTTAATTATGCATTTAAAAAATATTTGCGATTGGAAATTAACAAATCGTAGTGCCATCTCTTCACACTACAGTGAAATTAACAGAACCTTGCAAACAAGGTTAACGGTGATTTTACAGGAGAGACAGCATATTACCTACAAGAATATGTAAATTCAAAGACGGAAAGGAATCCAGTCCTGTGTTTGGCTCATTTCCTTTAGACCCCAGTAACTGTTGTCCACTAAGATAAGATAACTAGTCTAAAGTATCATGCTTGGAACATGTATCAGAGGAACTAACATGAAAAGTATAGTACTAGACCTAATATTCAGTTGAAATAATAATGACACTAAATAATTACTTTATTTGTATTGGAAAAATATGTAACATAATAAGGATGAAAATAATAGAAAAACATTCAAATACAATTGAAAAAAAAAATGAAATTTCAGAAATTACCTAGCATTATAGATGCATAATTTCTTTATAGTGAAGACTAAACTTTATTTCCTAAAGAAATTTGTATTTCGAATTGGAAATATCGTAAGACCTACCATCACAAAACCACCTTGTACTTAGAATGACTTACCTGAAAAAGTTAAAAAGCAGAATTCTTTGTTAAATAAATACAACTACCCTGTGAAATTGGACATTGGTTTTCTTTCTCTGGACAAACTAAGAGATTGGATAATACAATCAACATGCAAATATGAAATATTGCTCGATAAAGATAGAGAAAAATCGATGATGTTATTGAAATTATTAGGCAGACTGGTTCTTGATTTAAACTATATTGATTATCCAAAATGTGAAAATATAATGAGTACTCACTCATGTTTCTGGAAACATAACCAAAGATTTTGTGCTTATATCAATACTCAAAAATATACACATTGGTTTAAAATAAATAATAATGTATGAATTAACAGATAATGCAGATAACATAGTGCATATGTTTTCTCATGCTTTGAGAAGCATGAGAAAACATTCACAGTATGTTATTATCTGTGTGACTGTTTACGTTTTAATCAAAGGAACAGAGTAAAATAACTTAGAGAGACAAGACTGTAGTTCATTTTCAATTATGCTCATTTCAATCCAGCATCATTTTAGTTTGTGTTGTGTGTTGAGTAAAGTAACATAATTGGTGATCCACAAAAGCCACTGAAATTTTCTTTCTTAAGGAAAATAGCACGAGACAAAACACTACATGTATCTCTAAAAGGAAGGAAAACGATTCTTATTTTGGAAGATATATACAATGTGATTTGCTGTCAACAAGCAGCTGGGAAACACTGCTACAGCACTGGCATGATATCCTCGGTTATCTGCAGCACAGATTATGCAGTAGACATTGGAGACTGTAATATTCTCAAATGCCAAGTTGGTAAACTTATTGTCGATGCAACAGGTGATGGTGTAAGTAAAGTTTTTGCTTTCAGCTGCAAAGATGCTGAGCGATTTTCACCCAAAATGTACGACATTGGCAATAAATTACTGCTCTTGGAAGTTGAATTAACAGCTATACGAATTATGGATTGGATATTAGCAATTAATCTCAAATCTTTGATGGTAAAATAGGACTTTCAAGACTTTATTCAGTTTGATAAAGATTCTTTATTTTGGGTCATTTACGAACACTATATGTTCGTAAATGTGTATATTTGGTGACAAAGGAATACATGGAATCTTTAACCAGGCATCGTGTAGTTTCGAGACTAAACTGTATCGGATGTATGGAGCTGTACTTCCTATGGTCACTTTTGATGAACTTTAACCAAAAAACAGTGAGTAATGAACAGTTTATTATTAAACTTGTTGAAAATGTGAAGACTTTAACTTAATCTTGAGAAATATTTCTAATTAATTACATGTTCAAATTATTTTCTGTGAATATACTTGTATAATAATATTTCAGTAAGATAAAATGTGCATTTGTAAACTTAAATGAACAAATTTTTGTGTTCTCCATATTTAAAACGTTGGTGTGTTCTCCATATTTAAGTTACAACACGTATATTTTAAGTACATGGTGAAATTTTTAATCAGTTATGCTGTTTAGAAGTTGATGTATAAATCCATAATTTTATCCCTTAATGCAATTCTGTTTAATTATGGTAATAAAGTAGAAGTTAACATTTAATTAGGAAAAAAGTAATGAAATTTTAAGATCTATATAATGACATCTATATGAAGACTGTTTCTGTATATTTGGTGACAAGGAATACACGGAATCTTCAAGCAGAATCTTAACACAGATGAAAATATTGGTTGAGTTACATATGAAAAAGATTATTGGAAACATGGAGATTTCTGCTTAATGTAATGCTTAATATTTATTGATGTATAAATCCATAATTTTATCCCTTAATAAAAGAAACATTTAAGATTGAAAAATACCAAATCGTAGCAAATATACTACAGTGAAATAAATAAAGGAATGAAAAAAGTAGGGTAACATTGATATCCAGTAACTAATTATTTTAGAAAAATCTGTACGTTGGATTTCCAATGTGCTGTGTACTAAGCCAGACTAGAAAGATTCTTCTGGAGAATCTATATATCAAACTTCAAAACCTTGAACTGGAGTTATTTATGTGCTAACATGACATAATTCAATAATTAGTGCAGTGAACCTGCATTTGTCCAACTTCAATTAAATAAATGTACAGTTAACGTTCTCATATCAAAGGACCTCTAGTATGGTAGCATGCAACTGATTTTCAGTAACCAAACTCTCAATTATCTGATCAGAAAATTGACTTCCAGTTTGTTGAGGATAATTGAAGTATTATTCTAAAGAATCAAGACACTGATTGATGTATGATCAATACGCTAATATTCAGTAATACAATATAAGGTCAGGGCACTGAATGGTGGGTAATCAATATATTGATTACCCATTCAAATGACTATCAAAATCTATCAAAAAATCATATATCAAAATGACAAGAAAATTTCCTGATGTGTGGACAAATGCTGCAGTATTAGACAAAGAGAACAACCTGGAAATTTCCTTAGAATAATGTCTGCAGGAAGTCATAAATATGAGGGTTGGGAAGGAATTACTAAACTGATTATTCCTGTGTTCGCTTCAGTATTCAAATTTTAATTTTTAAAAAATCATATATAACTTATTTACCAGATTCATCGAAACATTCCACGCTCATTCCAAGATCTGGAGACTGGATTTCACCAAAATGCACTGGAAGGGTTGTGTTTGAATGAAACATGCAGCCAATAATATCAGTGCAACCTGTAATGAGATTAATTTTACATTTACTGATTCAATTACCAATATCACGCATGTGCATGAACGCAAGTACGCACGCGCGCGCGCGCGCGCACACACACACACACACACACACACACACACAAAAACGTTGTCCAAGACAGCATATAAAAGTAATCAATATTTTGAATTTCTCTTTGTTTTCTATTTGTCGAGGAAAAATGAATTCAGTAGGTGATATTTGTGCTAATGGAAAATTTAAAAATTGTTTAGAAGCATAGGTTAATTAGCTTAATAATGTCTTGTTTTGCTAATTTCCGCTGTCACTAAAATTTTTTAGAGACGCAACTTCATCGTGATATTTTTTCTCATCCTGTGACAAAATCTGCTATATTCGGTATTTTCCAAACACGTCCCCACGTCCACATCCTCAGGGCTGTGCAGATGCATGCATGGAGTGACATGACATTGTGCTTAGGTGAGCATCATGTGGTCCAATAATGCTCGTTTATGTGGCAGACACATTAACAACATATTTTATTGATTTTGTTTGGCACAGTAAGTATATCTTTAATTAGTTATTGGGAGTAGTTAATTAATAGTCAGTTAGAATTAATTAGCAAACTCGCATTGGATTGAAAAATGGCAAAATTTTTTTCGTGTAAATTCTACTCGTGAAAGTTTCCAATTCGGTCATATATTAGAAAGATGGATGGGTGAGATAATGCTCTAAAGATCGAACATGGAATGTTTTAAACTTCTTCCGGCTTCCACAAAGGCCTGCTGTCACTCACCGAATAATAACAGTATCGTCCGGAGTGATAGTTTGTAGCTGTATTCATGGATCGCTGGTCAGACAAACGTTTGACTAAATTCTAAATAAGAGCATTTATTATTTATTACTTATTTATATTAATTGTTTTTTTTCACAATATCGATTAAATTATAGGTTGTAACGTAATGTGATTTTCGAAAGATCGGTAATATTCCTTTTTTTTCTTTTTTTTTTCTTTCTTTTAGGATTTCTAATAATATTTGAGACAAGCAAACTGATTTGTTTATTATTAATACTGCTTGCAAAAAGTTACTCATGAAGAATGCGTTTTAAATGGTCCATTAATATTTTTTAAGGATTCAGCCTCCGTGATATATTCAAACAAGTTTATTTATTCGTGTGCGGTTCTCCCCGTTCCTCCACCCCGCCTTAGGGCAGGTTGAGCCCTCCTAGTGAGGGATTAAGTACGTATTTTTGACTGTAGCCTGTGTGTTCATGTGACCGGTTTGCCTGCTTGAGGGGTGAAAACCCCCAGATAAACTAGGTGGAAAACCCTGCTATTCACATCCAGACCGGCTAACCTGCCATGGCTGTGAAAGATCCTTAAGCTCCTCGCTTCGTCGAAAGGAATCGAACCTGCGACACTCCTTACCCAGGAATATGGTTGCGGAGCGCATAGCCACTAGGCGAACCGCGCGGACATCAAACAAGTATGAAAATAATTTGTAGAAATAAAAAGCCCATTTCGCAACAAACAATTTTTATATAATGTTGTCATTCATTATCGCAACAACTGAACCTGTTTTCGGCTCATAGATTATAAATAGTTTATTTCTAATATATATGTATACTCTTCCATCCTTTCGAAACTCTTTAAACCCAAAATTGTATGGCAATTTTCGATAAAAATCTAAATTTTATAAACAGCATAACATTAAACAACTAAAATGTAAATCAAGTAAAAAAATCTAATTTCTTTGATTGTGTAATTTGAAATCTTTACTATATTTAGAATTACAAGTATTCGTTCGTCAAAAATTAATTAATTAATTAAATATAAATATTGAAATACATTTAAAATTGTCAATCTTTATTATTTACACCATTTGTGATATATAAGAAATGTCACTAATATTCTGAAAAAGTATTTAAGTGAAAATTTCAAGAAATATCTTACGTCATCATCATCATCATCATCATACGTATCAAGGATTTAGGCCAGGTATGGCCTCTTCCGGCCGTAGAAGTCATCGTTGAATCGTTTAAGAGGACGTCCTGGTTTTCTTTTTCCTAATGGCTTGTACTTTAAGGCTTGGTTTGGTAAGCTTTCTGTTTTCATTCTTTGAACGTGTTCCATCCATTTATGTTTATATTTTTTAATTTTTTTCAATTACTGGTTCTTGGTTTAATTCTTTAATAATATCTTCGTTTCTTTTGTGATCAAACAGCATTTTTTTTTTTTTTTTGCGTGTGATCAAATAGCATTCGTTTCTTTTGTGATCAAATTTGCAGTTTTTCTCATAAACTTCATTTCTGCTGTTGTTAATCTTTGTTTGTCTTTTTGTTTTATTGTCCAGATTTCGCTATACATTAAGACCGGTAGAGCTAATGTATTGTATACTTTTAGCTTGGTTTGTTTTTGAACTAGGTTTGGTTTAAATATAGAGTTAATTACTCCTGTTATTTTTAAATATTTTGCAATTTTTATGTTTATATCTTTTTCATTTTCATAAGTGATCATACATCCTAGGTTGTTAAATGAATTCACCTGTTCTAAGATCTTGTATTCTAATACTATTTTAGTTCTTGCTGGATCTTGTCCTTTAAAGGCCATAGTTTTTGATTTTTCCGTTGATATTATCATACCATAATCTTTGGATATCTCATTTAGATTTAAAATAGCTTTCTGTAAGTTATCTTCAGAATTTGTAATTATTATTTGGTCGTCTGCAAAGAGGAGGGTGTTTAAGTTAACTGTAGGAGAAAGTTTAATTCCTTGATGTAAAATTTATTCCATCATTATTATTATTATTTCATTTAAGTAGATATTAAAAAGAGTTGCTGAGAGGGGACATCCCTGTCGGACCCCTTGGTTTATCTCTCTTGTATATGATAGCTCGTGATTTAATCTTATTTGTATTTGATTATTTTCATATATACTTGTCACAGCTTTTAGGATATTATTTGGTATTTGTCTTTCTTTTAATATGTTAAATAATATGTTAAATAATTTTAACTTTGTCAAATGCTTTTTCAAAGTCAATAAATGCAATATGTGTTTCTAAATTATATTCTCTTCTTTTCTCTATTATTAATTTTATCTTACGTAAGATATTTTAAATATCTTACGTAAGTGAAGTATTGCGTATGTAAAAATATTGCTACTATTTACCCATTGAAGAAACAAAATAAACATCTGGCTTGACATCTCGATATATGTAGTGCCAGTTGTTAGGTTTCACACAAGAAGATCCCGCGTAGATTTTTTGCAGCGTACGCAGACTGTGAGTTTCTTCTGTAATTAGAGGATTTGTCAAATAAATATAAATAGGTAAATAAACTATTTGTTTGTTTTGTTAACATTTAATTTTACATCACATTTTTGCGATCTGATAGCTATATTCATTTGATGAATTAAAGAGAAGGGATAAATAGCGAGAAAATCATTCCATCTTAATATGGATGCCTTATGATAATCATTGCGTTAATAATTGAATATTATTCTTATACATTTTGAGTTATTTAAGTTCGGGTGTTATTTGCACTTACTTGGTTTAATTCCTTCATTTTCCAGTTTATCAAGAATCCAAGGCCATATCGTTAGCCGGGTAGCACCAAGTTCATCCACTAAATCAAAAACTTTTGCAGTGTGCGAGGCAAACGGGCTTCCATCGAACATTAGCGAACTACTTCCTGTTAGAAGCATTGTATTTTGGAAAAGCCATGTAACCCATCCCACCTATGATGTAACAGTTAGTTGAGAAATATTTGCAAACTTGTGAATTATTATATAATTTATATATAGAGAGTGACAATTATAATTTAAAGGGAAAATATAAATTATCCAAATGATAAATACTAGAAACAGAAACATTCAATTTCCCCCACCCCACCACCCACCGTGGGAAACATTTTCTAAACAGCAATAATTGTAATCGTAGTAGGCAACTTAATGCAACGACTGAAGGACAACATACACCATTCCTCACACAGTGGAAGAAAAATTCTCTTTAACCAGAACTGCTAAAAGAGAGTAAATTCGCATCAGAAATATTATTATTATTATAATTATTATTATTATTATAAGTATTATTATTATTAATAATAATAACATGACGAATTAGTAACATGACATTAACAAGGAATTACTTCAACATCATCTATCGAAACAACAGAGACACATATCGTATAACACGACCTACAACAACAACCCTCTACATCCCCACACCCTTCAACAACTCATACGGTTGTTTTGTGAGATCACATCAGATACCCACGCAACTCAACAATCTACCAAGAAAGTTAACATGTTCGCTGCCAACTACGAGTATACTCGTAGTTCGTATATGAGCTTTACAAGCCAACTACGAGTATACTCGTATGTCGATTACCAACCTCGTATGCCAAGCGCGAGTTAATCCGTAGTATAACACGTAATTTGTAAATATCAATTTTAAAGTAGTAAAATCAATAAAAATAAAAACCAGTCAATGAAATAAAAAAGCACTCAGTAAAATAAAAAAAAAAGCAATTTATTCAAATTAAGAATGGTACATTTTAAAACAATTTTCCACGCACAATGATGGTTTTTCCTGGCAAACAGGGACAATAATAACGTGTTTCGCGTCTACGTTTGTTTTTTGTACAGACACGGCATGTCTTTGTCGGGTGATTCTTTTTTTCTGTTGGTGGTAAAATTTCCAAATAATGAAAATCCCGATTCCTCCTGATATTCTCTGATGCTGTAAGTTCATCCATCCCAACAAAAATTGAGATAAATTGATCTCTAAATTTTAATGCAGACATTGCATTTCCAGTAATCATGTTATAAAATTTATGCGCATTTTGAATGTATACCTCAAAAATGCGTATTGCCAATTTCTTTGGCCATCTAATTGTCTTTCGTAAGGTGGAATAGTATGAAAGCATTTGATCAGAAAGATCGGGGCCTGACATACCCAAATTATAATCCCTAACGATATTAGGTTTTAACTGAAATTTACCATTCCGATTTTGCGCTTCAACCATTTCAAATTTGTGCATATTTGAAATGGAAAGGACTTCCCTCTTATCCTTCCATTTGCTGACTACAACAGGACCTCTTCTTTCCCAGACAAATTCCCCTTTCTTTAGTTTCTTTTGAATAACATCTGGTGGATTGTTTTCCTATTATTTCTCAGCGTTCCACACACATACGTTTTTCTGTTGGTAAGCGATTCTGTTAGAGCTACAGAATTATAAAAATTGTTCATATGCAATACATAGCCCCTGTCTAAATATTCTTCCATCATATGCGTGACCCATTTTCGCTAAAGACGATTCAGATTTTCCTGTATAAATTTTTATTTTTATCACCAATCCATTTGATTAGCACAGTTCGTAGAATTTCACGCCATATTTATGTTTTTTGTTTTTTATGTATTGCCGAAATGCCAGTCTACCGCGCCACAACACCATTGACTCATCAATACATAAGTTTCTGTCTGGTGTGTAGCAATTTCGCATTACACTATTAAAATGATCTAGGACTGGTCTTAATTTGTGCAATTTATCATTAGCTGCGAAATGCAAATGACGCAATAAAATTTGAAATCGATTTCGGCTCATTTTAGAGCGCCAAAATGGCAAATTGTAAAGTTGATTTGTACTCCAATAATGCTCAATAGACGGTAAATTACAAGGACCCATATGAAGTAAAAGTCCAAGAAATAATTTCATTTCAGGTATGTCTGTTGCTTTCCAGTTAGAAATTCTTCGACTTTTTTTGAACTGCGCTCGGCTTTCCTCAATATTTTGTAAAGCATATAAATTGGTTTGTTCTACTAAAATTGTGAGAAAATCTTCAGAAAAGCTCAACTAACCTTTTGATACTGAAATTTCCAGTGTCAATTTTAAAACCTGCAGTTTCAACAAAGTCAAATTGTGGGGGCTCTTCTTCTGAATTTTCCCAATAAGTTGATGTTGATGTATTTGGCTGGTTGCTAACTTCATCATCGGAGTCACCGCTAGAGTCGTCTGTAGGATCATCTTCAGAATCGGAACCAAATATTTCATGAAATTCATCATCGCTCTTATTAGCATAAGCTTCTACTTCTATATCAGTAAGTTTTCTTTTACTGGTCATGGCGAAATTGAAGGTTCTTAGAGACTAGAAACTAAAACTGAACTAGACGCAATAAACACTGGCGTCAGCACATGTAATATATAGATGGAAGTGATACTAGATTACTCGTAGTTGGCGTATGAAACAAAATTCGATCTCATAAGCCAGCTAGAGATTACTCGTAGTGACCTTGAAGACGCGAAAAGCGCTTGGCGTGCGGGAACAAACTATGACTGAGTAGCGTGGCAGCGAACGTGTTAAAACACGTAGATAACTACAGAACATTAAAAAACGAACTCTGGAAAATATACCAACAAAGTTAAGAAACCATTAGCACTAATATACATATCACAAATCACTAGCATCCAATGCCTGCATCCCATACATAAACAGTAGCAACAACACAAATAGTTTAGACTAAATCCCACTCTCTTCATAAAAGCTAACCCAAGCTTCGAAGTAGGCGGGATTAACTTGCCTCACTCACCTACAAGTAATCCTTATAAGCAATTGCAGAAATTTATATGTATAATCACTCTTTCTCAAACTTAAAAAAAAAAAAAAAAAAAAAATATATATATATATATATATATATATATAAATTATTATTATTATTATTATTATTATTAATTATTATTATTAACAACTCACTAACACAATCATGCATTAATCATATATGAACATACGTGCTCCCATCCATCCATATACCCCATCAGTAATTAACGTCAAAATTGCCGATCACTACTTTCTCTCAACTTATTTTATTACGTTACCTACCCCCCCCCCCCCCACATCTTCCACCACCACAAACGTCGACAAAACTCGATCATACTAAAGAGCATTTTTTACATAATCATGTAAAAAATACAGACTGGAATTCCCTACTTAAAATGAATGATCCTGTAAATTATACGAGAATTTTCAACTAAAGTTCACAGAAATATACAAAAAAAGCAACAAAACCTACACAAACGAGGCGACAAACAGACAACAAGCCATGGATAAATGACGACATACTAAACAGTATTACTGTAAAAGAAAATCTATGGAAAAAATTTAAAAATTCACCCAGTAACACACGTTTAAAAACCTTATACAAAAACACAAGAAATCAACTAATAACAAAAATTTGTAGGGCACAAAGACGCCACTACTTCCAAAAATTCATGGAATATACAACATTAAGCAAATGTGGTCTACACTCAACGAATTAGTAACTCGAAAAAAGAAAACTTCAGCACAAGATTTTATTGCATAAAGCTTCGGTCAGGACACAAAACAAGAGGAACTAGCAGACTCATTCAACTATGATTTCACAAAACAATATCACACAACTCAAAAAAGACAAACTACCAACGATCAACAAAAAATTACCGACACAAAGTCAACAACAAACGATGTATTTTCTACTCGTAACAAAACAGGAACTGAAAGACGCACTCCCAGAACTAAAACCAAAGACCACTCCAGGAATAGACAAAATAAGACTCACAGACCTTATAACACAATTTGAACAAATAAATCCAATACTTTTGAAACTCGTGAACATAATATTCGACACAGGCATTATTCTACAACAACTAAAACTGCAGTAATTACGCCAATATACAAACACGGCAAAAGAAACGATACTCAGAACTACAGACCAATAGCTACACTACCAGTCATCTCAAAAATTCTTGAAAAAATAACACACACCAGACTACAGAACTATTTACAGACGTACAACATCATCTCACAAAACTAATATGGCTTTCAGAAAACAAAAAGCACCATCACCTTATTAGAAGACATCGCCGACACAATAAACAAAGCTCTCGACAAAAACAAGTACGCCGTCCTTATACTGCTGGACCTAACCAAAGCATTTGATACACTTGAACATGACCTACTACTCACCAAACTAAACTCAATAGGTATAAGAGGAACACTGCATACATGGTTCAATAACTACCTCTCAAACAGAACACAAGTAACAAAAATAGTTACATGTCACAGCCGGGGTATACAAATAAAACACGGTGTACCTCAAGGTGCCATATTATCACCCACTCTATTCAACATATACACTAACGCTGTTCATAACATATCCATAAGAAGTCAAATATTTCAGTACGCAGATGACACTGCACTACTAGCAATCCAATCCACAGAGCCGTGTTGATGTCTCTGTGGATTGCACTACTAGCGATCCACAGAGACATCAACATGGCTCTCTGCAAAGCGCAACAAGACCTAAATGAAATCACAACATACTTCCACCAAAACGCAATTCTAATCAACGGCACTAAACACACAGATGTTGATAATACACAAGAATCATACGCCCCGCATCACTATCGATATACTGTGACACATACCGCTGCATTAACAACAAAATTACCTGCCAATGTTTTGAAATCAAACTTGTAACACATGCAAAATACCTCGGTCTCTATATAGATTCCCATCTTAAATGGACAAAACATATAAAATACCTACACACCAAACTCCGGATCATCGCAGCAAAACTCTTCCAAGTTAAAGACATTATTCCATCCAACATAAGAAAACTCCTATATCACGGTATCTGCGAATCCCTACTCAGATACGGTATAACAGTTTATGCAAACACATCAAACAGACACCAAACAAAATTAGAAACATTACACAGGAAAATCGTGTCAACAGGAATCCGGACAACTTACATGCAACAACCAATTTCTATCAGACAAGCACATGGCGATACACAGAATTCTGAGCATTAAAAACCTGAAACACTACATGACATTAACAAGGAATTACTTGAACATCACCTATCGAAACAATAGAGACACATATCGTATATTACGACCTACAACAACTCTCTACATCCCCACACCATTCAACAATTCATACGGTTCTTTTGTGAGATCACATCAGATACCCACGCAACTCAACAACCTGCCAAGAAATTTAAAACACTAACTCTGGAAAATATACCAACGAAGTTAATACACCATTAACACTAACATACACATCACAAATCACCACCATCCAATGCCAACATCCCATACATAAACAGTAGCAACAACATAAATCGTCAAGCCTAAATCCAACTTCACAAAAGCTAACCCAAGCTTCGAAGTAGGTGGGATTAACACGCCTCACTCAACCACATGTAATCCTTATAACCAAAGAAGCAGATTATGTAATAAAACAGTTAGTAAAGTATACAACAATAAAGAAGATACTGAAGATACTGATTATTATGTGATAATATCATTAATGTAATACTCTTATGTAACATGAAAAAATAATGTATTAAATTATTCTTATAATTAAAAAATTATATACAAAACAAAAATTATTATACAAAAAATTCTGCATAATCTTCATTGTAAATCTTAGAAGAACATGTGTTGTAAATGCATAATATAGAAGCAAAAAAGTATTATTAAAATTTTTAATTGAAATCCAATGTAGGAATTGCAGCACTTAGAGCTGAATTCTGCAAAATTATAAGTTGCAATGTCACTCAAGATGTTTATTGTATATGTAAATATTTTAGCAATCAATAAACTACTATTACTATTAAAAATATTATTATTGAAACACTTTAATATCGCTGCGTCCGTTTTTTATAGTTTTAAAGTGGTTCCAACTTCTGTTTTTAATTTGAAGGTGTTCCCAAGTAACTCTATTTGTCACGCCGAAGACAGTGATAAAAATTCACCGAAATCGGCTAAGAAGAAACCAAATTTTGAAGTGCTGAGAAGTGAACGCGTTTAACAAAGGACGTCGTCATCTTTACAATCTCACTACAATTAAATATTAAAAGAACACGTAAAGACCACACCACAGTAATAACTTTTAATTATTAAAGGTAGAGATATTTCATACTAAAACTAATAGTACATCTTCAGTGTCACAACAGTTATAGGAATGGAATACAAGTAACGAACATTCGGTGGATCACGTATTAAAATACAACTGTTGCCGCGTGCTACGAAATGACAGAAAATAATAATTAATCTTTAAGATAATTAGTTTTTTATTGATTACATAAAATAAAAGTCTCCCAGATCTTTGAGAGAGAGAGAGAGAGAGAGGTAGTCATTTCTATTTAAATTCGATCGGTCTAAGATAGCTTCACAACTTTCTTTAAAAAGGCGCTCATATTTGAATCTGCATCTACGGAGGAGAATAACTTTATCCCACTGGATATTATGAGTAGCGGTCATATTGTGTTGTGCTAGACCAGACTTCTGAGGTTTGTTATATTCAATATAATATTGATGTTCTTTAATTCTTTTAATAGGTGATCCACCGAATGTTCGTTACTTGTATTCCATTCCTATCTGTTTGTAACACTGAAGATGTACTATTAGTTTTAGTATGAAATATCTCTTTAAATGTTATTTACGTGTTATTTTAATAATTAATTATACTATGCCACAGGTACCTCTAAAAATTAGAATCATCATCCTTCACGGGGAAGAATTTACTAAGCAAACAGGAAAATTAGGAAAACTATCTGTTGTAAGCTTCGAGCACGGATTGCCTTCCTCAAAAAAATGCCGTGACACTAAAGTTATTCCTACATTTGCTAGATTTGAAGAAACAGTTCGGTCATCTGGAGCACACTCTATTTACATTCGTGCAAGATTTTCCTTAATTCGCAACCAACTTCGTACTGTCAAAAAAGAATTAGCTTCTAATATCAAGTCTATTTTGGATCTAGAAGAAGAAATTTCAGCTGTTCTTAATGAAGAATTATTAGATATTGTTCTCCGTCTATCAAAACAATCTTTAACCCGCTCTTTTGACAGAAAATTTCGCAAACGTATGGAAAAATATAATTCTTTATATCACAAGCAAAAGAAAAACTTAACCTCTGACATTACTTCTACGAATAAATAGATTGTTAATATTTCCGATCGCCCTTTATCAGACGCTGAAACAAGGGCTTTAGCAAAAGGCCTTGATTTTGCAGTTATTCCTGCACGCATTCCATATCTTGATTTTTTACATAATATAGAACGCAATCTGTCGGGAGTTTCTAGCGAAGATGCTAACAAACTACGTTTTGAAGTTACGACTTCTTTATTTAAAAGCAAATTACCTCCAAAGGTAATTTGAAGGTAATGAAATCAAAGGGCTAACTTCTTTAAGGAGAGATAATAATATATCTATTTGTAAGGCCGATAAATCGGATTCCTAGGAGGAGTAAAAAACAAGGCTTGGCACGAACTGCACCAGTCATAGTTCGTCTTACAAGCACAAGAGACAACCTCATAAAAGCCAGCAGACAGAAAAAAAACAGTTGTGGAGGACTTGAATGCATTGCAAGACAATACACCAATCTTCTTATCCGAATATTTAACACCATTCAACCAGAATCTGTTGAAATACCAAGCAAGAAAAGCAAAAACAGAAAAAAATTACCAATTTTTGTGGATCTGAGATGCCAAGATATTCTTGAGGAAGTCCCAAACTTCAAAGCAGATACAAATTAAAAAAAAATAGTATCTGCTTTGAAGACATTGAAAGACTGCCACAGTGAAAAAAAGTCTCCTAATTAGTTCAAAAAGAAGACCACAATAAAAATTAATGTGAACCATCAACACAGATGCAATAACATCAGAATATATCGGCAATTTCACTTTGATCAGACCTATCAGATCATTCGTTTGACATCTCAAACATCAGCCTACTTCCAACAAGGCAATCAAATCAATACAAAATAACTAACCGGTGTCATCCTCAGATAAGCTCATTAAAAACTTTCGAGGATGCAAGTTGAGACATTACATCTCAACTGAGATCAACAGAAAGAAAAAAAAATTATTTATTATATTGAAGTGCTGTAGTTACTGCGCTTAAATACATTAAAAGCAAAAATTGTGAAATATATATAATTTATTGTTATACTATAAATGCTCTTAAAAATATAATCTTATTCAATTGCAAACTATAAATTACCATCTATAATAACTATTATTAACACATTATACAAAAAAACGAATATATGTATGAAATTCACTGTTAAAAAAAAACAGACAACATGTTTTGTAAATGCATAATATGCAATCATAATTTTAATAATAAAATTCATCGAATTAAAAAAAATACTATTATTATTATATGTATGTAATTCTTAGAATTTTTACATTTTGTAATTTTTTATGACATAATTATTATATGTATGAAAGACATAATAAAGTGCTAAAAATCATTTTAGTTATTCATTATACAAAAAATTCTGTATAATCTTCATTGTAAATATTAGAATATGGGTTGTAAATATAGAGGAAAAAACATATTATTAAAATTTTAATTTAAATTCAAGTCACTTACTGCTGAATTTTGCAAAAATGATACGTTCGAATGTCATTCAAGATGATTCTTGTATATGTGTAATATTTTAGAAATCAATAACAATTATTATTATTATTCAAAATTCTTCTTCTTCTTCTTATTATTATTATTATTATCTGAGACCTCCATGGAGTCAAGGACTCATCGAGGGAGGCTATACTTCACCCAAACCCGATCTCATATCTTCTCTTATATTCATTCATACTAGATGCACTCACTACCCCTAAGGGCAAATTATTCCACTCATTCGCTGCTCTCTGGAAGAAAATCATAGCTCTTTGACTGTGAACAAACTTAACTTCGCTGGATGACCACGCGTTCTCTTCCCACCTTCCATATAACGAAAAATGTCACTAGTTGAAATCCTATAACAACCATTCAAAAGTTTATAGACCTCAATCATATCACCCCACTTTCTCCTGTTTACCAGAGTCTGCAATCCATATACACGCAATCTGTCCTCATAATATAAATCCCATAATCCGAATATAATCTTTGTAACTCTTCTTTGCAGCATGGGATGTAGTAAACTCGAAGAGATTCTCTCATTTCGGATGTGCAAAAACAATCATATCCAAATCAAATTCAACTAATTTTGGAAAATGGTATCCTTGAAGTTAGAGAAAAGCTTTCTTGCTTCTCGCAATGTTTAAATTTCTTTGTTCACTTACTGACCAATGAAATTATTATAATATTTCTGAGAATAAAAAGCTACATGCTGACTGACATATCCTTCCTTACCCTAGCCAATAGGAGAAAAATGAATACCAATCACTTTCTCTCTCTCTCTCTCTCTCTCTCTCTCTCTCTCGAAAGGCCAGGAAAGTCACACAGAGAAGGATATAAAGTAACTGTGACGATGGACCATTTTGCAATATTGTAAACAACTAAAAATCTCAAAAATAAAAACGGGTTTTTGGCTCATCGCTGATAAGTAAATTGTCCAGTCATGTCTATGGAATGTTTATCATATGTCTATAAACAAAGAAAGAATGAAAGAACGAAAACAAAGATAATGGATGACTAATTGTTTTCTTCAAGACTGTTATCGGAACGCAGCTGTACGGATAAGGGTAGCAAGTTTTGCTACCCTTATCCGTTCTACAAAAGATCAGCTCCCTCCTCTCTCTCTCTCTGCCTGGAGTTTACAAAGTACCCTGTTCCTGTAAGCTGGCGTACTTTGGACAGACAGGCAGATCAGCATCCATCCGTCTAGAGGAACACAAGTCTTACATCTTCAATCACAACTATGGCCATTCAGGCTTGGCTAACCATGTTTTGGACACCACCCACAGGGTATCATGGAAGAAAACCACCATGCTCCACCACAGCAAATTCAAGAAAGAGAGACTTTTCTTAGAAGCAGCAGCAGCTCTCAAAAACCAACCAAATCTCAATAAATACGATTGCATTAAGCTTCCGAAGATTTGGGAAACACTCATCACCAGAGTTCCCACCTTACATTCCAGGCCACCTACTACTGCCCTTAGAGGGCGCTCTATCCAGATAGGACTTTAGTGTCACCCACGTGGTTGGGCTTAGTATTGTTTGTTATTTGTGTATATGTTACATTAATTGTTTTTGTAATCCCCATAGATGTCCTAGTGACTAGGACGAAATATAGGAAGTATTAAATTCTATTTTAATTCTTTTTGAGTGTTGTAAAAAATCCATTAAGCCTCCAACATTATGTCCTCACAGCACTTAAGCCTCTACACACGTATTCTAATCATCCATGGAGAAGAACTAGCACGCAAATCCAAGCAATACGGTAAGTCAAAACTACGACTATCTAGGTAACTAAATAGGCTGGCCTTTTTAAAACGATGTCGGGACACAAGAGTGATACCAAACTGCGTTAAAATGAAGATCAATTTCCATTCCAAAAAAGCACTTCGTATATATAACCGTGCCAGCCGGGCATTACTCCGCGAGCAAATCGCCTCTACACGTGCTACCCTCGCAGCGACGAACGCCGCCATTGGCTCCTTACATTCAGAGCTCTCCACCGTTCTTAACCCTGAACTTTGGTCGATTCTCTCTGGCATTTCGGAAACTTCCGCACAGAGAGAATTCCAAAAAATAAAAAATAAACACATCAAGAAATATAGCAACCTTGTGAAAAACAAACCACAACCACAAATTCAACCGCTCCAGACAGTAATAAACCTCTCTTCCAAAAGGCTCAACGACGATGCCGTCAGCGCCCTTTGCCTCGGCCGTAATTTTGCCTCGCTCCGAAGGAAATGCCGGTGCTTGACGTAATGATGAACATCGAACGTGGAATCGGTCGCTTACCGTCGGAGATAGCTAACAACATCAGACTTGACGTAGCCAACATCGTCGCGCATTCTTCGCCGCCAAAAAGTAATTTATCATATGCCCAACGCACGGCTCTCCTGAAACTACGTAAAGAAAAAAGTATCGTCATCACCAGAGCGGATAAGGGTAATGCCACAGTCGTTCTTAATACCAGTGAATACAATCGTAAAATGAACATTATCCTCCGCGATCGCGCTACCTACATCCCGCTAGAACACGACCCCACAAAAACACCAGTTAAGAAACTAAAAACCTTTCCGCTCCCGTCCCCCCCGAATATACGGTTTACCAAAAATCCACAAACCCAATTCCCCACTCAGGTCTATAGTAGATGCCACCAATGCACCTTGCTATAGACTATCTAAACAGCTGGCCAACTCTCTGATCCCCTTCACCGGAAGGTCCCCTTCCTATATAAAAAACTCGACCCACTTTAAAGCCCTCACAGAAAATTTAACCTTGAATAAGACAGACATATTGGTTAGCTTTGATATCTCCTCTTTGTTTACCAATATTTCCTTAATTGACACCTTAGCTCTCTTAGAAAACGTTTTTCCCACATCTTAGATCTCTTTTCCTTTGCCATTAACTCTGGGTATTTCTCTTGGAACAAAAAAATCTACAAGCAGATAGAGGGAACTGCCATGGGTTCCCCCCTCTCACCCCCCTTGCCAATTTCTATATAGAAGATTTTGAAAAACGAGCCATAGACTCAGCCCCACTCAAACCTTCTATCTGGCTAAGATATGTAGATGATGTGTTCTCTATTTGGCCTCATGGCCCAGACACGTTAGACTCCTTCCTCAGTCATCTCAATAGTCTACATCCAAGAATCCAGTTCACTATGGAAAAGGAAAAGAACAATTGTTTACCCTTCCTAGACACCTTAGTCACACGCCTGCCTAATGATACACTTACCTTCACCGTATACAGAAAACCCACACACACACAGGCAGATACATTCACAAACTCTCCCACCACCACCCCTCTCAACAATATGGCATTATTAAAACTCTTACCAAGAGAGCCCACAATCTTTGTTCAAGTGGAACCGCCCTCACTACTGAGCTTAACCACATACACAGCACTTTCCTCTCCACTGGCTACAGCGATCACAGTATCAAAAAATTAATCAACTCCTCCCCCGTTCCCCGTCCTTCTCGTCAACAAGATTTTAAAAATATCATCACCATACTCTACATCCGTGGCACATCCGAAAAAATAGCCAAGATACTAAAACAGTACAACCTACACACAGCATATAAGCCCCACCGCAAACTTGCTACCCTTATCCGTTCTACGAAAGATCAGCTCCCTCCTCTCTCTCTGCCTGGAGTTTACAAACTACCCTGTTCCTGTAAGCTGGCGTACTTTGGACAGACAGGCAGATCAGCATCCATCCGTCTAGAGGAACACAAGTCTTACATCTTCAATCACAACTATGGCCATTCAGGCTTGGCTGACCATGTTTTGGACACCACCCACAGGGTATCATGGAAGAAAACCACCATGCTCCACCACAGCAAATTCAAGAAAGAGAGACTTTTCTTAGAAGCAGCAGCAGCTCTCAAAAACCAACCAAATCTCAATAAATACGGTTGCATTAAGCTTCCGAAGATTTGGGAAACACTCATCACCAGAGTTCCCACCTTACATTCCAGGCCACCTACTACTGCCCTTAGAGGGCGCTCTACCTAGATAGGACTTTAGTGTCACCCCACGTGGTTGGGCTTAGTATTGTTTGTTATTTGTATATATGTTACATTAATTGTTTTTGTAATCCCCGTAGATGTCCTAGTGACTAGGAGGAAATATAGGAAGTATTAAATTCTATTTTAATTCTTTTTGAGTGTTGTAAAAAATCCATTAAGCCTCCAACATGATGTCCTCACAGCACTTAAGCCTCTACACACATATACTAAGCATGTTAAGATATATTGACCATTGCACTTGCACATAGCAATATTTTCAGAACCTCTAAAATATATTTTTGAGTAAGCATACCACACATACTTTAACCTCATCAACACTGCACTTACTATACATCTCGATATTTATAAAGTCACTATGTCGCATTCCTTTTTTATAAAGCTGTTTCACTGGAAGTTTCTCTGAGCTCGTTCTCATTAATTTAGTAATTTCCTATAGATTTTCTTTTATCGAAAATGTACTATAACCAGCTACAAACAGACTTCAAAATCCATTGCTTGTCTCTTCACCAGGTGGCGAAGTTTCTTGACTAATCACTAGAAGAAAAGATATTCATTAGTACTCTGGTTAAACTTACCACAGTATACGACAACACCTTCCACACCACGTGTATTATGTAGGAAGTTTACATTCAACTAAATTCACTCACCTTCCACCCTACGAGATTGGTGGAAAAGTGAAAGTGAACGGGAAAAAGATTTGAGGATATTACCACACTTAACAAACTATAAATACATATATCCCAGGCCGTATTTGCTGAATGCAAATCATAGAAATTCTTAAAATGTTCATAACGAAGTTAAATAAGCTTCACTTGCTGTAACAAGTTACAGAGGAAAACTAAGCGAAATTAGGCAGTAGCACAACATGCAGATAAAAATATTATCTTATAGGAAAATCAATACAGTTTTTTAACGACGAAAATTTTTCATCGCACCTTATATTGAAAATTACAACTCTCTCTCTCTCTCTCTCTCTCTCTCTCTCTCTCATATGCTGAGAATTACAACTATAGATATTATTTACGTTTAATAAAAATGGTTATTGTTTCTTCCCATTCCTTCACAGTATCCACATTATTAGAGGATTTTAGGTTTAAAGTATAAGTTATCTATGAAAAATAAACTTAAACTTACACCTGGAAATATTACAAAAACATCATCCCTGCTTGCATTGGAATGGACGAGTCTATCCTTTGAATGCGCTAACAGAGTTCCCTAAGAGAGAGAAAGAGAAGCAAAAAAAAAATATATCAAATATTCATCAGTGCACTCTAAGCTCTATGTAAACTCAAAACATAGCTTTTACTGCATGATGACGGATGTACTTATGTAACTACTGTTTGTTACTATCTATTTATTCAGATGTAGTTCAATAAATAATTACTTTTTCCATAAAATGTATGTTTTTACTTCTAGAGAAAATACTATTCAACCACAAATAAAGGCGTAGTTGTACAGTATTGGTATTAATTATAATAATTATTATGTTCCAACACAGTTTTTGCTGAATTTTATATGAGACTTCTTTTTTACTAATTTGGGTGCGCTGATTTCAAATATCAAACCCATTTTTCTCTATCACGTCAGGTTTTTCCTCTATGGCATTTTCTTTTTGCTAATTTGTTTTTGATAGTTTTTAAGAGGCAGTACTATTTAGAGGATCAAAAAAATCGATTTTTTTAATATTATTTTCTGAAAGTATGTACTTTTAAAAATCTGTTCCTAACTTTTTATCAAGAAATTCGAAAAATTCCCGAAGATATAGCCTATTATTCAAAGCGGTGCGCAGATCAGAATCGGAGCGCTCGCCGCTCTCGCTTGTTAGTAAACGAATAAATGCGTAAGAACCTGCAACGGCACGTACTGGCGCTTTGAATGCGAGAGAGGCCGATAATTAGATACATAACTACATAACAATATTCATTAAAAATTACAAGAATATTTATAAAAAAATAACAATTTTACTTACACCTGAGATTCAGGGAATAAATTTTTGTTTGTAACAATTTCTGCTGGGTGTTCTGTTTTGGCAATCCCTTTAAATACTCCAACAGTAGTCGGCCATCACCTAAATTTTCGGGAAATCCATCAAGATGACTGTATAGGAAATGAAGCTTTATATGCTCATGTTGCAACCTAGGCGCTGGAAATTTTCAAGCATTGTTTCCACTCGATCTTTGTAATTGCACGCTTTTTTGTTTCCAAGAAAATTATTCGCAACCATCGTAAATGAAGTCCAGGCTTCTTTCTCAATTTCGTTCATAGAGTTGATGAAATTTGGGTCACTCATTAAAGTTCTAATTTGCGGTCCATCAAATACACCGGCTTTAATTTTTTCATAACTAAGTCGTGGAAATTTTTCACATATGTATTGGAAACAGTCACCTTGTAAATCTAAAGCTTTAACATACTTCTTCATAAGACCTATGTGGTCTTATGAAGTCTTATGAAATATTTGATGTGTAGAGGTGGAAAAATGATTTTTTCTCTGTCGATTAAAGGTTGATTTATAACATTCTGTTCTCCAACATTTAAGGATATTTTAAGAGGCCAACGTTTCTGACTCCAGTGTTGGTTTCTAACTCGACTATCCCAGAAGCATAGAAAACACGGAAACTTTGTATATCCTCTTTGAAAGTCAAGTAAAAAGTTCACCATTTTAAGATCCACACAGATGATCCAGTTATGGTCTGTATATTTTAATAACTTCAGAACCTTTTTTAATGTCCTCATATGTTTCCTTTAAGTGGACTGAATAGCCAATAGCAATTGAGCCATATACATTCCCATTGTGTAGTAAGACACACTTGAGACTTCTGCTTGAACTGTCGATAAATAAACGCCACTCATTTGGATGATATTGTACAACACTCATTTCAGTTAGTAAACCTGACACATTGTTACAGTAAACCAATCCACATCGTGTTTAAAATATTGTACAAGATTACTTTCCCTGCTACGATAAAAAGTTATCTTCGTATCTTGCTTCAGTAAGTTTTTTTCATTTAATCTTGAAGTTAACAATTCCGATGATTCCTTTGATAGGCACAAATCTCTTACTAAGTCATTCGATTCCGCTTGAGTAAAACGTTGCGGTCCAGAACTAGAAATCAAATTTTCATTGTCTAAATAAACATCCGGGTCTTGCTCCTCAAGAACATCTCGCATATTCCGATCATGCTCGTTCTCAAGTAAAGGAAGTCCTTTATAAATTGGCACGGCTATTTCATTGGAATGAGCAACTGGCCGAATTGCTGAGTCGAGATTTCGATACACAATTTTTTTCTTATTCTTCTTATTATAACCAGAAGTCTGAACTAAACAAAAATAGCAATCGTCTACGTGATTTTTCGGTTCACGCCAAATCATTGGAATGCCAAAAGCTAATTTTTGGCGTTTTCCCTTGCTCCACTGTCGTAAATTTTCTACACATGACTTACACACTTTATTTGGAGCCCATGAGTTGTCCTGATCTGCAATTTTTACGTCAAAGTATGCAAAGTACACTTTCTTAACGAAATCAGTGATATTTGTCCTTTGACTGGGAACAGTAAAGCTGCCACAAATGCAGCAGAAGGAATCTACACCATTGACACAATTTCGAGTAGTAGACATGATGTATTTTCTTCACTGCCGACTAACATGCAATTAACAAGACAAAAAAAAAAACAGAGACTTTATTGAAACGTTATAAGTGCTCATCATACTTTCACGATCGATTAACGATTGACTGATTTCGATCGTTCTTTGTCCGCTATGACGCATATAGCATTCATTTGTTTTAGGCAGTTGTCATCGCCTACTTTTCATCACCTAAATGTATTAGGTCGGTTATCGGCCTCTCTCGCATTCAAAGCGCCAGTACGTGCCGTGGCAGGTTCTTACGCATTTATTCGTTTACTAACAAGCGAGAGCGGTGAGCGCTCCGATTCTGATCTGCGCACCGCTTTGAATAATAGGCTATATCTTCGGGAATTTTTCGAAATTCTTGATAAAAAGTTAGGAACAGATTTTTAAAAGTACATACTTTTAGAAAATAATATTAAAAATCGATTTTTTTGATCCTATAAATAGTACTGCCTCTTAAAAACTATCAAAAACTTACAAATTAGCAAAAAGAAAATGCCACAGAGGAAAAACCTGACGTGATAGAGAAAAATGGGTTTGATATTTGAAATCAACGCAACCAAATTAGTAAAAAAACAAGTGTCAGATCATAATCAGCAGAAAAAAAAATTTTTTTTTTGTTGGCCAGTGTAATTAAACTGCATAATATTAATAAAATAGTAAACAGAACAGGAATAAAAACTCAACTCGATAACAGTTGATATACTTACTCCAGACGAATGAACTATAGCTTTGGGTTCACCTGTTGTGCCTGAAGTGAAAAATATGAATGCGGGATGATTGAATGGTAACTGAGAGAACTCTAGACGGGGGACACTGCCATTTGGCTCCTTTCCTCCATCCAGAAACTCCGATAAAAAGCAGCTAAAGTTGAAGAAGGAAAAGTATGAACATTACTGAGGAACCAAGAATGCTCTAAAATTCTTAAAAAGAAAACGAAATCAGTTCATATTTTGATTACGTAGGTGTTTGTGTAGCCTCCCATAACCCTAGGGCTCCAGAAGAAACACCAGTGTAAGTCTGATTCTAACCACCGACGAAAGTAACTTTTTGAACGTTTTCTAGGCTTTTTTGACACACACAAATGAGTTTTTCTCCCATTAAATGAAGTAAATTGGCAGTAGAATTCGGACTGTTTCAAACAATAGCATCTTAGATAATATCGGTCTCAGAAATTTAATCATCTGCAATCTCACATTTCCTTATAGGAAAGTCTTGATTATGTTTTTTTTTAGAAAAGAACAAAGCATTTATTTTTGACTGCAAGAAAACTGGCGTTTGGACTCGAAAATGTAGACTTCCTGAATTCATGGGAGGAATAATTAGATATTATGAAACGGAAGCAACATTCAGCTTGGAATTCCTTTGAGAATTCGCTTTTCATAGCGCAATTTGAAGAACCACGATACGTTGTGCCATTCGATTGGGATAGGGTCTAACTTCGATTCTTGTCGTGACGGAAGGAATCTTTATATGTTTTTTTTTCCCACTCAATTGAAGGTGAAGTTGCCGATCTCATACGGGGGTAACGTGTTTTTTTTCTCTCGGAAACTCGGATTTTTCATCCCGCATACAGAAAAATCGGCCTTCAGAACACGCGTAATTTAGAGACAAAAATACTACTCGTGGTAGTGGTGATGAGCAGTAGATGACATTGGTTTACATTATGATAAAATAATAAAATGATGATGGTCGTAGCAGTTGGTGTAGTTGGCGAATTAAGTGGTGGTGATGGAGATTTGTAGTGGTGGTGCCCTCTCTCGATGAGTCTTTAAACTCCTTGGAGGTGTCACGAAATAATAATAATAATAATAATAATAATAATAATAATAATTTTTTCCCCTGAAAATCCTAATGAAAAACAAAATACCTAAAATTCAAAATGACGAGAATTCCGAGGTTAAAGATAGAAACTTGAATTCAGAATTATTCATTTGTTCGGTCTGAAACTTGACACATACAGCATATTTATATGCTGTGGCTTAGATAATTTGGAAACTCTGCTCTAGAAACCAGGCGTGGAACTTGTTTCAAGCTAACTCAGGCTTCATATTGGTTTTGCATTGGGCAGTGAAGCTAGTCGGCCAACCATGCGCAATCATTCCGTTATTAATGACTAGAATTTAATACAATGAAGAAAATCCTTCACAATGACAGTGATAAATCCGAAGCTCTTCCATTTTGTGGATGTCATTTTAGCATTCAGATTTTTATCTTCTACCATAGATATAAGATAATGTTTAGTTAATACTTTGTTCATACCTTTTTTTCTATTCGTAATATAGTGTGTTAAAAATTCCAAGAAGAGTGAATTGTTATTGCAATGACAAACAAAAGGAGAGTAAAAAAAAAAAATTAACAACAACAACGGCAGTCGAATTCATTTGGCATTTCTTTGAGACTGTGTGAAAGTTGTCTCAAAGACAACTCTGTGATCAGGCATAAGAGTTCAAGTGCCTCCCATCCATTGTTGTAAATCTATAGGATATCAGCACTGTGAAAAGGTTAAAGAAGTTTGTAAATTATTTTATCATTTATTTATTTTTACCTGGTGCGGAAACCACGATATAGACACTAACACTGAAACTTTTTAATGAAATTCGTCTCTCATGTAAATTAACTCAGTAACATTAACTAACTAACATTCATATACATTGATGGATTCGGACCCCAGTCTATTGGTTGTAGAGTTGGTACGTTAACCACTCGATCAATTAGGTCAGCACCCTGATGATGAAGTTCTTTATAGCTTCTGAGAATATTGTTTTTGTAGGCCTAGGAGGAATGATTTGCGAAACATATCCACGGCGATTAAAGAAGTTAAAAGTTACGAATCTTACTGGTTAATTTTTATCAATGTTTTTCAATATCACTTAGTGGAACAATCAAATGTTCTTGTTCTATTCGTGACTGAACAGATGATCTTATGTAGATATTGGAACCTAGAAAATGAAAAACGTATTATAATATTTAAATGCTAATGGAAATTAACTTCCTAATTTAAAACTAAAATCTGTGCTGGAAAGTAAATCCTGCTTTGAATCATTAGGCATCATTTAAATAAACTTTCATTTAGAGGAATTCATTTAAAAATTTCATTAGCAGCCTTAGTAACTTACTCTGAACAATATAAAATCTCGTGTTTATCTCTTTCATGCCAATTTACCATTATTTTAATGAAAATCATAATATCATAATTTATAACTCAGCAAGAAAAGTATTTGATCGAAATGTCGACCTCATGTTGTTAATGAACTTTTGGTTTGCTAATTTGTTTAAAATTTATTCACTTTCAAACATCTATGTAAATTTTATTTTATTTTTTTTTTAAAAAAAGAGAGAGAGAGGGGGGGGGGAGAGTGAGAAAGAGATATTCTGAGTATGGGAGAGATCACTTAGTTCGATTGAAAATTACAGAAGTAAGAAATATGGAGATCATTAGGGTTAAATTTAGGCAATTGAGACATTATATACATATTTTTGATATTATAGATATATGAATGACGCACGTAGAATTTAATTCATTAGGTTTACTACACTTAACAGTATTTCAAGCTAATTAATAATCCCTCTTTTAGCTGCACATACCGCCCACTGAATTAAACACGTTTATGAAAATGTACGTAAACGTAGCTTACGCAAAATATATGCAAAATACTAGAACACGGGCGTCACCACGACTTCTAGGCAGCTATTGAAAAATGCTGCTACTGCTGCTCAGTAATCGTCAACAGTGTTGATCACAATGCGAAAAAAAAGGATCTTTTGGAGTTCGACAAAGGACTTATTCTGAGTGCGCGCCTGGCTGGAGCCACGAACCAGAAAATAGCAGAGTCTGATTTCTCAAATGGTGAGATATTCCATGTGTTTAATCAGTTCATAAGCATTTAATTAAGACAGTTCTCGACCCATATCTTACAGAACTATGAGAAGTGAATTGAAGAACATCGGCAATAGAAGTCTCATGCCTATATGGAATCCACTGATTTCTGCGAATAACCGGAAATTTCATCTACATTGTTGTCAGAAACATCATTACTTGACCCTCGAAGACCAGTAAAAAATCAGTGGTCAGACGAGTCATGGTACACGTTGTCCTGTACGACCGAAGGCAGAGAATTGGGTAGGAACACCATGAAACAAAGAATCCACTTTGCCTTGTAAACCCGACTCAAGGTTCTGGAGGTATTGTCATCGTATGCGGGAATGTTCTGTTGGTACAGAACAAGGTCCCTGTTATTGCTGAAAAATCGGTCGTCCCCTAAGGAATATTTGGACATTGTCGCCGATCAAGTCCATCCTGCAATGTTGGTTTTTTTTCCAGCAGGTGACGATTGATTCATGGACGACAATGCTACTGTCCATTGCAAGAATTGTTTCGCAGTGGTTCATTAAGCATGACAACGACCTTACCATCTTCCCTGGCCACCACAAAGCCTAGTCCGGATCACATTGAGATTGAATTGGGAATGTTAGGAAAACAGATCCGATAGGAAAGTCCTCTTAAAGAACTGCTTGGTGAACCCCTGGTATACTGAAAACGTAGATGCATTCCAACACGCTGTAGAAAGAATGCCAAACCGCATATTTGCTGTAATACGGCTAAAGGAGGTCGAACACGGTAGTAAATAAAAGTTTCTAATTACGTTGCAGTGTGTATACAACATAATGTAGTTTGCTGCATGTTTCTAGAGTGACTCAGAACTTTTGTGCAATCTCTTAAATTTAAATGAAAAGTAATTTAGCCACGTGATATCTGTTTACTAATTCGCATTTCAGCAACAGGTACTTTTTCGATTTCTTATGTTTTCTTGAAAATCAGTATTCTCATTCTTTCCTCTTTATTAAAGTAAACTCGTTTGATTAAAGATTCTTTTGTGTTGAATTTTCTGTTAACAGGTTGTTTTGCAGTAACGGGATTGAATAGCAGTGGAATCACTCCCTCGTGGGAATTAATATTCAGTTATAGTTCGAATACAGCACATCTAAAAGTAACGCTTACATTGAAATAAGAATTAACGATATTTTTCTTCACGTAAAGCGTAGTAAATGAGTGAATTTTATTGTTTGAATGTGTAGGGAATACCAAGAATGTGAAAGAGTTTAAGATTCAGTATAATAGATATATTGCAACCTACAAATGGGATAAATGCAAGCAGAAATCTCCACAAATGTATCACAAAATTCCACATATTTCGTGTTAAATCCATGTACCTTTGTATATAATGTATGAGCCCCTTCCCCATTTCGATATACCTTTGACTGTAGGAGATTTGTTATAAAAATAATAATCAGAAACAATTGAAATTTAATTCAAGATCATAGTTACCTATTTGGAATATCCGTAATGTCTCCATGGTTCGAATTTTTAAAGTATGGGACCATGACTACCTTTTTCAAACTTGATAAACCTGAAATAAAACACATTTGCAAAATTATTACGCATACAATTTACCTAATGTAATTATCTTGTTGACCTGCTCAGTTAATATTTTATACAAATTCAACGAAATTTGAAATTTATTACACCTCTGCAAATTGAATCGTCAAATAATAATAATAATAATCAGTTTTTCCGATTTAGAACTACTTACTTGACAGAGTGTACCTGCCAGGATAAAGGAAGGTCCAGTACATAAAAGGGAGAAAAACATGAGATGAAATATAATGAAAGTAAAATTGGAATTCTCTGGAGATTCACGGTTGTCCAATGAAAGAATTATACTGTTTTTTAAAGAGCTTTTTTTACACCCAAAGTTAGTCGATCTTTGGCAGAGGCAATTGAGTTTTTCTCCCGAAAACTCGCGTTTTTCGTTTAAATATTCAAGACCATCACCGTAGAATCCACCCCATGATAGTCCTCATACTAGTTATTTGTTATCTCTACAGTGGAGACTGAGTTCCCTATGGAAAATTTAAGACGTTAATGGCCATTTTAGTAGTTTTTGTTTTAATTCTAAATAACATTATATCCTTAAAGATGGCCCTGTAACAGTGTAAATTGCAGTTTTCGTCGCACGTCCTCTCCTCAATAAAACTATGGTATTTTTTGATTATTGCTGGTGAAATTAGATCCAAGAGAAATTAAAGAAAAATAGTTATAAAGACAGTTCGCGATTAGATTATAATACATCATATTCAACAATATGATATATCAATACGCTATCAATAATTGATTTCTGAAATATTATGCAAGTGTATAATTAATTTTTACAAACACTTCTTTTTTTAGAAAACAAACAAACAATAATACTGTTTATATTTAACTATTAGACGCAAGCACCTAAAGAGAGACGAAAAGCTGAGTCGTAATCCGAAGGGTGCTTGTGAGTCACTTCAGTTATTGAAAATTATTTTAATCTTTAACCCATTTTACATTCTAACATCCATAAATGTTTTGAGGTGTCACAGTGGTTTCACAATAAAGGAGTGTATTCTGACTTGATTTTGATGACAATGCATCCAGAGACGTATAGGAGATATTCTATAAGATTAATTGGTTTATTTAAATTTTAATTTAGGTAATTTAAATGTTAATAGACATTAGGAAAAGTGATGAAAAAAAAAATCAGCTAACGCCTTTTTATTCCCGTATACAGGGAGTAGGCGAGGCCATTTAGCCCTATCTAACTTTTGGAGACTGAGTGGGCAGTTCAATCTCCACTGGTACCAATAAGAGACAGATGGCCCAAGGCTATCACTAATTAAGCGGTACGCAGTGAAGAGAGACGGCTCAAATGTGCCGCCATCTCGTGGTCCCTAACCCTAACACAATATATTTAATGTCTGAAATAATGTGGGTTCTACGGTCGATTTTCTTGAGTTTACAGGACGAAAAACCAGAGTTTCCGGGAGGAAAAACTTGCTTGCCCGTGCCAGAGATCGACTAACTCGGGAACCGGTCGAAAAATTTCCTCTAGTCGCCGACTAGACTCGAAACCAAGTCTTCCTTCGTGCGGCCAAGCGCCACATCCACTGAGCTACACAGGCTCAAAATGTAAATTGCCAACAGCACTCGATATTCCCAGGTGGGCACCCTCCCAAGTACTAACCGAGCTCAACGCTGCTTAACTTCAGTGATCGGACGAGAACCGGTGTACTCAACGTCATATGGCCAACGGCCATATGACGTTGAGTACACCGGTTGAGTACACGGAAAAGCGATGAACGTATACAAAAATGTTATATAGTATTTTACCACCTACAACAACTTTACATATAATTGACAACTGAGTGGCAGCTGGCGCTTGGACCTACCTTTGATAAAAATGCTTAATCTTGGCAACAGGTCTTTGTATTTTCCTCCATGTACCGAACAGCCGACGGCGAATATGATGGCGGGATTGATTATTCGAAATCTTTGTTGTAGTGCCTGGAAAATATGGATAATTCTTGTAACTTCAAATATTGTTCCCTCTCACACTCTATTCTTTACCAGTGAAGCGACAGTTAATATAATGACTTCACTGCAAGTTTTCTGCATCTAAATTTTCCCCTATTACACTACATGACAGAATTTTAGAAAATTCGGTGACATTTATACAAAAGATTATCGATCAAATTCATTTCAAAGAACATATACAGTAAACAGTGAGATAAGAGTATCTCACTGTTTACTGTATGAAACTGTTTTAATTATATAATATGTTCGCCTGTTTTATTGTATGTATATATATATATATATATATATATATATTTTTTTTTTTTTTTTTTTTTTTTTCCAGCCTGTAACTTTTCGCCACTGCTGGAGTAAAGGCTGCCCCATCCCTTCCCCATTGTGAAAGGGTTGTGTGTACTTCTCCCATGGTGACCCACTCCATCGTGACAGAGTATTCATTTGTATAATTAAACGTATGAAGGTGAAAGCACAAACATACATGCCTAGGCGGGATTCGAAACGCCTAGGAATAGATAGATGTGTGTGTGTGTGTGTATATATATATATATATATACACACACACACACATCCATAATTAAAAGAAACACACAGTATTAACCACAGTGAAAATTATTTAATTGTAAATATTTCATCCTCAGTATCTTAGGACATCATCATCAGTACAGTAGTTTAAACAATAATAGGAATAACATACAGTTAGGGCACATGATTACAATAGAATCTCAATAAACGTGCGTAACGTGCTACAGAAGTAAAAAAAAACCTAATAATAATTATTTAACACAATTTTGTATGACAATTTCCCATACTTTAGGAATAGTAAGAACGTCGTTGCGGTTTAAGTTTGGTCTGTGTAGTGTAGGGCTTCAGAACTTTCTTTGTATAAACGTTCATGTTTATATAAAGATCTATGTAAAAGTTTAGACTTTTCCCAATGATCCTATGGTTTGGATTTTCAATTCCGTGTTGAGAGAAACCAGATTTCTGCGGTTTAAAAAGACGAATGTGGTCTTGATGTTCTGAGATGCGTTTCTGAACATCAAAGGCATCTCTGAACATCTTTCTAAAATTATGACGAAATACAATTTTGCCACTACTTTCAAACCCATCAACCAAATTTACAACTTGTTACCTTCTCCGAAGGACAAACTCTCGCCACTGATATTGCCTGGCGTTTATGAGATTCCATGCTCATGCAAATTGTCTTACTTCGGACAGACAGGTAAGTCTGTTCAGAAACGCATTGAAGTTGTGAGTGTGACTGAGAAATGTTACAAGGCTCAGATTTTATCGGAGATGTACAAGGATTAAAGGAATAGGTTGTACCTTTTATTTTTACATCCTGTTCTAGTTCAAGTTTAGCAAGTTAACAAAATTTTCGAAGCTAACAGTGCGGATAAGAAGGATTATTTGAAGACGTTTCTCGTTTGATTCGCTCTATTGCTATTATGTTAGTGCTGCCATCATCCACAGTAGACCCAGTAGAGTGCTATTTGGATCCCAAACCAAATCTCGGTTACAGATTTGAAAGACAAATTTCAGAGTTGATGATAGAAAAGAAAATAACGCAAAATAATTAGCAAAATCTTGGAAATAGTGCAAAACAGTTTCTTCTTGGCCTCTTCAAACAGCCCAAGAAAAGGTTGCCTGAAAAGTTGAATATTTTAAGAATGATATATTATTTTTCTGTTGACAGTACCCTAAAACATATAAAAGAACCTGTTACTCCCATCTTAGAAACAATGCTGAAAACAGAAAAAGATACTGAAATAAATGGACAAATATAGAAAACACTGAGCTATTCTGGGCTGTAGTACGAGAATACAAAGATGCATCTGGAATGAATCCATTTAGAGAAATTGCTCAGCATTTAGCAGCCTTAATAAATAAATTTATTAATGGTGCTAAATTCTAATGCGGAAATTGAACAAATTTTTAGTTGCATGGATGTAGTTAAAATTTTGTAAAAACAGCACTTGTTACGCCTCAGGCGTAACAACAAGTGCTGCACAGACTATCATTTACCAGCGCCTACACTAAGTAATATTGGAATGATGGCCAAATATAATAAAGTTGGAATCTAAGTGAAAACGTGGTTTAATTAAGCGCAGAAGACCACTTTACAAATCTCCACCATTTAATCATTGAACCCACCAACTACACAGAACCGCTACTACCATCATCATCATGAACACAAAACGTCATTTATTACCCACAACCTACCACTATTTGTTTTGCCTACCAGTACTTATTTTCCTTTTTTTATTTTGTAAATTGCATGTATTATAAAGGCAAATCGGCCTTTAGACAGCGGGATTAAAAAACCGTGTTTCTCGCTTTTATTAAAAACCCTTCCACCTCCGTGTGAGAGGCTAACTTACTTTCAATTGAAAAAACAACACATAAAGATTTCTCTCTCTCTTGGCACGACAAGAGTCGAACCGAGGCTTTTTTCAACCGAAGGACGCAACTTACCGTCGTTCTTCCAACCAATTGCCGCACAGAAGCGCTTATTATTTGATAAAAAAAAAAAGAGATTTTACAACCTAAGCCATTAAGAAACGCAACTCTCGTAGTATGGATGCGATGTGAATTGAATTTTGTACCAAACTAAGTTTAGTAAATTTACATAAATGTTATATACGTAATTAATTAATTAATATATATTTAAAACTAATATGGATATTACAATTAATACTTTACTCTAAATCAACGGCAGCTGATTTTTACCGCCTGGGGTATCTGTCAACACATCCAAGAACGTGACAAATAAGAAGGGACTGAAAATTTATTCCCGATGAACCCCTCCCCCACACACACCCATTTGTACTGCGAATACCTCAGTGGTTCCTACTCCACACCTCACTGTTGATTTTCTACCGTCATGTATGTCTTGTACACGATGTGCATACTTTTCTGGAATCATTTTCTTCCTCATACTTCTCCACATCTCTTTTTTCGGGATGCTATCAAAGGCTTTTTCCAAATCAATGAAGACAAGAAAAAGTTCTGTGTTACTCTATCAGTACCCTTCTGAGAGATGTCTTAGATCGAAGATTGCATTTGTTGTGATCCGGCCGGGTATAAACTCTCTCTCTCTCTCTCTCTGTCTCCATTCCTGGGGTATTTTCTCAGGTGTTCAATGATTCTGTAAAAGACATCTATAAATAGAGAGGAGTTCAATTCTCCTAGACATTTTCATACTTTTACGGGAATTTTATCAGGCCCAATAGGTGATTTCATCGCCTGGAGTAACACACACGTTACTATAAAACGGATGGCAAAGGGGGCTTTAGAACTAATTGGAGTACGTTGATCCGCACCAGCCCCCCCCCCCTTTGAGTGAGAATGATGCTGAAGAAAAGAGCATGTGTGGTAAACTTAGTATTTTAACAACTTCGTTCCTATTTGAACATGTTTTGCGAATGCAATTCTTTGTATATACTTAATATATTCGTAAAATACTGCAAGAAAATTGAAAGGTAAGTCATATAGATTTTTTTATTGACTTAGGGAGGATATATATTATCAAATCGATCGCTTCTCGAGGAAAATTTGAATCTTCGCTTGCAATGTTATTTAAGCAAATCTATAGATAAGATGTCATTAGTTCCGCCGATATAATGTAACACATTTTAACGAAAGGTAATTTTCAATCACCTTTTAATGCATTAAAACAGCAAATGTGAATAGATATGAAGAAAGATAAAATTCAAGAAACGCGTCTATTTCAACTCGTTCCCGCTATCGAAAACAAAACTATATGTAATCTAGTTTTCGTTTAAACGGCTGAGAGATCTGTCGTATATTTCCGTGTTTTTGCAGCAACATTGCGGCTTGCTCATGTAGCATTCCCATGTAAGCTTTTCCTCCTCATCATCACAAGTTTGTCGGTCTAATGTTTCGGATGTATCATGGCAGTTTCATTTATTATCCTGATGTAAAAAAAAAAACTGTGTCATCAAGGACAATGTAGATAATACTGTGATTTGTTTTTGCAAAAGCCATGTCGACGATGTAATTTGATACTAGCAGGCTATGCGTGCTTCTCTAGTTTAATTGTAAAAACTTTTATAAATGAAAAAATCAATACTGTATCCAATTTTAATAATTTCAGACTTATCATAAATATCTAATATTTGTCAATATATCAGCATATTTTGAAATAGAACCCGAAAAAATTGTACTTAATATAAAAATCAACCAACGAGTCGATGGGCTGGTATTTTATTAACTCACACAACTCAAAGAAATTGCAACTTACAGTGACACCAAATTCTATTGACACTGCGCTCCATATGGCGCCGATGCTAACGGCTGCTAACATCGCATAAACCGCTTCCGGGATATTAGGAATGTATCCTATAAAAATATATCACAGGTTAATTCATTACGGAATTTTCAGAATATATCTGAACTAAATAGATAAACAAAGTAGGGTAATAAGCAAATGTTACTAGTCACAGGAAAAATTACCGTATCTGTCGAAGTATGGGACGATAATTTATTTTTATTTCTTTTTTTTCAAAAGATGGCTGAAACATGGGATCGTATTATACCCCAAGTATAAAACTGGCACTTTGAATTCGGTGATGGAAAATATTACCCAGAGATGGTCCAGCGGATAAAATGTGGGAGGCTGATAATGAAGAAGTTTAAGTAACGGTTTCAGAGCCAATGAAGGGTTTTAATTCACGGTATCTTAAGCAGCGAAAAGCATTTTATTAAAGTATACTATACTATACTATACTATACTATACTATACTATACTATACTATACTATACTATACTATACTAATACAATACATCGTAAACTGTTTTTATGGTAATTGGTAATCGGTTTTTGCTTTTATATTACGTTAATTAGCATGTTAATGCACTAACATATTATAGCACTGAACCAGTACTAATATTAGAATTAGTACTGGTTCAGTTAGCTATGAGAAATACAATGGATGCACCATTTGGTCCTTGCTAAAACTTTTGAAATCACGTTCATCTACATCATGTACATCGCAAAAGTCAATAGAATCACCTGAACGTTTGCTAAATATATAATTACAAAATCCAAACTGACTACTGTTAAAAGCACTTAACCATATTGCATGAACTGGAAATGACTTATTCTTTCTCCTCCTCATTTCTTTAAAATTTCTTTTAACTGATACATTTCTTTTAAATGTATCAGTCTGCACAAGAGACATTACAAAAACATTAACACAAAGTGCTGTCAATATGGTAAGTGGCTAAAGAGAAAGAAGGAATCTATTTAGGTTTACTTAAGATCTAGAAATTGCAGTGTTTAGGAAGAACAGTAAGAAGCAGAAGGATGTCAAAAGAACAGAGGAAGAAGAAATGAAGGAAGAACATGAGAAGTTGGTTTGGTTTGGATTTGGCTAAGGGTTTTGAAATAATGAGTTATTGAAAGCCATTGCATAGGTTTATGGATATTTGGATTATAAACTGTTAACTTGAGAAAAAACTGGTGAGTGATAGATATCAAGGTATTTGAGGATGATGCACACATAGACAAGTAATGGAATTGTCGGTATGTGAAAAATTACTTTCAGTTCAATATTAGTACATTTATGCAACGTTATACACTTTGGTGTGGAATACTATACGGGCGATATTATGCTAGAAAATCTGATCAGGCTAGGGATTCTGGAGTTTTAGTAGGTAGATAGGAAGTTGAAATTCAGCGGCCATATGGCAAAAATTGCAAATGCACCTCAGAGGAAATTTGCAATGCTGAAACACACACTGACATGTAAGAATAAGAAAGTAATTTTTACCTCTTTACATGGCTTTGATACAACGTCATCTGGACTACTGTTCTCAGAACTAGTCTTCTGGCTCTCTCAAGATGAAGGGGGTACAAAGGAGAGCGTCAAAGATGATATCAGATATCAGTCCCTGTGGAATGACGAGAGATTACGAATTTTTAAACTGTAGATGCTGAGATAAAGACCCAAAATATTCTGAAATAGTTATACAGGAAAGTAGTACTAGTATTAACCGAAAACTTATTTTATGGAGGGTGGGTGAGAGGATGAGAGAGAGAGAGCATCCATTAAAGTTGAGAATGAATGCAGTCAACAAAGGAATGGAAACTAGATTTTTATCTCATAGAGTGCGTGAATAAACTTATGAAATGGCACAACACAACGCGGTTGTCCTGGATGGCATAAAGTATGGTGATTTATCGTTAAACTCGAACAATAAATGTATAAATTAACATTAAAACCATGAAAAACTAACCGAAGTGTTTTTCCGTTGATCGCACATTTTTTGTTATATGTAGTGGCAGCAGTGAGTTTTTTTTTAGTTATAGTCAGAGTATCACATATCTCCGCTGTGAGCGTTTTCGGTACTTGAGCCAAAAATGGCTCTTTTAAATAATTCAAAGAGAGTCCCCGCGGTATTGCTCTTAGTTAAAAGAAACGAAGTAGACTGCCCAAGTACAGTCATAAACAAGAGTCAGATCACACTCGGTTCAAGAGGGCTGCTATAACTCAAAAATGTCCATAAGTCGAACAACAGCATTATGTTGAAGAAGAAAAAGAAAGGGATGTTACAACTGAGAGAAAAAATAACAACTAATGATATGAAAAATGGTTAACTGAAAGAGCTCGTGTGCTGTAATATTATCTGTTGTCAGCTCGTGTGCTGTAATATTATCTGTTGTCGGTCGGCGTAGTACTGTGTCATATCTGTATACATATATATTTTCCATTTGATGAAACTGGGTTGATGTTGATAGTAGAGATAGATTTTCAGTTGATGATAATGATGATAATGATAAAGGTTAAAATAAAAACAGGTGCAATTTTGATCATGACTTAAAAAATGAGAATCTTCATGTGTACATGTTTGTGATATTTCTAAGTTTATTTTATTTTATTTTATCTATTAAAATTATTTTCATTTATTTACAGAGGTAGAAGAAATGAAGGAAAAGCATGAGAAGTTGGTTTGGTTTGGACTTGGCTAAGGCTTTTGAAAAAACGAGTTTCAAAAGTCTCTTAACGAATAAAATTCGTTAAGAGACTGGTTCCTGGACTGGTTTTGATTTAATATATAAGTCAGTGACTTTCTGTCTGTGTTTTCCGTCGAACACATATGGAAAAAAAATACATGGAAAAAAAATTGCTAGAGTATACTAGTCTTGTTTTGTGAACATTTGAAAGATATGAATTGGAGTAGTGTTCTGTCATGTAAGAAGATATGGTTTCAAAACTGTATTCTTGAAAAGAGAAAACTAATGTTTTTCCTTTTCAGTCAAGCAGTTCATATCGTTGCTGTATGTTGAGAATTTCTGGAAAATATGACAGCAACCGATAACTCCGATAATTTACAAGAATCAAAATAACTGACGGAGTTTTGAACCCTTATCTTCGTTCATGACTAAACACTATCGTTTACGTATTTATTTGATTTCTTTGCTATTTTGTGCAATGTTTAGAGTAAAGGTGTTCTTTTTTTTTTAATTGTACTGTTCTACCTAATAAAGTGTGTATTTCCATATCAAAAATAACTACGGTAATCTGAACAAAACAAAAAATCAATAAAGCGGGTCAGAAAAAAGCCATTAGGAAAAAGAAAACCAGGACGTCCTCTTAAACGATTCAACGATGACTTCTAAGGCCGGAATAGGGCCATGCTAGGCCTAAATCCTTGATGCATGATGATGATGATGAATAAAGTGGGTTATCGATATTAAATGTAATTATCTAAAGCAGTAACAATGAGAAAGCTGGACATGAGTGGAATTCTTCTAGAACAAGGACTTACCAGCAACAACGTCTCCTTTCTGAATTCCAACTTTCTTCATCGCGGCTGCGAATACTGCAACATTTTCATGAACTTGGGCGTATGTAATCTTCTTAATCTCGTTTGTTGTTTCTCCTAAGAAGAAAACAAATCCGTCACCGCATTTAAACAGCATTCCATATTGAAAAACGTGCAATATATGATATTTCTAAGTTCATAATCGTATACACGATAGATTAACAAGGAAATTGTGTTTTACCTCCCACGTAATATGCAACTCGGTCGTCGTTGTATCGAAGTAGGTTTTCTGCAAAGTTCAAGCGAGCTCCTTGAAACCACTCTGGAATATCCTGAAATGCTGTTTCTTTGTCTACTACCTACACAATAAAGTATTAAGATACTTATTAGATTTGGTTCAGGTTATGTTTATTAATTTGAAAATAATCTCTTCTGCGTCTCCTTAAAAAAATGCAGTACTGGACAGAGAAATGAAAGCATCGATTTTTGAATGACTTGTGTAGATTATTCTGGCTTTGATATATCCTTCTCTCTGAAATTCTCTTCGGACTATGAATACAGAGTTTTGATAGGCTCACATTAAACCCTGTTGCTATTTTATTTACGTATTTTATTTATATATTTATTAGATTTCACCTGGTGGTCGAACTATTTCTTCTGAATGAATAAAATAATGAAAACATGAATGTCAAAAGTGGTTAAGAATATGGACCAAAGACTTATTCAGAGAAAGAAATTACTAAAACCACATTCAAAAGATGAAATACTTTACGCATTTAAAACTCAAGTTCTTGCTTAGTTCACAGTTTACGTTTGCAAAAGAGCCAACAAAATATTAGAAGTTACAAGAAAAAATTAACATTCTCAAAAATCCATTAAAATCAGATTGTGAATATTACAATATTGGTGAAAGTCTGTGGTAAGTTTCACCATTTATAATTACGAGAAAATATATATTAAAAAATAAAGAAAAATATTTAGTCATATTTGACCACATCTGTTGTAAATTTCTTAGAATTTTATATCGACTCCTCTCTCTCTCTCTCTCTCTCTCTCTCTCTCTCTGTCTCTGTCTGTCTGAGGATGCCCTTACATCCTCAAGATGCGAAGAAATATTGCATCCAATTAATCCTGTTTTTCCTGATGTTAATCTTTTATTCATATTCATATTTAGTGCATCTCTTTTTCGAAACATTTCCCTGTGATACGATATTTTGTCCAAATATAGTTACTTGTTTCCATTTGTCGGTGGTATTCTTGGAGATAGTAATTGTAAACATAGTCTTCTATATCACATACTGCCATGCATCATACATTCTGACGATAATGGCATAGAACACTTACCTTTTCGTACGGCTGAGTAAATATTACTCCTGTGAATTTCCAAACCGACTCCCAGAAATCAGAATAATTCTTGACTGACCACTCGTGGAGGCTCCAATAGTCATCTGAGGAATGGTTGTAACAGAATTTCAGTTAATCAGCGAATGAATAAAATAACATAATTATAAGCATTTATAATAATATATAATATACGAAAAAAGCACTTTATATGTATTAAAAGCATATTACCTAATTAGTTAATGAAGCGTTAATTATATCCTTCAGTTTTTATGCCTTTTAATGTTTTTAACTAGAACTCATAGCATCAATCTTAACAATTCTCAACCACACTCTTTTATCAATTAGGGGATATTAGCAGGAATATTTCAGCGGATTTATTTAGTTTTTTCTAATGTTGATTCTCATAAAAAAGACACAAATCTGCATTCTTTTGTCTTTTAAACATTACACATTTACTGTGTATCCATTCTAAGAGTAATAATTCAAATTTTGAACAGAAAACTCTAACAGTTATGGACTGATATTTGATAAGTATGATGTAGGTAGTTCGAAAGGGAAAGAATTATTATTATAGATTTTCTTCATTCTCTCTTAATATTCACGAATTTATCTGTTCCTATTTTAGATGTTAGCACTCGTTCATGTAATGGCATTCAGGAATTTCACTGAACTACCAATGGTTCTTTCTCTTTCAGCCACTATTTTTAAAACATTATTTATAACTAACAGAATTTTTGTTCTTTAGATTAGGTTTTGTTGAAGAATAATGAAATCATACAACATTGAAGCAAGAAAAACATGAACAATTAAAACTTAAGAGGGATCACCGCTCCGTTAAAATGTACGTCTTGATGGAATGCAAAAACAGAGCATAAGATTATAAAGGAGCCTTAGGGTAAATGACAGAAAGATGAAAGTTATTTAGGTTACTCGATTCAGTTTTTTTCTAAATGAGCGAGAGAGAGAGAGAGATTTTTGAAGTCATTCTGGAAAAGCTGACACTTTTTCAAAATTCTCTCTCTCTCTCTCTCTCTCTCTCTCTCTCTCTCTTTGTAGAAACGTAGAGAAATGAAAATAATATGTTTAAAAATAAATCGCGTGTACTCCGATTCACGGAAATTCATATCATCTGCATATTTTGTTCTCTGTTATAAATTCCATATATCGACAAGAGAACGATGCAGAAGAATTACGATTGTAACTATTCGTGTAATTGGTATGAATGCTTCTGCCCATTTCAATAAAGTAAATTGAAATGGGCAGAAGCATGAAAAACATCAAGTGCATCTTGATTGGAGGACGAATAGAACAAGTAAAATATTTCAGTATTTCGGTACAATTTTTAGTCAAGATAGCAAATTAATATGGAGATAAATTGAATAATAAACAGATCTTTTCCCTGCCATCCTGGCAGGGAAAAGATCTAAAGGAAGGAAGACCAATTAGATTGATACACTAAACGTGCCTTAGAAGAAGGAAATATAAGATCTGATGATGTCTGATTCTTGACAGATGGAGGAAAATTGCTGATCGGTACTTAGTAATGACGTAATTTATTTCATGTAGTACCATCATAATATCCTGTACATCTCTGGGGGTACATATCAGGAATTCGAGTATGGCTACTTGTTTAATTTTGAATAAAGAACAAGTATATTTTGATCTAAAAACGATCTTCTTTCAAATATTGTTGACATGATGGTTGACGCAAATGCATATGCACACTTATTTACGCCAAGGCTATGAAAACCGGTTAGTTAGTTATTTTTGATTTTTTTTATGGCTCAAAGACACCAGAGGTCATATTGCGCAAGACATAACTTACAGCAGAACATATGGTAAAGGGATAGTAGCACAATCATAAATAGCCATGTCTCTGGCTGGATTCGAACCTGCAGCCTCTTGGCAGGAGAGCGGATACGCTAACCAATCGGCCAAATAGGGCGGCTCCAAATTCGGTCTTCACCAAGTCAATCGCGGGCTTTGAACTTGAACGTGTAATTTTTAATCTGCTGTTCATCGGATTTTCTGCCGTCCTGATTTTATTCTTCTTTTGCGAATTTTACTTTGTTTTTCTGAAGCAAATATTTCTGTCTCATCTGATTAGCTTAAAATTGTGTTTTGTCCACGCATGATTTTCTGAATATGAGATATTTATTATTATTATTATTATTATTATTATTATTATTATTATTATTATTATTATTATTATAAGGCATGGTCGTATCGCTTGTCCCGTTTTTATAGTTTTAATGTGGTTCTAACTCCTGTTTTTAATTTAAAAGTGTCATAAAGAAACTCTACTTGTCACGCTGAAGACAGTGACATATAATTCATCGAAATCGGCCAAGTGGAATCTAAAATATGAGTGTGCTAAAAAAATTGAAGCGTACACCGCGGTTGCTAACGAGTAGAGAACAAAGGACGTCGCCATCTTTGCAGCTGTCCAGAGGAAGAAAGGAGAGTCATGAAGTGCAACAAGTGTCAGAAGAAATTGCCGTCCGACGGATGTTACATAACCTGCAGGAAATGCCATAGGAATCTTCACTTTACATGTTCCGGACTTTCTGAAACAACCTGGCAACGCAAATCCAATGCCAAACGAGAAGAATGGAAGTGCGTAAACTGGAGAGAGAACAAAGAAACGCCACCACCCACGACGCAAATGATTACGCCGGAGGCAGAATCGGACGATGAACTGAACAGACAACAAAACACCGGTGAGTCTTATAATTTGAGTTCCGTTAATTTATTACTAGAAAAAGGTTTAGAAAATATAAAAGCCAGCTTGGTAGATCTTGTCCAAGAACTATTTGATAAACAGAATAAAGAAATAACAAAAAAAAAAATTAGCAAATATGAAGAGTTTGTTAAATTTAATAATTCAAAAGTCGAAGAAGTCTTACAAACGGTAAAAGACATTAAAACCAGCATTAACGCATTAACTGAGAGGCAGCACAAATTGATAAAAGACACATCGGAACTCCATCAAGAATTTAATTCTCTGAAACAACAATACGAAGTTTTAAACCAACAACAACATAAAGATGACCTTGTCATAAACGATCTTCCAGAAACCGAATCCACAGAAAATCTCAGAGACGTAGTTCTAAAGTTAGGCCATGCAATTGACATCCCCTTACAGCATAATGATATTCAGACCATAAATCGGATTCCCAGGAAGAACAAAAAACAAGGCTTGCCACGACCGGCTCCGGTGATAATCCGTCTGACAAGCTAGGCTACAAGAGACAATCTCATAAAAGCCAGCAGTCTGAAAAAACCAGTTGTCAAGGATTTAAATGCATCGCAAGACAATACGCCAATCTTTCTCTCTCAGTATTTAACACCTTTCAATCAGAATCTTTTGAACCAAGAAAGAAAAGAAAAAACAGAAAAAAAGTATCAATTTTTATGGATCAAAGACGGCAAAATATTCTTGAGAAAGTCACAGACTTCAAAGTCTATACAAATAAAAAGCTCGGAAGATATAGATAGGTTGCCAGAGTGAAACAAAAGACTCCAACTTAGTTCAATAAGAAGATCACAACACAACAAAAACGAATGTGAACCATCAGATAGATGTAATTACACCAGAATACATCAGTAATTGTACTTTCGAATCGCTTGATGCATGGAAACAACACACAATACAAGCGAGAGGTCTCTCAATATTGCATATTAACATCAGAAGCATCCCAAAACATTGGTTATTGTTACAGGCTTATCTTAGGAATTACACTGCTATTATTGATATATTGATTCTTACAGAAGTATCCATAACTGATGACGAAGCGACTGCTTTCCAAATTCCAGGCTTTCAACAACATAGATCATTCCGCCAAACAAGAAGAGGGGGTGGAATACTAATATTTATGAAACAAAAATTAATAGCAAAAGAAATGGCCTATCAGTTTGAGCATGCTGAAACCCTCTGCCTCGAAATCATTAATCGAATACACAGCATCCCATAATACTAAATGCTATTTACAGGCCACCAAACCTAAACATGATAAAATTCTTGAACGAACTCAATTTCTGGCTTTCATGCCAAGAAATATGCTCAACCGAATACCTAATGATAATTGGCGATATAAATATTGCAAACAAAAACCAGAACAACACTGTACGATACCTAGACACGCTATCCATGTATAATCTAATACCAACAATAACATCATGTACTAGAGAAGAAATATTCGGAAATACTATCACTGCCTCCTGTCTAGATCATATAAACGTCCGAGCATCACCAAATAGTTACACTGCATCAGTCATAAAGTGCAAAGTAGCAGACCATTACTTCACCGCTCTAAACCTTCACACCAAGACAATACCCATTCAATGTCCCACAGAAGAAAAACGACAGAAAACAATAATAGACGAAGAAATAGTCAACCACGAAATAAGAAAAACAGACTGGGAACACCTGGCATCAGATTCAGCAGATATCTTATACAACAACATTAAACTCACACTGGAGGAAATATATAAGAAAGCTACAAAGAAAGTCCGAATTCGATCAAAAACAACACAAAATCCTTGGATAACACAAAACTTAATCCTAGAAATACACAGAAAGGACGCTTCATGGAAAGAATTAAAGCGATATCCAAATAACACAACTTTAAAAACTGAATATAAGATAACAAGGAATCACCTTACAACACAAATCAGAAATGCAAAAATAAGCTACTACAGAGACAAACTAACCTCCGCACAAAACAACATGAAACAAACCTGGCATCTGATTAATGAGATGCTAGATTCTGTTCCCAACACCACTGCCTCCGAAACCATAAAACACAGCTTCATGAAAGACGCAAAACCTATCCAACAACTAGCAAATGACTTTAACCAATACTTTGCAGACTCCATCCAAGAACTTCACAGAAATATTCCCCCAATCACAAAACGAGGCCCTCCACTTGGACCGCGATCAAAACAGACATTATGGTTCCCAACCATAAAAGAAGCAGAATGTCTCTCAGCAATACATCAAATCAAACCAAACAAAGGCCCAGGAATAGATGGTATCAGACATAAAGATATAAAGCAACATGCAACTAGTTTAAGTCCTATCCTACTAAAACTAATAAATAAAATATTTAAAACAGGACAGATACCAAGTATGCTAAAGACAGCCATAATCACACCCATATACAAACAAGGAAAAAGAAATTTAATCAGCAATTACAGACCCATAGCAACATTACCAATTATCAATCAAATTATGGAGCGGTTCATACTGAAGAAACTCACAGCATACACTGAGATCTTTAATATTATCCCCAAAACACAATATGGTTTTCAGAAAAATAAGGGAACATCATCTCTCTTGGAAGACTTTACAGACGTAATTAATACCGCCTTAGACAAAAACAAAATAGCCATGGTAGCCTTTATAGATCTAACCAAAGCATTCGATACACTTACACATCAAACCTTGTTAGAAAAGCTGAGGCATGTTGGAATAGACGGGCCTCTTCACAGGTGGTTTACAAACTACCTCCAAAATAGAAAGCATATCACACGTATAGGATCTAACTGCCACAGGGAGCTGTACCCTCCCCAACTTTATTCAACATTTACACGCACGATGTTAATCAGTTACCACTCAAAGGTAAGATATTCCAGTACGCAGACGATACAACAATAATATCCATCCATAATAACGCAAGCATAGCCAAACAAATATGCAACATGATATAAATCTGATCATAGACTGGCTCACGAAAAACTCCATACACCTAAACTCAGAAAAGACAAAATTAATGATATTCAGAAATCCACTGACTCGACCAGTTGATAACAAATATATAACCATCCAACATCCACTTTCCAACACAAAAAACACACAGAACAGCAAAACCACTACAATCACTCAGGTTGAAACAATACGATACCTTGGAATTTACCTCGACGCATATATGAACTGGAATAGCCATATAAAACATCTACACAACAAACTCCGAACAATAAGTGGCAAACTCTACCGATTAAAAGACATAGTTCCCATACGTCTAAAAACACTAATATACAAAGCACTATGCCAAAATATACTAAGATACGCTATAACAACGTATGCTTTCTGTGCACCCTACAAATTAAATAGATTAATGTCGCTACAGTACAAAATGACAAAACTGATGTTTTGGGAACAAAGAGAAAATCACGACCTTATAAACATTGCAATGGCAAAATACAAATTACTGACAGCAAAACATTTATGTCACTATGCAGCCTTGCTAAAACATTATTTCGATGCCATCTACAGGACAGTCAGAAATACATACCGTATAACAAGACCTCAGACCACTAATTATATCACATATAAATACAATAATCACTACGGAAAGGCCACGCGAAACTTCTACATCCCAGACATGATAAACAGATTACCTTTTGAATACAGAAAGCTTACAAACTACAGTAGCCTGAAAAGAGCTCTAGGACATACTGTACTACGAACAAGAAACGCGCACCCAAAATACCATACAAACTTAATGAAACACAATATATTCGCTCAGGCTTCCAGTTCAGCGACGCATCAGTACATTCCAATTTATTGTGTGTGTGTGTGGGGGGGGTGATGCGCGTGCGCGTGCGTGCGTGTGCGTGTGAGTGCGCGCGCGCGAATTTCTTAATCATAGATTCCGTAGCATCCTAACACAGCAAAAAAAATAAAAAATACATAATAACCAAGTGGTGTCATCCTCAGATAAGCTTACATTTAAGCTTCGAGGATGAAAGGAAAAAAAATTAGTTCTCATCCAAGATGTATCATATGTAACCAAATGCATGTAATGTACGTATCACAAGAAAACCAATGTATGTGTTATATGTAAACCAATGTACGTAATGTAAATATCACATGTAAACAAATGTAAGTAATGTATCATATGTAAACAAATGTAAGTAATGTATCATATGTAAACAAATGTAAGTAATGTATCATATGTAAACAAATGAATGTAATGTATATAATAATTGTAACAAATGTATGTAATGTATATAATAACTGTAACAAATGTATGGAATGTAAAAAAATATATATTTTTTAAAAGTAAATCATGAGTTTACACCGTATGTTTTTGAAAATAAGGACACATAATATTCAGATTGCATATGTGTAAATACTGTTGTATAATCACACCTTTTCAAACTTAAAAAAAAAAATAGTAAACCACAACATGTAATATTATACAACTTATGTAACTCTGAACAATATAATTGTAAATTATTATTATGATTGTTACATAAAAAAAACTGTTATCATCATTACTATTTAAATCTCATTATATGTAGCACAAAGTGACCTTGTAAAATAATATACTGAATAGATGATCATTGTACATATGTAAATATTTGAAAGAACAATAAAAAAAAATTTAAAAAATTAAAAAAAAATATTATTATTATTATTATTATTATTATTATTATTATTATTATTAAGAGAGACCTCCATGGAGTCAGGGACTCATCGAGGGAGGCCACATACTGCACGCACCAGCTATTATACATATTCTTGAATTCATTCACACTGCTTGCACTCACAACATCCCATGGTAATCCATTCCAATCACGCACCACTCTATGAGAGAAAAATCTAGCCCTGACCCCCCCCCCATTCTTAGCCGCATTCATTCTCAGCTTCCAAGGATGCCCTCTTGTACTTCCCCATCCTCTATAAACTGAAAATTTCCATCAACGGAAACCCTGTATAACCCTTCCAGAAGTTTGTAAGTCTCAATCATATCGTCCCCCCTTTCTCCTATATGCTAGTACCTGCAGCCTATAAATTTTCAATCATTTTTAACACTCTCCTTTGAACTTTCTTTCAGAATCACAATGGAAACCACGACCAGACTCGTGCATAATAGTCAAGTGAGATCTTATCAAGACCTTGTAAAGAGGCACAATGATATCATTATCTTTATATGTATCCTTATCTTTACTTCAGAACTGCAATTATCATTTGAGTGGTATTTGCACTCTTTTCTGCATTGTCTCTGAACTTCAACTTCCTATCAACTAACATTCCAGGATCCCTAGCCTCATCAGTTTCTTCGAACATAATCCCACCAACATAATACGACATACGACATTGGATATCTAATCACGTCAAAGTGAATGACTTTACATTTATTGACATTAGACTGGTATCCATTTTCCCATGTCCACAATTCCAGCCTATTCAAATCATTCTACAAGTACTGCATATTAGCAGCATTCCAGATAACCCTAATTATCTTTGCATCATCAGCAAATCCTTCCCAATATCATTAATGTACAAATTGAATAATAGCGGACCAAGCACTGATCCTTGTGGTACATCAGTGGTAACCTTGAATCTTGCACTCACATCTGCCGTATACCACTTATTGCTATCTGTTATCCAACCATCCTCTTAGCAACGCTAATATTCAATAATCCAAACCCATGTTCTCTAATTTATGCAACAGCCTACCGTGCAGTATTCTGTCAAAAACCTTTAGCAAACCCCTTATCTAGTTCAATGGCAACGTTTTTTTATAGAATGTGAGCAAGTATAGTTATTATTATTTAAAATTCTCGCAGTGATGTTACCGTCTTGTTACCATCAATTACTTCGACATGGTATTTTCATAATCCTTCTACTAATCCACCTTTCTTATTGGTAAATCTTATCATGAGTTACTACATGAAAATATTCAGGTTTTGCTGATGATACAATGTTTCAGAAAGGTTATGTGGAGGGAGATACTGATGTCAAATCCCTTCCAGAAGCGATAAATACACTTTCAGTTCGGCCAAATGAGTAAGTGATGTTAATCTTTTAAATGGCGATAAGTTTTGTACTTGGGAACTTTAGAAGTGGAAGGTTTTGTTCAGTATCAGCGACACTGTTCTCCACTACATACAACACGTTTAGGATCTTCGGACAGTAAAGATTAACAGAAACCTGACGTTTAAGGGACACATCCGGTTTCTGTTAATCTTCCGAAATTTCTGCGCTGTCTTCCAAAATTGTATGAAGACAATTTTGAAAGGCAGCATACTATAGACTTTGAGCACATTTCAAAGATTAGTGATGTTGGCAAGTGAACATAAGAATGTGATCGAGCCACTGTAAGCTATGAAATCTTTTCGTACTAAGCCTGCACCTAGTTTTCATTGTGATCAAGAAATCTAACTGGATTCGGAGGTGATTAAAGTAATAAAGTTTGGAATGTTGGTTATGGTGCGAAGACGAGGATATTTAAACGTAGAATTTAATGAACAGCTTAAGCAGAAGTAATATGACAAGTTGTTGCTGTTGCTAGAACAATAAGGAGCGAATTATTTCAAACTGTATTCGATTATTTAGAAAATATCCCTAAGGGGGGTGTGATTTCACTTCTTTCTTTAAGGCAATATCTAAAGATGAATGTTTATAAGCATTAAATAATTGTGGTAATATGACAGTTCCTTTTTAAACAGCATGGAGGATACAATGAAGAGTAAAGTAATTTTTAACAAAGGTAAAAGTAAATATTTCGTATTTATGTTTTCTCGATCTAGTTTAAAAATTTGATCAATTGATTCTTATCATTCTCATGTAAAGTTCTCCAATAATATTTTGATCGACTGAAAGAGGAAAACCTGCTCATAAATACGGTGAATTATATTTTAAAATATTAATATTATTATATTAATTCCCCAAAGAATTTGAAAAGCAAATGAATGTCTTTCTTTATGTTAAGGTTTAGACATTTATAAGCAGAGTGTGGACGATGTCCATGGCTTTGAGAACATATAAATTGGATGCATATACCAGTTACACGCGGATCTATTCGTTCTTTGAAATTACATTAACTGAACATCAACAATACTGTCGTCCCCGTGCATGACGATTTATATGCAATCATAAAAAAATATATATATATATTTAAAAAAAAAACGCACCTCTCTGAAAAGTGTGGACACCATTATTGATTTTTCTAAATCAAATTATATCACTCAGAATCCGTAGCCATTGGAACAGATCAGTATGTGATAAACAGCAACATACGTGTATCCAACCTAATCTCATCGCAATTAAATAACTCTCTTTTATTCAATCTAAAAAATCAATATCTAATTATTTCGTAAACCTCACATCTCGCTCATAACTTGCTTTCATTTTCTTATAATCTGATGGTGAATTTATCAAAGCGGCCAGAAGTCCATCATTAATACTGCTATTTATTTACCATTTGGCTAAGAGAAGACATGTATATGCCACAACACACACACACACACACACACACACACACACACACACACACACACACACACACACACACACACACACACACACACACACACACACACACACACACACACACACACACACACACACACACACACACACACACACACACACACACACACACACACACACACACACACACACACACACACACACACACAAAGGACGTACAAGACATTAAAATGAAGATGTACAAAGGGATGCAATAGTGTGAAGTGAGATTGTAGTTATGTATACATATAAAAATATACAATTAAGCATAAAATTAAAATTGAATATCGAAGTTCGTCAGCCAATCATCAGCATCTGTAGAAACTTTTATGAAGTCAGTTACAGGTCCCATATAGACTCTGTGATATGTTGTACAGTTTGATTATCCTCACCACAGTGACAAGATTTCTTTTGGTCTTATTCCCCAAGTAAACAAGAAAGCTCCGTACCAACCATGGATGGTGCGAACCCTATTCAGGAAGGTCTATATTTTTCGAGTTAGGTCGAACCCTGATGGAGGACTGTTTGGATTAAAGACAGTCTGCCAGATTATTGGGGATTCGGAGTCCATTCCATGCGCCATGCTATTGTTACATCATAGCCCTCAGTGACAAGTTGCTCTGCCGTTATATTAAGCGGATGTCTTGACTTAAGCCTCTGTGATGTAAAGCCGTCAATATTAGAGTGTATTATAGGAAACAGTGGATTCCCGCAAATTTCGTTATATTCGCGATGTGATTCAGGTTGTCTTGGCGTGGTAATTGTGGCGGTTGTATGTGGTTCATAACTGGTAGCCAGTATGGTGGAGTAGTCTTTATTGTTCCAGAAATGATACGCACTGTCTGATTCAGGACGCATCAATTAATTTGACGTGTGCACTACACACCAATCAGCTGAGCAGAATTCAGCAGTTGAGTAAACGATGCCCAGAGCAGGTCCTTAATGTGGGAGCACAGCCCCCCCCCTTCCTTTGCCAGGTTGTTCCGGCAACTTAATGCAGTATGTTATTTCTAGTTCTCAGATTGCCAGCGATATTGGAGAAATGCCTCTAAAAGGAGAAGGTTCTATTTAGGGTTATGCCCAGATACTTTCGATTAAAATTGTGCGGTAGTATGTTCCCATTTAGTGGCACTTTTATGACGTCCAGGGACTCCAGGGAATGAAAACTGGTAAAGCACCTGGATTTGATGACATTCACCCTGAATTTTTAAAAACCTCTGGACAGAATATAGTGGTATGGCTGACAAATTTCGTTTTTAATATTCTAAAGAGTGGCAAATTACCAGCAGAATTTTTTTTTTAAAAATCAAAGAAAATAGCCATCCTGAGACCCGAAAAGCCGCTGATAAACCTGAAAGCTGTAGACCTATAGCACTGCTCAATGTCTGTCTTAAGCTATTAGGACTTATTTACAATAGAATTTGTACTAGTATTATTGACACTCTTCCTAATGAACAGGCAAGCTTCAAGCCCGGGCACAACTGTGAAGATAAAATTTTGACCCTAACAACTCAGAATCTGTTTTCAAGAAATGCCTTGAACGTGGAGAAGTCTTTATAGACTTGACGGTTGCATGTAACACCGTATGGAGGAACTGCATGATCTGCAACGTCCTTAGAATACTGAAATTTAACAAAATGACCCATCTGATCAACGCTATTTTGTTTAATAGAAAAATAGAGGTAGTTATAGATGATGATGATATGAGCAAACCAAGAACAATTACCCACGGACTGTGGGAAAAGACTCCCGCAAGGGTCTTTTCCGGCACCCTGTTCTATTCGATTTGTATATTTCTGACCTTCCAAGGACGTCTAGAAAATTCGCATATGCTGATAATCTGTGTATCACATTCCAACACCAGAAGTTCTGCTACTGACTAGAGACCTGCAGGAGCTAAATCACTTCTTTGAGAAGTGGCGTCTTATTCCAAGCACTACCAAGACTGAAACATGCTCTGTTTCCATTAATATTGCGAACTGCGAGATGACCAGGAATACGTCAAGTTTTCTCTTTTTTTCCTCTTTTTTCATTTAGTTGTCTTGCTTGCCAAGTCATAATATCTATGTAAATCTCCTGATTATTCACTTTCTGCATATTTTCAATCGTTTTATTCTTGGTCCCATAATTAAATTCAGTACTAAATCACAGATAATATAAAATCCCAGTGATATAAAATTATAAAGTAACTTAATTTGAAAATTCTGTAAATATAGCAATCATGCTTCCTTTCAAGGAAAGTCAAGCATGTCTTGTTTTCACACATATTATGATATAAGATTTAGATTTTGGTGTGCAGCATTAAATATTTACTAGCTTCAGTCCTGAATTAGCCATATGCACGCAGTAATTAATTACATCTAAAACACTATTGGATCTACTTATATAACCATCGTTACCTAAAGACGAATTATATTCTTCATTCACCATTTTCCTGAACTTGTCTAACATTGTATCGTCACCTTTGGGCGTCCATACAACAGGAGGAACTCCGTTAGCTTCTATTCCAGGCATCTGTTCTTTCATTCTGTCGCTAGCTCTCACAAACTTCTGACACTAACAGAGTCAGAAGTACTTAAACATTTTATTTACTAGACGATGGTAATTACATGTTTAAAATGGTACATGACATACCACATTTTACTTCTGTTTGTCATGAATTTTAATACTACACCAGGAAAGTCAAAAAAGGTATTTTTAGAAATACGGAAAACTGATGATAACAGAAGAACCGGAAGGAAAACGCATGAAAATGTCCTTGCGAATCATCGTGATGATGATTCGCAATAACAGTCTTCATTTATAGTCATATCATGACTATAATGGAGGTGTCCTCAAACTACCACATCTAAACACATCATTTCTGTATTATCAGATTAAGAAATAACATAAACGACAGACTACATTGCACTTTGTACTGTAGCATTTCTGGTGAGCTAGTTTTGTATTGACAACGCTTATTAAGATTATTTCCCTCTAGCAGATTGCAAACGGAGTTGTGAAGTTCCATAGAAAATATAGAATTCAGAAATAAATAAATAAATAAATAGAAGTTTAAAGACGTTAGTTTTGCTAACTTTCTTCTGGCCTAACTGATATTTCTATTTAAATAATGGTAATAATCGAGGAAAGAGAATATCGCAATATACTGTAATACGGTATAAGCAAAAAAAAAAAAAAAAAAATCAGTACTGAACGTCAAGATTCCCCCCCCCCCTCTCCTCAGTACACGCGGTATGAGATATGTCGCGCAACTGCATGCACATTAATAAAGGAGCACGTGTAGAGTCTACGCCATTATATTTAGTTGTAGTAATGATGGTGACTAACGTTGGAAGAAATAATGTTTATTGTTGAGCATTCTTTTCGTTCATTCGGAGTTGGTAGAGCAAATCGTCCAAGCCTACGACATGTTTGGGAGCAGTTGGTTCGTCGTTTCCGTTAACGTGCCCCAAGGAACAGTGTTATCATCGCCTTAATCGAGAGGTTCCGATATACCATGAATGTTCTGCCGCAATGTGAAGTGCATTTGGGGAGAAAACTAACTGCTAACACAAACGAGAAGTGCATTTCCATCTAAGCAGTCATGTAAACAGATGAACCTATAAGTTTCTTGGTTTCTCGAGACCTGAATTCCATTAAGAGAAATCGAGAAGGTTACCGAATGATGTTCGGTTTCTGGCCATGCCATAACTGAGCGCTACTTCATTGAAACAGCGAAAGCAACATCGAGAATGTGTTGCTTTCGTTCACCAAGGATTTGCATAGGTGTGTTCGTGCAAAAAATCATTCTATTTTCGTGTGGAGGTATTCCAACAGGACGGTATAACCTGTCATTCATCACGTGGTTCTAGAGCCTATTTATCGTTACACTTCCCTGGGAGGTCATATCGAGGTTCAAAGAGTTCCCTTGCCCTTCACGTTTCCTGATCTCACATCACTTGATGCCATCGTTTGGGGTAACTTGTTGAAGGAATGGGTATCCCTCTATGACACACCTTCAAGCCCTGATGAAATAAGGAATAAAGTTACACGATATGTCCAGCAGATGTCTCAACCCTTGTTGAGACATCTGCTGGACACCTGATAATACGTATATGAACGTTGTGGATATACGTATTATCAGGTGTACACATATATTTCTTTGTCAATAAATCTGACATACATAGTTGTAGTCATTCAGTGTTTTTTTAACTCCTTGCTGTACCTGGGGAATTGAGTTCTTGATTTTAAAAATTTGTATATTAAAATAACATGAACGAAATTAACATACACAGTACGCGCCTGTACATATTTAAAATAAGTTAACTAAACTAAGAAATAAAGCACAAGATGGAGAGAAAGGAAAAATAAATAGTTAACGTGGAACTAAAGCAGAATGTGATTAATATGTGCAACCATAAAAATGAGCGCACATAAAGGTAGGTCCATATATGTGCAACAAAGGATGATAAGTTATTCTAGTTTCAAGGTTACAAGAGTAAAATACACATATAATTAATATGCATTATATAAACTGTACAGCAGGTCTCTTAGCATATTCTCCAAAACACTTGGTGTCCTTCCCTTTCAAGACGTGTCTGACATGTTCTACAAATCACACTATACTTACAATTCGAACTCCGAAAATATTTTCGCATGGTAATGATTTCTGTGGAAGGGCGCTTATGTATATTCATAAGCGCCCTTCCACAAAAATCATTACCATCAATTGTTCACTTGCCTCTAAAACTATACAAGCATGAGCACCTCCAGTCAACATGTATACGTAGTTCGGATTGAGAAGTATTGAATCAGTTGCTTTTTAAAGCAGTTTAGACAGCAGGTACTTAAAAATATCTCTAGACTAAACTTCCTCAATATTGTACGGGAAGGAACTAGCCAATGGATAAGAAGTAAAAATGGAAAGATGTTATGTCTCTACCGATTTTTTTTTTTTTTTTTTTTGCTTAAGGACTTCTCTTTGCAATCTTTGATTGTGTCGTTGGCAAATCCCCCGATTTCAATTAACCAATGCTGAGTGCTGTTTAGTTCGATCAGCCTGCATTCGCTCTTGTTTGAAAACTGAGGTGAGAATGTGTTGATAACTGGCATGTTTGCAACCAGCTCAACGTTGACCAAGTGAAATTTCACAATTCCATCCATCCCAAATTCACCCATATTCTCATTCTGTCATTTTATCATTACGAGAAGCATTTCAAGGGCTCAATACTGAACCCTTGAAATGCAGTATTCCAGCATTTTATTCAGAAAGTGTTTTTCATCTACGTTGTAATTAATTTGTTAATTTTTTAATTGAGAAAGTCATTTTCGAGTAAGACGATTTTGACTATTCACTCTTAAATATTTTGCATAAAGGATTCATTTGTAATTGAGTTTACAGGAACACGTCCATTAATTTTGTATACAAAGAAGATATAATTAATAATTGTTACGTAATAAATATTAAAATAAAATAAATCATAAATTCTTGCAACCTTTGTGTCCTTTGGAATGTATACATTTGCAGGGCTGTTGATCTATATATTTAGCTGAATCTAAGGAAGCAAGACTAACCAGCCATTTAAAAAAAGTGAGAAGAAGGATAATTGTAGATATTTCTTTTGTACAAATAATGCTGTGTTGTGGATATGATTTACTCGAGAAAGCTACTGTACTTATTCATAAGAGAATACTATTTCAGATAGAATAACTTTATTTAAATTATTCCTTGTAAAATTGGATTGACTCACTTGTTGATTTTTTTTTACTTGCATTTCAGATCTGTGATCTAAAATGCCTTGTGAAAACAAATTTGATAGAAAACAAGACTTCCTATTTTTCCTAAATGATTAAGATAATAATGCTAAATGTTGATCTAGATGACGCTAGATCTTAGCAAATATGAAATATTATCAAATAGAAAAATTAGAACACTTGCAAAAAAAGTTATGCCAGTTTGTGGGAAAGGTCAGGAATAAAATAATCTGTTGATATTCTTCCTGAATTTTTCTGTTGGTGAGTGTAGTCCTTTGGAACTTCATGGCGAAGGCTGTTGGCTGTTCCGCAGAATTGAGATGGAAAGATAAAAAGAAGACTGGGAGTAGCAGTTCTGTTAGGTATGCGGTTGGGAACTGCAAATGCATGTTGAGCAGCTGTAGCACGAGTTCCAGTAGATCTGGAAGAAACGAAAGGCGGTTGGGATGCTAGTTCTGCTGATCAATGAATATGGAACTAACTGTAGAAGAGACACAATGCAGGAACTGAACTTCTATGGGAAAAGTGCTGAAGAGGGTCTACAAGAGAGGTGTCATTTATCAACCGTATGGCCTTTTCTGAACAGCTTGGTACGAAAAAGATTATCAAAATTTTGGAACCTCGAAATTGTATAGAAGTGATATGATTGTTACAGAAAAGGTTTGGAGTAAAACTTAGTCCGAGAAGAGAGATTTGATCTTGAATGTTGAGCTAAGCACAATCAAAAGTAGGTGGAGAAGATCTAAGGTCTTTTTGTTATTGAAAAAGAATGAAAACTGCGTTTGGAAGCATTGAAGCTGACCCGGTACTTTTAGTCCAATCAAGGACACTGTGGAGATCAGTACTCAGGGTGCTTATTACAAATGATCTTGAAGCTTGAGATGTTTGAGCACTGCATGTCTTGTCATATGAGCAGCACGAGAAGAGAGTGTGCTATCATCTAAAATACGATGAACAGGGTTCGCACTCAATCACAACAGGTGGTTTCTATAAATCGGGAAGAGGGTGGGTGAAATAACAGAACTCTGAATGACACTGTATTTGACATGAAAGGCTGAGGAGAGAAAACTATCCACCATTCGGATCTTCTACCAGAAAGATTTGATATGAAAGCCTGAGTAGAGAAAACCATCCACCGTTCGGATCTTCTACCACAAAGATATCCATTCATAGACATCTTATCCATAGCATTGAAGCTAACCCCGGTACTTTTAGCCCACTAATGGACTCTGTGGAGATCAGCATTCAGGGTGGTTATTACAAATGATCTTGAAGCTTGAGATGTTTGAGACTGCATGTATTGTCATGTGCTATCATCTGAAAACCGACGAACAGAGTTCGCACTCAATCACAGCAGGTGGTTTATATAAATCAGGAAGAGGGTGGGTGAAATAACAGAACCCTGAATGACACCTGTATTTGACATGAAAGCCTAAGGAGAGAAAACCATCCACCATTCGGATCGATCTGATAGAAACTGGTAAGCCACTTGCATAACGACGAAGGCAGTCTAAATCCTGGCAACTTGTTGACAAGCCCTCAATGACAGACCCTATCAAAAGCCTTGGAGATGTCAAGAGAAATGGCATAGGTTTCTGTAATCCTTTCACAGAATGGGTCCAAAGCCTTAGTATCTGCTGTGGATCAAGAGTGGCGAAATCCATAGGCTGAACAGATAGCAATTTTCATGGTGTTCAAGTTGACTGTTGTTAACTTTATCCATTATTTTAGACAAAACGCATGTTTTGTCTAAAATAATGGATAAAGATCGATAGCTTGATGATAAACATTTATATGCTTTTTGAGAACTGGTTGGTATCAGTTTTCCTCCATGGAGAAAGGTTTATACCATTTGAGTACAGTTTACTGAACAGATGATAAAGAAGAGCTGCTAGTTTAGGAGCACATTTCTTCAGCGTAATTTGGTGGAATTCTATTAAAACTAGCTGCCTCTATGATATCCAAGAGATTCAAGATTCTTCTGATGTCTTTCTGGTAGAAGGTCACAGGAGGCACAAAATGCAAATTCCTATCAAGAAAGGAATTAATTTGCCATGGTCATTTGTGTAAGAACATTAGCCTTCATTTTAGGTGATGTTATAATGTTACACATAAGGTGAGGTAAGATAGAGGAGGTAGCAGAGATGCAGAAAAGTTGTGCCTAACAGCTTTGATAAGGAATCAGAAGGTGCAACTGCCAGTGGCATCAGCAGCGAATTTTCTAAGTTTCCTTTTTGAACATAAACATTGCTCTTTTAATGATGGTTTTGCAAGTATTATAGACAACATGAATGAAGATGGTGTTTTGGTTTCAAGCCACTTTTTGATAGGCTGTTTGCATTTCTTGGATACTCCCGTCACTTGTTTTTGGAGAATACAGTATATGGTTTATCTATGGGATCAAGAACTTGAATATTGTAGGGAATGAAAGTTTCCATCCAGAGTAGGCAAGGTTGAGAATGGCTGATGAAGGGACGTTCCACCATAGATGAAATTTAAATGTTTGTGATTTGAATTGCCAAGAGAGGGAAGTCACCTGAATAGAGTGCCTGGAAGGTGAACTAGTTAAGGAAAGATCTGGATGTTGGATGAATGAAGAGGATTGTCAGGAATTCGGGTGGAGAGATGAATTATCATCTGTTTTAGGTCATTACGTACAGAAAAAATCTTTATCTCGCTTCCATCGTGGTCACAGAAATTGTCAAATGGGAGCAAAATCGGAATTATGAATTTGAAATCACTAAGAAGAATAACTTCACCGTTTGGAAATATTGACTGAACGAAATAGAGATTTAAAGATAGTAAGTCAAAAATATCAGAATGATATTCAGAACTAAGAGAATGGTAGAGGTAGCAGTTGAATGAAAAAAAAATGTGGTAAAAAATTTAAGCCACAGGAAGATAGAAAGGTGTGATCTAGGTTCGGCATCCTTTCGGAAAGAATATTAGAACAGTTAATTTGTACAGTTAAGATGAGCTGTAATGAGCTAAAATTTTATAACGTAATGGCTACTCCCACAAAATTGCGATAGAACAAAATAGTTATAAACTTATCTTCACACAACCTGTCACCCACAGAAGAAAACATTCTCTCACGAGGCCTCAATTTTGTTCTATCACCAAGATAGAAGAACGATGGGAGGGGACGTCATCAAGACTTATAAGTTATTAAGGGGTAATTATCGGATTAATGAGTGCCGATTTTCTTAGAATGGGTGGATATAGGAGAGAACAAGAGGTCATCCCTGGACGCTGTATAAAAAGGTCGTGAGCAAATTGGCAAGAACTGGTTTTTTGGTGGTGAGGGTGGTGTAGTGGGTTCGAAGACGGTGAATACATTCAACCCACTGTATGATGAGCTGTGTGTAATGGAGGGCCTCCCAACATGAGTTGTTGCCTGCAGGGAGGTCTAATAATAATAATAATAATAATAATACATGCATGCCCGGTCGTACAACACGTTTGGTTACAGACCACCGCCGCATAGCGAATTTTCATCGTATAGTGAATCACTGCCGTTTTTATCACTTGCAGAATGTGCATGTAATGGCTAAATAATGTTTTAAGAAGTCATATATTGTGTGTAAATGACGTAAATAAAGCATTCATTTATGTCAGGTACGCAAAAGAAATTAGAATAATTTTCGGAAACGTAAATATTATTCTGAATCGCATGGCTTAAAAAGCAGCATTTCCCAAATTTTTCCTACGACGGAACACTTCACAAATCCTGAAATTTTAACGGAACACCTTGGTTAGAGTCGCGTATCATCGTTCTCGTATAATGTAAAGCTAAGCGCACACTATCTCCGAAGCAGGCTGTATCGCATAACAAAAATGCGACTAATTCAAACATGTTTGAACTTGTCGCAGCATTTAAAACCATTCCAGGCTCATATTAATTTTGATAATTTTTCACGGAACACATTCACTTTCTGCAGAACACCAATGTTCAGCGGAACACAATTTGGGAAACCCTGTCTTAAAGGAAGACGCCTACCTGTTGAGTCGCGTTTCATGCGATTGTAAAACTTTGTTCTTTTTCTTTTAGAATATATAAGAAGACATAAAATTAACTGATCTTTGTTCTGGATGTTTATCAGAACTTTTGTATAAATGGGCGCTACTTATAATTGAAAAGCGTCGTATAAGGGATTCTCGTTAAGCGAAACGTCATAAGTATTACTGTAATGATGATAATAACTTGAAGGATTATTGGCCTCGAGGCACTAGTCTCCGGGCCAGTACAGTAACGAGGGTATGAATCGCCTGTGGTAAGGGTCTAACTTGCGCCCCCCCAACCCAAAAATGACAAAAATTTTGAAAATTTTAAATGTAACAAGTTACATTTTACTAAATGCAATATGTTAAATACTTACTACTAACCCCCATCAAAACGAGTTGCAGTGTGTTGCAGAATGTGTGTGTCTAAATCGGCGTATTGCGGAAATTTAAAAATACAATATAAAATAGCGGACTTTTATATCTATTTATTTATTTTTATTTTTTACGTTTTGCGTCCCAAACCTAGTTGCGCCCGTGGAGGGCGCCTCTTTCGCCACGCCCTCGTTACGGCACTGCTCCGGGCCTATAAATGCTTCTTGCGTTATTGTTAAATTAAAACATAATCACTAAAGCGTTTTGGTTACATCAATTAAAAAAAAATACAAATAATAACTAAAAAATAATAAATAACATTTTCGGCATAAGGTCTTTCTCACAAGCAAACAAAAGAAGTTAACTGTTAGAAGATTCCCAAAGCAAGGAGAAATATTTATCAGAACAAACTATAAACGACAAAATTACAGTAAGTTTGACTTGCTACATTTAGTCTGCTTCTAATGGAATGACGTTTTCCAGAACTGTATATAACTTCCATTCTTTCAATCAAATAGGAAATTCTAAATCTCCTCTCATTAAAAAAAAATATAAAATAATAATAAAAAAAAACTTTGTACTATTTCAGAATAAAAGAAAAAAAGAAATGACATTTAAAAAATGCTTTTCAAATTTTAAAACCAATGCAATTCAAAATGGTCATAATTATATTCTCTCTCTCAAAAACCATATTTTGTGTGTGTGTGTGGTAAGCAGATGACAGTGCCCACTCTGCTAGATCCTAGAGTTGGGGGAGAAAAAAAAGATTCCATATAATTTTAAAGGTAACTAAAATGATTCATTCAAGCTGCCGTTTCTTTGAACTGCTTGCCATCGGTTTTCTAAATAAGATTGAAACTATAGGCGGAGGAAATTCTCAGAAAGAATTTTTCTTCCAAAATTAATGTGACTTAAAAGTAATCTAATCAAGATTATTATTATTATTATTATTATTATTATTATTATTATTATTATTATTATTATTATTATTATTATTATTATTCCTGACACCTCCAAGGAGTCCGAAGACTCATCGCAGGAGTACGCCTACAACTGTCTCAACCACTACACCGAACCTCTACTACGAATTGTCTCCATCAACGCCATCTACTGCCCACCTCCACCACAACTGGTATTCTATGTCTGTAAATTGCGTGTGTTCTGAAAGGCCGATTTGTCTGTAATCAGTTTTATTTTCAAGAAACAAAAACTGCGATACAAATAAATGATTCGAACACGTATATTCCTCCTACGTTACCGGGAGTACTGTATTTAATAAAAAACAAATTTAAATTTAGTCATTAGCGACGAGGTCATATATGATCTTACAAATAAACAACATAACACCACAATATAACATTATGCCTATGGTATCGGAATGAGAATAAGCCTTTTATCTCCTGCTTGGTGGTCTGTAAAATCCAAGGATAACGTTTCGTTTATTTACACCCTCCTCAAGGACGGTTGCAGGTCCGCAATGAATTAGAAGTACGTGTGTACATGATATCCACAGGGTTTATACAAGGCGAACCACGGGAGGTGATAGAGAAGTAAATCCAATGTGAAAAATGACTCAGCCACTTTCGTATTCTACACCTCATTAATTATAATTAGCCAAGAGACTAATAATATATTATTAGTCTCTTAGCTGAAAGTGTTGGAAGCACCCATTTCAAAACATGGAATGAGTAGAAACAATTCTAATATTAAGCTTTTAAAATTTAACTATTTGATGGAATGGACAATGTTTTCTTGTAGAAGTCTGAACTTGATATAAGTGGACTGTAATTGATATTGGCACAGCTTGTAGGAAAATTGCATCAATTACCGCGATACATTTCTGAAGGCTTGTATTTCGCACTTAAATAATCGCATTTGCCAGAATTCACGGAGCTTGTGCTTGCATTTAAAGAAATACAGTATATCGAAGAGTAAATCTAGGTCAGTTTCACAAAAGGCAAACGCTTTTGTGAAATTTTATGTTAGTGTTTAGTGCCATATGTCAGCGTTATTCAGAAGTGTGGAAAATGCACTTTTTGAAATATTTTATCCGCAAACTCATTATTTCTTCCATTATATACTTCATAATAGGTGTTATTTTAGATATTAGCAATGAAGTTTTCACTTCCCTTATTTATATATAATACTTAAACACCATTTATTAAGTGAAATGTGTGAATTTCAACATAAATGCTATTGTTGAAAACAGTAGCGCACTCAGGATTTAATCTTGGGGGTGGGGGGAGGGCGAATTGAGTAGACGATTTGAGAATACACACTACGCATCGCATACGACACCTGACTGAGCATCTGTAATTATAACTAATTCATAAGTAGTATAGAAATAGAAGACGCGACACAACATAAATAAATCAAAAAAAAGAATTTTAATTAGGAAAAGAGTATTGGAAAATTTTCTAGTGTTTTTTTTTTTCTCTTTAGGGGTGCCAGGTCCCTTTCCCTCCCTCTGGTGCACCACTGGTTAAAAAGAAGTTATGAAATACAAAATAGTCGATTCGGTCGAAGCATACTTAAGTGACAGATATTTACATGTAGAAAGACATTGAATTTCTGGTAACATGCTATAAAACCACATTGTCAACTCGAAAACTCCAAAACAGAAAAATCAACTTTAAGAAATATCTATTGAGGAAAATAGAAAATTACAAAAAACCTGGGTGTCAATGTATAAAAAAAAGCTCATCCATTCTAAACCTATCTACAAAACTACAGAAACTGAGAAAAGAAAAATTCTACACCTCATTTAATGAAACTGCTGAAAAGGACTTCAGCATCCTACTTTTATCAAGGTTACCAAGAGCCTTTATCAGGGCGTTTCACCTGAAGGTGAGTTAACCTGTCTCATATGAGGAAGAAAGGATTTTCTCATCCCTGAAACTTGGGTTTTTCTTGCGAAAATAAGCCACCCGCATAGAAAAACACACGCTGTGATTTAAGGCCAGTTGCTTCGGCCTTAATTCAAAATAACTCAACCTAATTCTATTTTCTTTTAGCGCTGTTTTTTTCTTCTTCTTCTAACTGTTGTTGACTACTGGCATCCTTTAGAAGTTCGAATGCAACTTCCAACGGCTGCTCCTCTAAATATAACAATAACAACAGATGAGCATGCTTCACAAAGATTTGTCAATTTTTTTTTTTTCTGATTCTTTACTCATCATTCTCATTTTATTAATTTTCGAGAGAACATTTTAACTTTTTTTTTAAACAAAACGTGCATCGCTCACCTCCTCAAAACTCAGAAATGTACCCACATGTATACTCATCAGTATTCCTAGCATAATTCTCCCCTTATTAACTGCAATTACTTGCCTACGAAAACCTTTGTGAGATAAGGGCATATTGCACTTCTTATCGTTGGGAAATAGCAGAAACAAGAGTGAATAAATGAAACACGACTATAAAATCTTCAGGAAAGATTTCTTTTTAAAGTTTTCCAATATTTTTACTCTGAATTCCTATATATTTTATTATTATATTCTGAGAAATCCTTTAATTCAAAGGATTAATTAATAATAATAATATTATTAACAATAGATGTATTATTATTATTATTATTATTATTATTATTATTATTATTATTATTATTATTATTAGTAGTAGTAGTAGTAGTAGTAGTAGTAGTAGTAGTAGTAGTAGTAGTAATAATGATTAATGCCATTCCCTCTCATTCTCTTCAACCTAATGATGAGATAGCAATGCTACTTTAATAGGGAATAATTATAGAACAATATGGTTTCTTATTTTCTGTCGTGTCGGATAATTCTTTCATGTCCGTATTATTTTGTGTTTATGGAACTTAAAGGAAATCCCAGTCATCTCCGTATTAGGCCTGCTAACTCACCTTCAGTTGAGGACTGATAAAAATTATGCTCGTCATATATGGAATTTCAACCCAGGTTTTTCTGATTAAAGTCCTTCGTTTATACCGACTGAACTACGTAGGCCCTTTTCGGAGCTACAAAGAAACAACATGTAGAAATTATGTATTATAATAACTTTCTGACAAAGCGTAATTCGCAGAAGTCGTCAGTAAAAGAAGCTGTAAAGAAGTTTCAAAATGATATTAGTAATTCCGCTCTGACTGGAAGAAATTTAATGAAATTTTACGGTTAGGATATATATTAAACTTGTAATTACAGTCTAACTAGTTTTATTATTACAAAAGTTGGTTAAACGAAAGTTGTTCCGTACAGAAAAATCGCTATCTGCACAATGAACCAGTATGTACACTTACAGAAAATGTTATAAAATGCAAGAAAATAATTATTACGTTTCAGTGACCACTTCCACATGTTGTCTGAATTCTGAATAACGTTAGGTATTGTTACCGAACGCTTTTAAACAGTAGTTTTGCAAGAAAAATGATTTTCGATGAATTATGAAAGAATTCATCGAAACATTTTCGGCGAATTGTTTATTCGATGAATTGCTTTTTCGACGAATTGCCATTCGCTAAATTGTCTATCGATGAATCGTTTTTCGGCGAATTGCTTTTTCGATGAATTGTCATTTGATTAATTGCATTCGATAAATTGTCTTTCGATGAATTGTTTGTCGGTGAACTTTCATGTAACCAAATGACACATACAAAAAAATCGAATCTTCCTGGTTTATATTCAAAATCGTTGAACGTTTAATATCTACTGAAATTTAACGTTATATAGGTAAATATACGTATTTATTAGTAGTATTTATCATATGCTACTCACTACCACCATAGAAAAGTATATTTTAATGTCTTTCTTAACATGCTTTATATAGCCTACGAATTCAGAAAAAGCATAATTCGTCATGACTATAAATGCCAGGGCAACCTGTCCCAAAATACTATGCACTGGATTGAGAACACAGTCTCTCGCACAGCTAATGCCTTTTTTTTTTCAATTGGATCTATAAAATTATTATTATTATTATTATTATTATTATTATTATTACGTTACACTTCTAAGAACTCATCGCAGAAATCACTCCACTTTCCACAACGCTTGCGTACGTATACACCACTTAATCCTTCATCCAAACATAACTCAACTGTTTATCATCTACAAATTTCATCTAGAAAGTATCCCACAAATATTTTTGTCAGCAAACTGTGTGTGTGTGTGTTCTTCGGCCGATTTGGTTGTATATTGGATGACAATTTCCGAATTTCCATCCAATATATTTCATCTTGAATATCTGAGAAGAGAAAAACCTTATATCTCCATAAGAATTAGCTAACTTGCCTTGAATTGAAAAAGGCTACTTTATAAAATGATTACTTTTCATACAGTCTACTCTTTCATTTGTGCATACCTTTATTTGACGTTATCGTACTAGATGATCTATGAAATAAACAAGGATAAAAGCGAACCTCAGTATGAGGAAATAGTCTTGATTCTTATGCAAGACAATACGCTGTTTTTCGCATACAGAATGTAGGTTGCTGTAACATCAGGTATTGAAGTCATAAACCACCTGATTGAAATAAATACACCTTTGCATTTTCGATTAAGTAGAATCTGCTTTATGACATACTTTTAAACGAACTAAAATTTTAACAACATTCCCACACGCTGAACACAAGAAGAGAACACAATTAAAAATATGGCTCAAAAGTGAGCAGAAATATGCCTGAGCCATATAGGGTTGAGTTCCATTACTTACGTTATTGAATACGATGGGGCCTAAGATTATTGGCATTAGTGTCAAAGCTGGCTATCCGAATCAGATATGGTAAATGGGATCGAGTGTAATGGGTATACAATTTTTAGGAATGACAGAAGAGATAAGAGAGGAGAAGGAGTGCTACTAATGATATCAGATGACGTAAGTCTAGTTAGGGTAGAAACAAAAGAAAACAATGATAGTAACAATGTTCGTAACATGTTCGTAATGATAGTAATGATAGTAACATGTAGCTGTGAGTTTCAGTCCATCTGGTGTAAAGTGCAGGTTAATAGAATAAAATATATGGTGGGTGTTGCTACAGACCTGGCGGCTCAGTTGCAGGGGACGAAGAAATGCATCGCCAATTTAGCCTTATAGATACCAAATGAGTGATCATTATTGGTGCTTTAATTTTCAAACCATTGGTTGGATAAAAGAGAAATCTAATGATTAGAAAGAAGAGGAACTTCGAGTTCCTTCTTTCACATGCTACTTGAGAATTGTTGCGAGACAACTTTCTCAAGCAGCATGTGAAAGAAGGAACTCGAGGTCAAAGAGTGTTGGATTGGCTCATAGCATCAGAAAGGGTCTCTGTCAAGAATATCGCTATTTTACCACCAACTGCTGACAGTAATCATGCTGTACGTTCTTGGAAAGTATCTAGTTGTATTGTTGGTCCAATTAAAAAGGATTACATGCTCAACTACAAAGCTGGAAATTAGGATCAACATAGGAGAATACTATCTTTGGTCCCATGGTATCAGTTACTGAAGGGAAAATGTCAGCAATGATCTTTTGATGAGATCTTTGAAAAGGTGCTTAAATGAGACCGTATCTGAATGTATTCCTAGGGTTCGAAAAATAAATAGGTTGGAAGTGAAATGGATGTGCAACTTTATTAAGCAAGAGATCCAAAAGAAGAAGATATTCTGGAAAGAATATCGTGAGAATAAGAATGAGAGGAGTTATGAAATATATGAAGCTTAGGCCAGAAAAGTAAGGAGTATTGTGAGGAAAGCTAAATCGAATTATGAAAAGAAATTGGCCGTGCAAGCTAAAGGCAATCCAAAAGAATTTTATCGTTATGCTGCAAGAAAAAGAAAAATGAACATGAAAGAATAACTTTATCGAATACAGATGGTACTCGAGTGTCTGAAGCTAATGAAATTGTTCAGTTAATGAGTGCTCACCTGGCTAAGATACATCAACCATGTATATGTAGCATGGTGCACAGTGCTACTGCTACGTTGAATGAAGAGTTAGAGGTTCATGAAAATGAGGTTGAAGATACATAACCTGGATAGGAATTTGTCTATAGGGCATTTAGCAAACAGGGTCAGATTCCATCAGATTCCTATTTGCTAAAGGAATGTTCAGCCGAAATTGCTACGCCTTTCACATGTTTCTATAACTTGAGTTTCAGCTAAGGAATGTATGATAGTTCCATTGTACAAGGGTGGTTCAAAAACTGATGTGATGTGTCTAACTACCGACCCATCAGTATCTCTGGTTTGGTAGTGAAGCTTTTATAGAAGTTTATAAGAACTCGCATACAGAAATGGATAGACAAACATGCTATACTTTGCAAGGAACAGCATGAGTTTACTAAAGGAAGATCATGTTTCAGCAATTTGCTCATGTTTTATAACAATGTTACGGCCGAGTAGGATAAAAGGAATGGACACACTATGATGTTTATATCCCAATCCCATAAACTGGAGAATATGGGATTGGGATATAAACTCTTGACTTAGATCAGAGGATGGATGGCAGACAGATATAAAAAATGGTATACAGTGAATGTGAATTTGCCAGATTTAAGGTGACTAATGGTGTACCTCAGGGTTCAGTCCTTGGGCCATTATTATTCAATCTATACAGTAATGACATCAGGCAGGGTCTAACATCACATGTGCAATTATTTGCCGATCGAAGATAGGCAGGGCAATCAGGGATGCTACTGATAGTCAGCACTTACAAAATGACTTCAATAGGCTGGAAAATTGGGCAAATGAAAATGGCCTTCAGTTTAATGGTAGTAAATGTAAAGTTATGGAAATGTAATCACTTTCTCGTGATTAGATTTCCAGCGGCACATTATATTAGCGGGGTTATTATGCTACAAGAAACTGAGGAGGCTAGGGATTTTGGCGTAATGGCGGATAGGAATTTAAACTTCAAAAGTCACGTAACAACAGTTGCAAATACAACTCATAGAATAATTGCGATGTTGAAGCGAACCTTGGCATGTAAGGATAAGGAAGTCATTTTTTCTCTTTATGAGGTCTTGATATGACCACATCTGGATTATTGTGCGCAGATCTGGTCTCCCGGATTCCAAGGGGATAAAGAAGCTGTGCTGTGGACATGGCGCAAAAAGAGTTACAGGGATTATATGAAAACAGATTACGAATATGTGGATTGTAAACTCTGGTTAACAGGAGAAAGAGGAATGATATGATAGAGGTCTATAAACTTTTGAATGGATGTTATAGGATATCAATTGATGAAATTTTTCGTTATATGGAAGGAAGTTAAGTTTGTTCACAGTCAAGAAAGGGGTAAGAGCTAGGTTTTTCTCCTAGAGTGCATTGAATGAGTGGAATAGTTTGCCCTTAAAGGTAGTGAGGGCATCTAGTGTGAATGAATTTAAGAGAAGGTATGATAGCTGGTTTGGAGATTTATAGCTTCCCTCGATGAGTCGTTGACTCCCTGGAGAGCTCAGATAATAATAATTTTTTTTTTTTTTTTGCTGTGTTAGGATGCTACGGAATCCATGATTGAGAAATAATAATAATAATAATAATAATAATAATAATAATAATAATAATAATAATAATAATAATAATAATAATAATAATAATAATAATAATAATAATAATAATAATAATAATAATAATAATAATAATAATAATTATTATTATTATTATTATTATTATTATTATTATTATTATTATTATTATTATTATTATTATCTATGATTAAGTACCGAATTTAATAATGGGACCAACAATAATACCATTGAAAATATGCAGAAAGTGAAGAACAAAAAGATATACGTAGAGATTATGAATCGGCAAGCAAAAAAACTAAATAAAAATCCAAGAGGAAAAAAGGAGAAAACTCGAAGTGTTCCTGGTTATCTAGCATTATTAATTAAATTTCATTTAATTAATCAAAGGTTTGTTGGCTGTTTCGATAAATTCGCCATCCGATTAGAGAAAGTGAAAGCGATTTATGAGCGAGATGTGGGGCTTAAAAAATGATTAGATATTGATTTGCTGTGAATAAAGGGAAGTTATCTAATCTTATTTAATTGCCATAAGATTAGATAAAATACGTGGGTCTGGTCGACTCTTATAGCTACTCATTCTGAACAACATAATTTGATTTTGTTTTCTTAAAAACCAGTAACGATGACCTCGATTTGAGTTTTTGCGCCTTTTTTTTTTTTTTTTTTGTTGATTGCACGGAAGTAGTCCTCATGGGATAGATCAACAAAGCACAAATAGCTGATCCGCGTGTAACTGGTATATACATCTCATTTTTATTAATTATACAGTATTCTCAAATTCATGGACATCGTCCATGACTCTGCTTATAAATGTCTAAAACTTAACAGAAAAAACAACATTCATTTCTTTCTCAAATTCATTCGTTAATTAATATAATAATATTACTATTTTAAAATATAATATAATTCGCAATATTTATGAGCACTTTTTTCTACCTCACACTGCGATTTCTTACGTTGGTTATGTCGATGATACGCTATGAATTGGTAATAACGAGGATTCTATATTAAAACTGTTTCGTTCTTTACCACCTCAAATTGTTCACTTTCAAATATGAGAATGAAGAATCAGTCGATCAAATTTTTAAATTCGACCCTGACAAGATCACAAAATTACATTAGATCACTCGCGGTTAGGGGAGCCGACCTCCCACGTTCTTCGAAAATCGCGTATAACTTATTACCTCCCAAAAACGTAACTACTAATAGCTTACTGGTGACCGGAGGCCTTATCAATAACATAAACAGTCGATTTACACATATTTTATATGTTATATGTATAAAATACTGTATTCTTACAATAAAGCTAGCTAAAGAAAAGAAAATATTATTAAGAAAATCATAAGGAAGAGAAAATACATTGACAGTACTGTACTGTATTTATCGATACCGTAAGTTTACGTCGTCTGTTTATAAGATGAATCGTATGTCTATCAATACCTATATCAATATTCCTATATCAATATTGTTTTATAGGATACAAAACATTGCATGTACGTATTACTCACACTAGACGTCAAAATTGAAAAGGTAATTTGAAAAAGAAATTCAGATTTATTTACAAGTATAACGATTCATGCACTGATAACGAAGAAGTAGCAAATATGATTGCTTTATGGTAGTCTAGCCTATACTCTAATGAACAAACAGTTATAAAATTTTTATTTTATGCTAATTAATTAATTTAACTAATCAATAAAGTTAATTTTATGCAGTTATGATTTGAATACTCGTATTGCATCCTTACGTTTGTTTGCATTTCTATCGACTGCGAACGACCATGTACGGCCTCTAAGTGTTTGTGTGCACGACGTTTGATAAATTTTAACTTTTTATAATAGAATAGATCTGTATATATTTTATGGTGGTAAATGATAAATCGACGGTATATTTTATGCATTCATGTCATACTTAACTCTCTTAATTTTTTCGATATTTCTATGCTACGCGGTTCGTCTGCGAGCTTTTTCAATCTGTCGCAAATCTCTAAATATTTTTCCAATATATTTATTCAAAAAAATTACTATTGAAAATATTATATGTAATGTATATGGATATATAGAGCTTGCATTGTATGCCAAAAAAATTATTACTTTAAAAAAAATTAAGTTAGCAGTACGTTTAACTCCTATATGCAGATTAGTGTGCAAGTATATATTGTAAATATTGTGTGTGAATAATAATAAAGTTTGAGGGATATATTGGTTGGAAAAAAATTATTATCATTATACGGTATCTTCATGAAGTCTGGAGACCCATCGTGGGAGACCCAAACTAATTATTATGCACTCAAAACCTATCATACGTCTTCTTAAACTCATTCACTCAGGGCAGGCACTCAACTATTTCTGGCTATTCATTCCATTCCTTCAACACTCTCCAAACAAACACGTGTTCCCACCGGTTTACTTACACAACTTCCCCGAATTGCTTTTAATATTTCATTTAATATTATAAATAATTAGAACAGCATTTCAAGTCTGGATTTCGTCTTTTGTTTATCAGTGTTTCTTAGAGAAAAGCATGGTTGATATATTACGTAATTCATTAAACTAATTTATATGCATATTAATTTATTTAAAGGGTGTTATTGTAACCGGAAAACTATGGGTGCACTTAGCATGTACAGGATTAAAACAGAATAATTCTGCTTATTTCCGGATGTGTCCAAATTTATCTGGAGAGAGAGGGAGAGAGAGAGAGAGAGCAGGAGAAATAGAAGTGATAAAAAATGTCATAAATTAAAAGCAATTTAGAGAACATTATATAAATCAAAGTCCGATTAATGCTATGTTTGAAAATGAAGAAATATTTTTAAAAAAATGGTGAAATGAAAAACACCAGAAAGGCAAAACATACACTAATTAACTACAAATTATTAAAAAAAATTAAAAGTAAAATCAACGGAAGAAAAACTAAAACAGAAAAGAATAAAATATTTAAACAAAGGACGAATATCACATAAACGAATAAATGCTAGATTATAAACCAAGCGAGAAAATAAATAATAAAGACAAAAAAGGAAATGAACAATAAAATAAAAATATAAACGGCACAAACCCTCAAAACAAATCAGTGCATAAAAAAGGTACAGAACCAATCAAAAGAGCACTTATTCGAAATTTATCTTTTTCGATTGGTGAGAACGCTGGTCGAAATCTTAAGATTTTGACATACTTGAATATACATGTGTGAGAACTGTTTCATTTTCACTGATTAGGAATAAATCTCAAAAGCTTTATAAAATATTGCTATAAACGGAGTATTTCGTAAGAAGACAACCACAAATTTGGATGTTGTACTGAAGTTTTCAGAACAATCGCAGGAAGGCTGACAACTCGAAAATAACAACATAAATCAATTACCTGTAGATTGATTTAGCAAGAATGTGTCTTGCTAAAGAAAACATATAAAAATATATATTTTAGATGTTATTCAAAGATTAGAAAAAATATTTATTGCTTCTCATTACCTGGAATTCGTTGGTCAATTATTTGATTATCTGTTTCTTTAAGACTAGAAATAATTAAACACAGCTTCTTCTGAAGTAGTCCATCCTGTTCTTCAAAATTTTGATGACGTGAGAGCTCCGCATAAATGGGTTGAAAAAAAAAAGTTAATAAGGTATTAAATGAGATGATAATAAACATTGCAGTACCAAGATATAGACTAGTAGATTAAGTGAATCTTTTAACTAGTATTGGACAGACTGGATTCATGAAAAGAAGTTGGTCTATTGAGAAACAAAGATGTGTTAAGATCATTACGACGGGGGGGGGATATCGCAGTTAAAAATAAAACAGAAGAAAAGAAAGCTTGAACACTCAAATGTCTTAAAAAAAGAATTAAAAAGATTATTTAATTCAGATAATTATTCACAGAGTGTACCAAGATAACATTTCGGGCCAACTCGAAAATAAAGAGCTCTTGTTTCCGGAGTTATCACCCGGTTATTCCTAGTGATAGCGACATCAATTATTCGTGATGAAAATGGATATTTAGCAGACATCCACAGCTACAGGAATTGGGGAAAAACTCGAATTTTCTCTCTTCTTCATAATGGAGGCCATTTCTGTAACAAAAATTGAGAAATCTGAATCGTTCTTTGACCAAAGCAAGTTTAAGAAGGAATGATGAATGCATGCAATCCGAGACACTGGATGAAAACTCAGGACGGGATTCCTCACAAAATGAAAGAATACACATGGTAGTAAAATTAGATTACACAAGAAACAAAATAGTTCGGATCGAAAAACCTTGAAACCGAAATAAACAGTTTTAAATATTATGATTTTAAACGGAATGAACATTATTTTAGTCAAGTAGCAATACAGATATACCTGTAGATGGGAATTAAAACCTACACTGCGCCCAACATTATTAGTACAGTAAAAAAAAACTTCAGAACACGAAATGGGAAAATAATAGACAAAAAAAAAAAAAAAAAACTCAAAATTTTTATGAGAACAAACATTTCAAGTTTCAATTATGCATATCTAAAATACTATCTCAGCAGTGACATACAGGGTGTTCGGGATAAATTTGACAGTTTCGTAAGGAAAAAGAAAATCTTCTTTGTATCTATTAAATTTAATGAATTGACAAAAAAACATTACAGGCAGAGTTAATTACAATACTATCAACAAGATTTACTCAAAATAACCACCATTAGCATCGATCACAGCTTCAATTCTGCTTCGGAACCTCGAACAAGCTGATGCTACAGTCTCCCTGGGAAGGGCCGCAAAAACTGTTTTAATTTTATCCATTAACTGGGCTTTTGTATTACTGGAAGTGCGATTGGTGTCTTTTTCAACTGCGCCCCATACAAAATAATCCATGGGGTTAAGGTCTGGGGAGTTTGGAGGCCAAACATTTGGACTGGTGAAGTCGTAGAAATTTTCAGACAACCATTTTTGACTTTTCCCAGAGGTGTGGCAAGGGGCCGAATCCTGCTGCCATACATACGGCCTACCATTGGCTACCTTTGTTATCCAGGGCTTGACTACAGTTAGCAACCCCACGAACAAAGCCCGAATTCCAATGCCAGGGTTCTTCAACACCTGTTCCTGCAGATTTGCGAGGAATTCTGCTGTACGAACGCAATCAGATCGTCTGCTAGGGATCTTTCTTCTTGCTACATCCTCGTAGTCACCATTGCAAGTCTCTAGTTCATGCCTGATTGTTTTTACTGTATTCAGGGAGCATTGGGCAGCAGTCGTAATATCCTTATTTTGATGGCTGGCACGAATCATCATGATACAAGTTATTCTCTTCCATGATTCAGGTGGGTTCCAGCTATCCATCCTTTCTGACATCTTGTATATGAATGAAGAAGGGTCCAAACTTTTAAATGAAGAGAAGTGTGTGTTAATACATGTAACTTACGGAAAAATATAATTAATTATAAATATGTCAAATTTATCCCGAACACCCTGTATATACCAAAACTAAAAATAAGGAAACATTTCTATATTATTAAATAACACGAAATGATACTAGAAATAAAAACTACTCATATTCATTTAAGAAACTCTAAAAGGAAGCAAAAAATATCTTTCGCGTTGATTAAACCCAAAACCAGCGGCAGCATAAAACATATAAAAATATTGTATATCATATTCACTAAATCAAGTTATTCATTATATGAATAAGTAACTTTACCAAGTAAACAAGAAACGATTAACACAATAACATGTCATCTGAATGTCTTAAGACCGTATAGTGCGCCCATCTAATCTATTTTATATCAACAAAGATTTTTTACAAGACAACTAATACTTCCAAACAAATATCTATTAGTTCCTATCTCTAAGTACACACCCTTAGGTAACAATGTCAAAATACATTTACCACACAGACGTTATAATCCTTAGTGGTTGTAAGGAAACGTTTGCAAGACGCCTTGTACTAAATAAATGAGTGTGTTTAGTTACGATACATCTCCGTATGTATATACACACTTTAGATAAGAGTATCTACTTATCATTATCTTTGAGACGTTATAAATCTTACATATAATAAGCTACGAGGCCACGAATCGTTTGTAAGACACCTTGTACTAATTAAATGAGTAAGTTTAGTTTGGTTACCATCCCTGTATGTACGCATTTTAGATAAGAATATCCAAATATCGTTATCTTAAGAGACATTATAATCATTACGTATACTATGCTGCGATACCCACAATCGCTAGCAAGACACCATATACTATTCAAGGGAGTGTATTTAGGCTATCATCTCCGTATGTATATATACACACTTTAGATAAGAATATTCAAATAACCTTACCTTTAAGACGTTATAATTCTTACATACAATATGCTACGATGCCAAGAAACGTTTCCAAGACATCTTATACCAATTAAATGAGTGTGTTCAGTTAGGTTACCATCCCTGTATGTATATACACACTTTAGCTAAAGATATCCCAATATCTTTACCTTTGAGAAGTTATAAATCTTACATATAATATGCTACGATGCCAAGAAACGTTTGCAAGACATCTTATACCAATTAAATGAGTGTGTTCAGTTAGGTTTCCACTCTGTATGTAAATACACATTTTAGATATGAATATCGAAATATCTTTATCTTTCGAGACGTTATAATTATAACATATACTATACTACGATATCCACAAACGTTTGCAAGACACCTTATACTATTTAAGTGAGTGAATTTAGGATACCATCTCCGTATGTATATACACACACTCTAGATAAAAATATCCAAAAATCTTTACCTTTGAGACGTTATAATCATTACTTATACTGTGCTACGATATCCACAAACGTTTGCACGGCACACCTTATACTAATTTAATGAGTGTCTTTATGCTACCATCTCTGTATGTATATATACACACTTGAGATAATAATATTCAAATAGCCTTACCTTGGAGACGTTATAATTGTGACATGTACCGTATTGCAATGTTCACAATAGTTTTATTGAATACCTTATACCAATTTCCTGAGTATTTTTAAAATTGGTTGCTATATTTAGGTCTGTATATGCGCACTCTAGATAATAATTTCCAAATATGTTACTTCTTCAGAACTTATATTTTTTAGCCGATTTGTTACGATCCTTGTTTATGCGCTTCGTACTGATTTGTGTTCGTTACCTTTCCTTCTGATTTTTATGTAAATATCGGTTGAATATATTATTATGTTGTTTGTGTTAGTTTGACGTCTCCTGCTGTGGCAAGTCTCTCATCATACCAATGATGTTTTATTTAGCCTTTCAGCCTTTTCATAATTAGCGTTTTCGGTTTTCTTTCTTCATCCACACAACTTATTCTACTGTGGCCTGGTCCTTTTTCTTCTCATTGTTTCGGTTGTATTTCCTCTTTTCATCGTGAGATTGCTACAGTCGTAGAATCTGAACATTTGTTGTTGCACTCTTTCATTTAACAGCGGAAGCACTCGTATGGTGATTTGGGCTCCTTCCGATGAAGTCTTAAAATGTGTGTGTGGGTGGGTGGGTGTTTAATTATCTCTTGAATTTTTTTATAAAATTTGCTCGCTTGTATTTCTACGCTTTCTGCCTACAGCGGTGCATGTCCCATCAGAACTGAATATCTCTGCATAATTAATCCAGCCTGTTAACTCACGTAATATGTATGTTAAACTGAAGTCACTTGACTTCTAATCACAATATTTCAAGCAGCATATTGTAACCTGTTTGAAAATAAAGATTATTTGTTCTGTTGATTTCATTAAAAAAAAAAGACCTTGTCGCATCATATTAAGTAGATCCATTCACTCACCCTTTTTTCTAAGTGAAAATAAGAAGTAATTCCCTTATATACTATATCTAAAGCTATCTATTTAGGAAAGCTTTATTATTAGCGCGAACATTTTAAATAATGCAAATTATTTCCTAATTACGTATGCCAAATATGAGATAGTTGGTCAAGTTTTAAACTGTTATATTACTTCCTAAGTTAAAGTAAGAAATAACACTGGAAACTCACTCTGTTTGTCACTTTATAGTTCGAAAGCTCTAAACGTTGAAAAATTAAACAGTTGAGAAGAATTAAATAGAAATTTTAAGTTATAGTAGAAACGTATTCGCTTGCTAGAGACAACTGCGCACGTAACAAATACTGTGTGCAAAAGGGTCATTATTCTATCTTGTATTGTTCGATAGTCGATAACAATCACTAATGAGTGATTGTTATTAATTACCTATTGTTGCAGAATAAAGTGAAACTATGATACCGTTTTGTTGCAAACATATAACTTTTTTATTCATGGCTTAAAATGTAAACAGAATATTTTAAAGCACTTACTACAGTTAGTAAAATAATAACGTGGACACATTTTATTTTTGAGGTTTCATTAACTATCATCCTGAATCGTCTTTCAGATCCTATCGTTAATCTTCTTTGTATCATCTTCATTCTCAATCGTATATTTCCCTCCCTTATGTTTTTGCTGATTTTATTTATAATATTGCAATAATTTCATTAAATTTGATGTTGCAAAAATTGTTGTCATTTTTATCAAATACTTAACGAACAGAAAATCAGTTAGATCACAATATCGATATCCTTAACATTGGATTACAACTGAAATATGATACTATATTTTTTGTTAAAAAAAATCCTAACCACTTTTATGTGGGCAGAATTTTTTTTTTAAAAAATCCTAACCACTTTTATGTGGGCAGAATAATTGCGTTTGTTTGTGCCAAGAAGGTTTCTGCAAATCATCGTGATAATTCAGTTTGCAGTGTTTGCTTGTGCTACAGTTTGTGGACGAACTCATTTTCACATTTTAATTTGTTAAGTTGCCAGATTACAATTCCCTGAGTAACGAAGTATCCCATTCATCATTCATCTGTATGATGTACCACATCTTGCCCATTATTCCCAATACTCCCCCCCCCAACTTTAAGATTTGTTTAATTTTTAAATGTTTTTAATTTCAGCATCTAAAACAAATGAGTTTCCAGACGTTCAGCATTATGCCATTTGTGTTTAACTCATAGATGATGCAGATCGTGAAATTAAAAGTATGAATGTCGTAGCAGATTCAATCAATTCTATTCGTCCTTCGCTTCCTTAAATGGCATTATGCCATTTAAGGAAGCGAAGGACCCATCCACAAGGCCAGATTTTTTTCTCCCAAAAGAGAAGTCATTTTCTATTGTAGTCGTAACAGTATTAAAAGCTTTAAATGAGTTTGATAAACAGTACTTTTCAACAAGACCTAGAAAGGTTTCTTTATAATGTTACATCTAAAGAATTCTAACCTCCACAACACATTATTTTGTCCGTTGCAAAATAACGAAATAACATTCGTTCCCCCCCCCCCCTTCTGCAGTCAACGGGACAGAACTGCTTCGCGCGAGTATTATGTACTTTCGTATTTGGCAGATTTTATCTAAGTTCATTCACAGTTATAAGTAAACGGATTAAAATGTCTCTAGTTCGACGATGGGTTATTTACACTGAACTGTGTTTAAGTTCAAAACGTGAAGAATTGAAGAGTATTAAATTTCTTTCGAGTTTGGGCAAAATTTGCAAGCACTTAGAAAAGCACACACTGAATAATGGGAATGACTATTGTCACCATCTCCAGGAGAAGGGATGAAACAACGGTGTGTGTGTGTGTGGTGTGTGTGCGTGTGTTCAGGCCTATCCACCCTATTCCATCGGAATAGGGTGGATAGGCCTCATACGGAAGTGTGTTACCATCTAACTTAAATTCAAATAAAAATCTCTTATAAAGGTTTTCACTAAAATGAAGAGCAAAAGGCTTCATCTCGGCGATGCAAAATTATATAAATCAAGTGGATATTAAATCTCGCATTATTTCAAATGCGGAAACTATGAAAGTTTCGTACGAAATTTGACCAGAGAGCTTACAGAATACACTAGCCAGCATTTACGAGTTACCCTAGCGAGGACCTCGGGATAGCGATGATGTTTCCTATAAGGTCCGCGCTGGGCAACTCGTAAATGCTGGCGAATGTATTCCCGTAAGCTCTCTGGCCTTTATAAAGGTTATTGTAGCTCTAGACGGGGTTCAACTTCGATCGTTTCACACAAAGGGCAACCTAGAAACCGACTGCGCTACGGAGATAACGCAGAATTATATCGAATGAATTTAGTAATACATACTGAATGTTCGGCTGTTGAATAGCAGAAAATTCAGCAGTTGGAACATCCTCCGTTAACTATGTCTATGTCACAAACTTCATGAAAATACGGAAAATCACGAAAAGAGTTGTCCATAAGTCTGTCGATCACGTCTTACAATTGCTAAAATCTTGAAGTGTGGTTCCAACTCATTCTTGAGAAAGCTTCATTTGGTTCAAATACGAGCATCGACAGTAAAGCGGTTGAATTTGTTGCAAATGTGAATCCAGTCAACGAAAAAAATTGTAAATTTTCAGTATATTAATAGCGTGGGTGAGCTAAGATGTAGATATTCGGAAACCAGCTCTTCTAACGACCAAACAGAACTTATTGGAAGCCTGAAGAGGCTTAATAAAAGACGCTCCTAGTGGTCTCGCACTGGATTAACCTATCACCTCTATGCCACAGTGAAATTCCAACTGACTGTTCATTGGATAACTGATACGCTAACTACTCGGCCAACCAAGCCGGCAATAAAATATCTCTTTGATATTTTTAATTATCTTGATATAGGTTTGCAATACGCATATTACAATTATCACGTGGCCACCTTCCTGATCCTTGAGAAGTCTTAAGAAGGAAAACAACACAAATGAGAATTCTGAAAGTTAAGTTGAACGTTTTACATTTGATTACTTTAAACGTTGAAAGCCAGAGATTCACCAAAATCACCGTCTTTGAACTATCAAAAAGGACATCCATAAATTCCAATCCTGATCGAAAACACCTGGAAAGGAGGGCATTCAGAGTATACACATATCGCAACGGATATTAAACTAATGTGAAAATTTAGCGCTTGCAAAATTCGATTTTTTAAAATTTTTTAATTGACAGCTGATAAGTGTAAGGGAATAGCAAAAGTTCAATCAGATCGCAAAAGGTAGAACGTGCTCCCTTCGTGACATTAAGAAGCCTTAACGTAATTTTAATGAAAATTCCGTAGAAGAACAATAACTTGGTTCATTCGGATTTGCAAAAGATGCGTAACTATAATGAGAGTTGATAGTCCTAAAGGGTTGGAATGATTGTTTTCTCCAAATGTTAATAATAAACTTATATTATATTAGAAAGGATTTCATAATTTTCATTAACGAAGGAAGGGGGGGGGGAGAAGAGTCCATTTGTCGGTCAAGGAGGAATATGGAACATCCTCGTTTTAGTTTTAGCCAATACAACGTACGTAACGCTTGTGTTAAATTAGGTTACTTAAATGACTTGACTGAATCTCCATTTAATCAGAATATTTCAGTGTGTCAATCATGCAGAATATCGTATGTTATACAGTTTTCGCTTTGAGTTTTTTAACTTTTTTCAAATCAAAGAAATTTGTTTGCGGAGAAGATGAAGGTCATGAAGTAGCAGAATCGTATTCAAAAGAAGATTGTCTTACAACGAAATAAAATCAATAGATCATGTGTTTTCCGAATATATTTTCATCACAGATCTTGAAATTTGTATCCGAAATCCTCTTAAAACGATGCAGGGATAATTACTGAGTATCATTGGCTTCCGCTTGTTTCACTGTCAAGTCTCTGCTGACCATCAATGTCACGATGAAAAGCCATCTTCGCAGGGGACCCAGTCTTGAGTATTTTTATTCTCCTGATCATCAAAAACCTATTACATTAGGTTTTTGATCTCATAGGGAAGGCGCAAGGTGGTAATCCAGATATTTCAGTTCTTTTCCCACCAGAAAATCAGACAAACTGACCGGTAGAACATACGCAATTAACAGACATAACACCTGTTTGATCGAGTGTATAGGCGTCTGCTTTCCAACTAATAAGCTGTAGGTTCGAATTCCATCACGGCTGTGGATGTCTGATTGTCTTATTTGTTCATCGTTTCATCGCGAAACATTACATTTAGCGATGAAGTTATGTTATTGCATGGTAATCGTAATAGGTCTTGAGGTATCATTTGTTTTCCTTTTTTATATGATTATTCCCATTAAAAAACTGTTGAATTTTACCATAAATGGAGTCACCGTACCACATAAGGGACAGCATGTTCTTTAGCAAAAACAAAATTCGAACTCAGTCCTGGAACACAAGGAACATTTAATTGTCTCTTTTATTTTAACCATTAATTGTACGGCTAAGTCCTGTTAATATCTATTTGGAAAATTCTCTAAAAAACTAAATGATCACCTTTTTTTTATTCCTTTTGACTTGCTCAATTACATAGGCCAGCGATGGAAAAGTTGTCTGAGAAGTAATTCAGAAGAAATAGTAACAAAAATTGCATCACCCACCAATTTTACCCAATTTCTAATTTTATCGTTTTTATGAGTAAAATTTGGATTTAAATTCAGTCATTGGTATTTATTTTCATTCTCCTTTATTTACAGGTTAATTAGTTGTATAAATGCTTTTTTGAAATGCCTTTTTATGGAAAATAAAGAAATTTTACGAAACTTCTCATTCTTAAGATAGGAGAGGGAGGAAGGAATGCAGATAAAAGTGCAGGTGGCTACTTTGAATCTGATTCGCCGAGATAACGGATGACTTTCCAGTTGTCACAGACACATTTTCTTGTGTGATTCTTTTGTTGAACTTTAGTCGTTGGCTACTAAGGTTATCATATTTCTGAAAGGTGGCATATTTTCTAATAAGGAATATATTCATACTAAGTTACCATGAAGATTTAAAGTAATGCGTTTGCGGTTTTTTAAACGTTTGTACGTAGTGTCGTGTAATGGTGTTGATGTCATTCGATAAAATTCGTTTAACTGTGTTTTAAGAGGTGCTTGTAATGGTTCAAGAGATTGCGAAAATTCATCTAACAAAGAGGATACACTAAATACCCATACTTTTTGTACGAGTGGGACAGCCGAGATCGAAAACAACATTGAATCAAGAAGGAATGGCCAGAAAGAGTCACATTAGAACCTGGAAGTACAAATGTGTTACACGAAACTTTGGTTGCTCGGGAAAAAAATCTTTTACCACCGCTTCACATAAAGCTGGGATTGATGAAGCAATTTGTCAAGGCTTTGTCGAAGAAGGAGAGTGTTTTAAATACATCTGTGAAAATTTCCGTAATTATCTGCAACCAAATTTAAAGAAGGTATTTTGATCGATTCGGACATCAGGAAACTTATGAAGGATAAACTGTTTGAAGAAAAAATAGCAACTGTTGAAAACGAAGCGTGGAAAGCTTTTAAAGAGGTGGCGACGAAATGTTTAGGAAATCACAAGTACCCTAACTTTAAAATGATTGCCGAAGACAAGCTAGAGAAATTCAAGGATTTGGGATGCTCCATGAGCTTAAAAGTGCACTTTCTCAACTCTCATTTAGATTACTCTCCTGAGAATCTGGGAACTGTCAGCGAAAGCAAATAGAAAGATTTCCACCAAGGCATCGAGGCGATGGAAAGAAGTCAGGGCAGGTGGAATGTCAACATGATGGCGGACTATTGCTGGATATTGCACAGAGACGACACGAGAAAGGAATTTCACAGAAAAAGTTCAAAACGAAGCTTTGAAGGAAAAAGAAAAAGGCACCACAAGGAAACATAAAGTATGTACTAAAGATTAATTAATCTTTAATTACTTTAATTAAAAAATGTTTTCAATACTTTCATTCCAAAAATGTTTACGGAAAATTTTAAATACTGTTATTTTACTTAATATAATGCGTTTTAAAGATATTTTACTGTAATTGAGATCCATTTTGTGAAAAATCCTTATGTGATAGAGAAAAATGGAAGAGATATTTGAAATCAGCTGTTAAAATAAATCAGAAACAGTTAATAGTTTCCGGACAACCTTTCATGACTCGAATTTTGCAGGCCTGGGTTATTATTCTGTCATAAGTAGCTTACGGGAGAATAGTGATTATGTTGCTGTCCTATGATAATTACTAACAGTCACAGAAATAAACGGACATGTGCATAATTTCAAGTACCAGTGAATATATTTTTGTAATCAATTCAGATAGTTCAACTGAGAATTTAATATTCTGCTATGAAATAAATGTTCTTTGGTATACTAAGAATTGCGTCACTTCCTCTCATCTTGCATACCCTCACTCTAATTTAAACCTATTTATTTGTCACCCACTTTCCAGATTTGCCAGTGGCGTATATTATGTCTGTAAATACGTTTGCTCTTGGTCAATAAATAGGCAGTAACTTTCACGTAGAAAGACTATTTCTGAGGAGAAATAAATTTGCCATTGCAACTACGATAATATATAATTAAACGAATCAAAATATGTTAGGCCGTTTTTAATAAATCCATATTTTGGAGCATCCGGTATACTATTTTTAAAATATATCTAGAAATCATTATAAAGAAAACCAATATATCCCCCCCCCCTCAACCTCTTGGACAGTTGTATTTCCTTGCTTGATTATGAACTGTTGCTTAGAAATATCTTCACTTTTTGAATTTTCAGTGTGGTTTTGTTTGATTAGCATCTCTTAGGAAACACGTTTTATATTTTTGTATGTTTATGTTAATATATAACATTTCTGTCAAAAAAAAATGTATATTTTTAAAAATTCACAATACTAAGGTTAATTGGTATATGTAGGATGTTAATCTTAATTTGTATTATTTCATATTTTTTTCATAAAATGTCCCGATCGTCGATAAATAAGGATATTATTTAGTTTTACAAAAGAAAATAATCAAATTTCATTTAAATTTGTCAAAGCAGTTCGCTTTGATTAAATTTTATCTAGCGTTGCAGTGTTCAGAAAAATAAAAATTATACAAGGGAAAAATACAGGAATGAATTTATGAAAATGAGATACTGTACAGAGGACAGCATGGCTTTGTGAAGGGTAGATCATGCCTCAGTAACTTGCTCAAGTTTTATTACAAGGTGACGGCTGAACTGGATAAGGGAAATGGGTTTACAGTGATACTGCTGGACCTGGCAAAGGCGTTTGACAGGATACCACATGGAATTCTAATCCGTAAACTACAACATATGGGAATAGATATAGGGTTGGTGAGATGGATAGCTGGGTGGTTGATGGAGAGATATCAAAGAGTAGTTTATTCAGGAGTAGTCCAAAAGACGGCCTGTGACTAGTGGTGTGCCACAGGGTTCTGTTCTTGGACCACTGCTGTTTAATCTGTTCATTAACGATATAGGGAAGGGTCTAAGTGGGACAGTTCATTTGTTCGCTGATGATGCAAAGTTGGGTAGGGCGATAGTGAACGCAGAAGATGTCAAAGTCTTGCAAGATGACTTAGATAGATTGGAGTTCTGGACTAAGGAGAATGGATGTCAATTTAATGTGACAAAATGTAAGGTTATGCATTTCGGAGTGAAAAGATTAGCAGCAGCATACCACATTGGTGGAACTGTACTCCAAGAGATTGATGAGGCCAGGGACTTGGGAGTGTTGGTGGATAGGGAGATGAAGTTTAGGGGGCACATTGCGAAAGTAGCTAAATCAGCTCATCAACTCACTTGGTTGTTGAAAAATACCTTGACGAGCAGAGACAAGCAAGTTATTGTACCTCTGTACCGAGCCCTGATAAGACCGCATCTCGACTATTGTGCCCAGATTTGGTCACCTCGGTTCCTTCTTGATGGGGAGGAGGTGGAGAGGATCCAGAGGCGAGTGACTAAGATGAGAGCAGGTCTTTGGAATGAACCATATGAGAACAGGTTGAAGATTTGTGGGGTGCAGAAACTAGTTGATAGGCGGAAGAGGGGAGATATGATTGAGACATTCAAATTGCTAAAAGGATTCTATAGGATTAATTCAGATGATATTTTTGAGATCAGGACTGGTGATGGGAGAACTAGGGGACACCCATGGAAGCTGGGCAAGAGCGTGGTTAGCAGGGGTGTTAGAGCTGGGTTCTTTACTTTTAGAGTGGTAAATGAGTGAAATAAGCTGCCAGAGTCTGTTGTGAGTGCTATGACAGTGAGCGAGTTCAAGGCAAGGTATGATAGATACTGTGAGAATGTTGAACAGTTGTGTGAACATGATGTTTAGGGCCTCCCTCGATGAGTCTAAGGACTCCTGTAGTAGCCCATAGTAATAATAATAATAATAATAATAATAATAATAATAATAATAATAATAATAATAATAATAATATACAGTTGACCCTTGAACAACGCCGAGGTTAGGAGCGCCGACTTCCCGCGTTGTTCGAAAATCCGCGTATAACTTTTGACTCCCCAAAAACATAACTACTAATAGCCTACTGTTGACCGGAAGCCTTACTGATAACATAAACAGTCGATTAACACATATTTTGTATGTTATATGTATTATATACTGTATTCTTACAATAAAGTAACCTAGAGAAAAGAAAATATTATTAAATAAAATCAAGAGAAAGTGAAAAGACATTTACTGTACTGTATTTATCGATACAGTAAGTTTATGTTTACAAGATAAATCGTCTCTCTACCTATCTACATCAATATTAGTAATATGACATGACACCTCCAAGGAGTCCAAAGGCTCATCGAGGGAGGGCACCCACTCCACAACTCTCCATCTCCACTACTCAATTCACCAATTCCAGCAAACTGCAACTACCACCACCACCACCACCACAACCACTAGTATTTCCAGAGGCAATCACAAACATCCATGCCCACGGCGGGATTCGAACCCACAGCCTTTTGGCTGGAGAGAGGATACGCTAACCACTCCGCCAACCAGGCCGGCGTATGTCATATATGGTACAAAACACTGTATATCTCACTCGTATTACTAACACTAGACATCAAAAATTAAAAGATAATCTGAAAACGAAATTCATATTTATTTTATTTACAGGTATAACAATTCCTACAATGATAACGAAAAAAACAGCGTTATGATTGCTTTATGGTAGCCTAGTAGAATCGATACGATTGCTTCGCGGTAGCTTAGCCTATACACTAATGAATGAATCGTTATAAAATTTTAATTTTATGCTAATTAATTAACTCATGAATGACAGTTCATTTTGTGCAATTATGATTTAATACCGCATCTTTACGTTTGTTTACATTTCTCCCGACTGCAAATGGCCATGTACGGTCTGTAAGTCCTAGGAGGAATCTGAGCGAATTCGGAGGTGATTAAAGTAAAGTTTGGAATGTTGGTTACGGTGAGAAGATGAAAAAAACATGTAAATACAGAGTTTAATGAATAGCTTAAGCAGTGGTAATGATAAATTGTTGCTGTTGCTAGAACAATAAAGCGAGAATTATTTAAATTGTATTCGATAATTCAGAATTTTTTTGAGGCAGTGACTGAAGATGAATGTTTATATGCATTAAACAATTGTGTTTATATGACCGACCCTTTTTAAATCGTAAGGATGATAGGATGACATTAATAAATTTTAACTTTTCATAATAGATTTCTGTATACTTAATGGTAATAAATGATCAAATAGACACATATCTACATATATTTTATGAATTCTTGACATACTTAACTCTTTCTTATTTTTTGTCGATATTTCTAAGCTACGCAGTTCGTCTGCGAGTTTTTCAAATTGTCGCAAATCTCCAAATATTTTCCAATATATTTATTAAAAAAAAAAAAAGCGTATAAGTAGAATCGCGCAGTTCTAACCGCGTTCTTAAAGGTTCAACTGTATTTGCTTTTACTGAAAATTACTTTACATATCATCCTATCATCCCCCTACTATTTAAAAAGGGTAAATATGAAAACAATTTTTAATGCATGTAAACATTCATCTTCAGTCACTGTCTCAAAAAAAAAAAAAAAAAGAAAAGAAATTACACGCCTTAGATTAATTCTGAAAATATCCTTAGGAATATTTTCAAAATTCAGATCGACCAAAAATAAGTGCTTGCATACTTTAATTCGTAATTTATTAAAAGTATTAAAAATGACGAAGGTACATGCCAGAATCAATCAAAATAATACAAAATAAATTATGAAAGAATTGAACAGATAGAAACACAAACACATTTATCTTTGGTTATGATCTTTAGTCTTTCTAAAAGGACAATTTTCTTTCCCTTGCAAATAGTAGAATCTGAACATAAGAGAACTTTGGGGCGAACTTTCCCAAGTCCCTGAACCGCTCCCTGAAATAAGAAAGTCAATGAGATTCGTGTGACATGCTTATTCATGTACACGTACAATCAATGAAACCATTAAAATTATTACAAATTTAGATAATTCATCCATTTTTTATTCATGTGTGTGCTAGTGAGGTAAGTTGTCATATCCGTTTTAAATAATTCTGCGACAATCGAAGAAACAGAAAAAAAAAAAAAAAAAAAAACAGACTTGAAATTGAAAATGAAATAATTTTATGTATTTATTTAAATATTTAATTTTAAGCATAAAATGAATGCCTGTTCAGCATTCTGTCAAACTTTCTTGTATCATGATGCTAGATTATCAGAAGTTCGAGTCCAGTTACCAATTAGATTTTTTTTTTCTTCAGGAGGTTATCCAGTTAGTGGATCTCTGGTTTTTAACCCCGGAGTTCACAAAAATCGATCGTAAAATTCACACTGTTTCAGATAATAATACAAGATAGGATTTCGGACAACGAACTAACAGTAGCTGTCTCTCATAGTCTCCCCGAGCTTTTTCAAATCATTGATAGCGACAAAACTCGACTACCAATGATGACCAAGGTATGGACCATCTGTCTAACGATACCCAAAAGTTAGGAATACAAGAGTTCTGCTTATCCCATCTTGCGGGAATAAAATATGTTGTAGGATTTTTTAGAATAAAAAATCCTACATTATTTAAATTAAATAATGAAAAAAATATATTTAAAGTCCGCATTTATAATATACAATATCTAATTTGCTATACATAGCAAAAAATTATAGAAATAGAAATATCAGATTTTTTTTTAAAAAACTACCTACTTCAAAATACGAGCCCTTCATTGTAATTTCCATGAAGGAAGAAATTTCACTAATTTAGAAATCATTTCTAGAATATTGAAAAATAATATTTTGGAAATGACGTACTTAAAAGCTGATCATAGTATTAACTAAAGAAACTTTTACCAAGCCTTTCTTTGACCAGTTGTCGAGTTAACAGCGGAATTATTCCCCTGGAAACCTGGCTTTTAATCCCGTAAACTCAGCAAATCAATCGTAGAATCCACAATGTTTAATACAATAGTATATAGTGTTAGCGTTAGGTACCACGAGATGGCGGCACATCTCTGACTACTTGCTTCTCTGGATGCAAATTAAATCTATTCTATTCTGCTATTTTTTATTTTAGTAGAATTTTCGTCTACGTTCTATCGCCATTTTCAATACAGTAAGAAGCAGAGCTGGATAAAGAAAATGGCTACGTGATGATTTTGCAGGATTTCGCAAAGGCAATCGACACATACCGCATGGAACTCTTTGATGCAAATCAGAAGAAATGGGGATGGACATGACACTGGTTAAATGGATAAGAGGGTGGCTGCTGGGCAGATATTAAATGGTATGGAGGGACAGAATCGAGGCAAAAATAGATGACTAGTGTGTACCGCAAGGTTCAGTGCTGAACCATTGCTGTTTAATTTGCACATAAATGCTATAGGAAATAACCTGAAAGGAAATATTCACTTGTTTACTGATGATTGTTTTCATGTCTTGACCCTGTATCCAAGCATAAGCAAACCAAAAGTGTCTTGAGAAGTATTGACATTTCTTACGCTTGGGTAATGGACTGAAACAAGAATATAATGTCTTGTCAAGCATAATAAAGTATGCAGTGTATACGAAAAGTATCAGCCACCAGATGGCACCATAAACATTCTAAAAGCGGAGTTTCTTCTACTCGTTTCCGCACCACAGGAACTAGAAAGTAATGTGCAATTTTTTTGTTTTCAGCATATCAGAACAAGTGACATTTGTTGGTAAATGATCCATGCATACAGGCAAGAAGTATTTCTGATTTTTTATACGGACAATTCAAACATTGATAGATCGAAGATAACGATGGCTACAACAGTGTTACCATTTAAAGAAATCAACGTCTGAAAATTATAAACATTTATTGATGAGCGTCACATTTCGTATTTAACTTTAAAAGAATGACAGAATTGCAAGAAGATGGCGGTACCTATACGGGAAGATTGTGGCTAGCCATTACCCTTATACGACAGAGAAGAAACGAGGAAACGGCTTACCGTTTTTAAGAATATCTAATAAGTTTAAGTGATATTAAAAATAGCTGAAAGACTTACTTTTTACACTTATATCGGCTGACAAAACAACTAAAATTTCAATTAAATAGTAATTTGTTTTCAATCTACAGCTGCAATCGTATGCAGTTGCTGTGATAACATCCCAAACAGCTATTTGCATGTTTTTTGTTTTGTTGTTAGGTGCAGTCCACAAAACGCGTCAGCATTTTTATTAGACTCTGCATATAAGCGGTTCTGATTGGACTCAGGAAAATTTGTGGAACTATTTCGATCTTCATTTAAATCTGTTATGTAGAGATAAAATAATATTTGGCAAAATGTTTAAAATAAATAAATCTTCTAACGACGTATTCCGCGAAGGTAATACTACCAAGATCTTTTTCACTATTTAGTTTGCGGAAATCGGTGAAAAGCTGGTATTCTACTATCATTTGCAGTCACCAATAGCTGAGCTCATGACTTTATCCACATGATAAAGTCATGTTAAAGGCATCGTAGAGAGAGAGAGAGAGAGAGGGGGGGGGTTGGTAGATACTGCTGCTATCTCTTACTATTATGCTCTAATATATATATATATATATATATATATATATATATATTATTGTCTGAAGTAAAATGAGTTCTAAGTTGGATTTTTTTTCTGAGGTTTAAAAGCCTGATTTTCCAAGAGAAAAAAAAACCTTTATTTGCCAGAACTAAAATCGACTAGCTCGGGAACCAGATGGAGAAAAGACTCATAAAAGGTTTTGTGATAACAGTGAGTAAAAAATGAAAGTTTAATAGCGTTTCCTCTGGCAGTCTCATTATAAAATCAGAAACATCACCACAGAAACACACAGTAACTCCATCCTATGAAACGTAAAAAATTTAACGCCTTCACTCTGATTGGATGCAATTTAATAATACAGAATAATTATCAATGGTGTTGAAATTTGTGAAATAACCAGAACTTTTCAGTTTCACGTGAAGCATTTTAGTGGCGAAATTATGAGTATGAAACTGTATGCCTGCAATACAGTCTAAAAATAGCTATGGGTTCAGTTGCTGTTAATGGTCATTTATGGTTATTTATTAATTGGCGATTATTTCTTACAATTTTTCTTAGGGATTTTTTTTCTTATGGATTTTCCCTATATTACTCTTTTGAGAAGTCCTCTTTCCATTCTTTACAGAACCATCCATTTGCACGCCTTTTAGTGTATTAAATCCTCAAGAGCAACACATCTCAAAAACAGTATGATTTTCTTATCAAACCTCTTTAGGGCCCAAGTTTCACATGCGATATTAATACTACACTGTGAGGGTAATTTTTGATATATATATTGTTGAATGTTGCTTCGAGATATTTTGAGGGTGATTAGTAAGCTGTTTAGAAGTTTTAGCTAATGTCATGTTTATACCTAAGAGTTATCCTCCGAAAAATTGTGTTTTTTCATCTTTAAAACTTCGGAGGGATTGAATATAAGATGAGCATAGATGGCATGAATTAACGTGCACCTCTACCAAAAGTGCACAGATGAACTTATGAATATTAGGTCGTCTCAGAAGAACTCAGTTTGAAGATTCTTTGATAACTGTTGTTTTTCTGATAAAACACAACAATCAGCCTGTGAAAACAGTTAATCAGATAACTGCCATCTTAATGCCTCCTTTACCTGGAGAATAGGGTAATCAATGATCACTCTTAATAGCTGTACTATAAATAAATGAGCATACGCATTTATTGAAGTATAAGAAGATATCAGTATTCAAAACTGTATAAGAAATTATATTCATATTTTCATCCTTATTTTACATGAGCGCTGCCAAATAAAATCCGAAGCCGTTGGCTCCTTGAGTACTGATATTTGTGGAGGCCTTAGGTGGGAAATCGCATCGAAATTTCAGTGACTGGTTTAAGATCGCCGTGTTTACTGAAGGTCTGAAGTAGCTCGTAAAAAGTTCCATGTTTGATTTCTAGAGTAGAGTAGAGTTTCCTGATTATGTAAAGATAATGTTCATGACCAGGTAACCTCTATAAGGAGTTAGTTAAAATGAAGTTTCCTCTGCATTCCATAATGCACAGCATATTCCTGTCTATTTTATAATTCATCCATTATTGAACGGTCAGTATCTAGATCTGTTGACCTTCATTCAGGTGGACAATATTGTTAAGTATTCTACAAACAATGAGCTCTATGAACAGCATATTGAATCATTAATCTTATGAAACACTTTTTTCTTGCTACAGAAATAGATCGATATTATGAATTCTCTCTTCCAGCACTCATCTCTGAATTATCATTATGAATGAAAGCATGCTGTCCACTACCACAAACATCGATATATTATGAGAGTGAGTAAACGAATAATATAAACTATCGCTTGGTGAGTACTGTATAATGCTTCCGCTTCAGGATTAATGTCAATATTAATATATCGCATTCTTTTCGGTAATATCAAAAGTCTTCGATCAATGACAATTAATTACGAAATTCTAATATTTGAGAAGAAAACAAAAGTCTTAAATAAATGTAATTTTTTTTTTGTCAAATTATTTTTCATTATGGTAACTAAAAGAGTAATTACAAATCATACAAATTTGACTTATTTCTTTTATTTTATATTAGTTGCATAATAATATCTCTTTCATCCTGTAGTAGAAACTTTTAAGGATCTGTATAACTGATCCATCAAGCATTTGGAATTTTGGGAAGAACTGTGGCGGTTTACAGGAATCATTCACTCCAAATCTTATGAAAGGTTTGTTTACATGAGGGCTTTGGTTATGCTTAGACATGGAAGTGGTCCTGTTCTGCTATCGTTTTCAAAGCTTTCCATATTTTGTCAAAGTTGAAAAACTAGCTATTAGTTTTCTTAAACAGGAAAAAAAAAAAGAATGGAAAACGAACAACGTTCTGATATACCTGTAATGCAATCTGCTAAACCTGGAGTTTATAACAAACTAAACTGGGGTAATACATTCTTCAGACTTCCATCTGGAAGAACTAGGGACAGACTGATCCTATTAAATTTTAGTATTAGTAATTAGTACTATTAGTATTAGTATTACTTCCGTGCCTTCGTAGGGTACGAAGACTCATTACGGAAGTTTTTACGAAAGTTGTAGCTTTCCTTGTAGATAATCAACTTTGGAGCAGTCCTACCTACTCCAACAATAAATTCGAATCATTCATCACTCACCATAAAAATATCGTTTTAACCTCCTCACATGATCTCTGTATGTTTTACAGGGATGACCTGTCGTTCTTTCATCACCCACTACCCAAAGCAATAAACACCTCAATCACCTCTCCCTCTATCTATCAAGCACTTCAGACAGCATTTCCTCAATCTGTTGGCATGTTAAACATTCCACAGTCCTGAGACAATATTAGTTATTTTCCTTTGCACTCTATAATGTTTAAGTATCGCTAATATAACCAGGTGACCAGATCTGTGCACAGAAATCCAAATGTGGCCTGATAAGTGCCTTATACTGTGGAACTATCATCCTCTTACCCGAAAGCATCACGGTTTTTCTAGGTAATCTAGAAAATTGCCTGTCTCAACTTTTGCCTATGTCTCCTGAACGTCTATTTCCTATCCAGCAGGAAAATCGGATCCTTTGTCTCCTTTGCCTCTTGAAGCAATGCTCTTCAATATGATAAAACCTCATTCCATCTTTGACCAAAGTGCATAACTTTGAAATTAGCAACACAGAAGTCACTTACCCCCATTCTTCAGCCCAAACCGCCAACATCTTCAAATCTTCTTGCAACTGCAACACAATCACACTATTTCATAACTTCTCATTCTTCCTAATTTAACATTATTAGTAAATAAATGAATATCTCTTCTGACACACTGAACTATATTATTGATATACAAATTAAACAATGTTTCCAGAACATATAAATACCACACAGGACATAATGTTCGATGTGGTTTCAAATTCCATTAAAATAATCGAATAATTTAACATTTGTACCGGACGCAAAATAACGTATCAAAATTCAAAGGAAAAATTAAATGAGAAATTTACATTTTTCATTATTCATGAGAATATTTTCCCTTCGAGTAAGTAACTTTCACGTTATTATCTTGTCAATAATCTGTTCAAAAGATTTGCAACAAAAAACTGCTGAAGGTCAACTTGATAACCAGAATGACGAGATATTTTATTATAAAATTTACAATTAGCTAAATAACAGTAGAGAAACCGGAATGACACACACACACACACACACACACACACACACACACACACACACACACACACACACACACACACACAAAACACCCTATGAAAGAGGTAGCAGAAAATTCGAATCTTTCTGGTTTATATTCAAGATTGTTGAACGTCATAATAGCTACTGAAATTTCATCTTTAAAACGTAAATATATATACATATATATATATATATTAGAAGAAAATATAAAATGCTGTTTATTACCGCCATAAAAAAAGATTTGAATTTATTTCTTTCTTAACGTGATTTATATATTCTACGAATCCAGAAGGAACATAATTCGTAATGACTGTAAAGGCCACAGCAACCTGTCCCCAAACTATCATGCACTAGATGATTTCTCAATCTAGTGCATGATAATTTTTCCCTTTAGAAAACTTAAGAAAATATAAAAAAATATAAAATTATCTAACTCACCTTCTCAATACGGTTTCTCACTCATCTATTGCTTTTTTTTTTCAATTGGACGCATAAATTCGTTATTATTATTACGTTACGCTTCTAAGAACTTAATCACCCCACTCCCCACAACACTCCGTGTATACACCACTTAATCCTCCACCCACATATAACTCAACCGTCATCTATACATTTTATTTACAGAACTGTGTCTGTGTTCTCTGCCAATTTCGTTGTATATTGGATGAAAAAAAATTTCCGACAATAGAAAAAAACCTTATATCTCCATAGGAATTGGCTAACTCGCCTTCAATTGAAAAAGGCTACTTCATGAAATGATTAGTTTAGATTTATGCATATTCTTTCATTTGTTCATACTTTTGTTGGACAACAAAGTTGAAAGTGACCTTGTCCTACCAGACGATCTATGAAATAAACAAGGATAAAAGCGAATCTCAGTATGAGGAAATAGTTTTGATTCTTATGCATGACAATACGCTGTTTTCTCATGCAGAAAGTTGCTGTGACATCAGTTCTTAAAATCACAAACCCCTGATTGAAATAAATACATCTTTGCATTTTCATTGAAGTGTAATCTGCTTTATGGCATACTTTTAAACGGACTAAAAGTTTATAAACATTCTCATACAGTGAACACAGGAAGAAACACGTAAAAATAGGGCTCAAAGGTGAGCAGAAATATGCCTGAGCCATATACGAGAAAAATTTAAATATCTCTGCTCGTAATATGAATGGAGAAATTCAAACATTTAGAAGGTAAATCGTTTCACTGCTAACAGTTAGCGTTATTATATCAGTCTATTACTTTCTTTATATACTACTAATAATTATTATTATTCCTTGACACCTCCAGTTAGTCCAAAGTCTCATCGAGGGAGGGCATCTACTCTACAACTCTCTGTCTCCACTATCCACAATGAACCACATCTACATCAACGCCATCTAACGCCCAACACTACCACTAGTATTTTCAGAAACAATAACAAATATCCATGCCCATGGCGGGATTTAAACCAGCAGCCTATTGTCTGGTTATATACGCTAACCAGCCGGCCTGGTAATAATATCTGTGATTGTGATTATTTTGCCACTTTATTTCTTAGCAGTTATTGAAATTTATATAAATTATTTCTGTGGTACACAGGGCCGAAACTATCCTTATGCAAGAGGTGAAAAGCGAATATTTTCTTCTGGCAGGGTGGGGGGGGGGGTATCTACTCTTACATTTTTTAATGATGCATCTTGCGAATAAAATAATTACGGATGGCATGTTATTATTATTATTATTATTATTATTATTATTATTATTATTATTATTATTATTATTATTATTATTACATTACACCGCAATGACTCAAATTGGGAGAGCACTCCACTGTACACAACGCCACTCTTTCCACTACTTAATGCTCTACTTGTACACAACAAACAACAACAATCCTATCCATCTTTAGGACACACAACGCCAACTACTAACAATCAGTATTTTTTGTTGTAAATGGTGTGAATTATGTGGTTCATATGCTTGTTTGCAGGAGGAAAAACCTGAATTTTCTAAAGGAACAAAATGTCTGGAGAAGTATAAAATCAGCTAACTCGTCTTCTGAAAAAAGCTGAAATAACGATTCTTTTGTCATGACGAGAGCTGAACTCAACTCAGGTTTATTCCAGTCTGAGTCCCAGTCTTCCGTTAATAACACGGAGTTAATAACAGATAAACTCCGTTTTTCTTTTTTTTAAATTCCACTCTATCTTAGAAGGGATGCTCTTAACCTTCGAATGTATTATAAATTGTAATTAACTGTTAGTTGAAATCTGAACTAAAATTTGTGGAATCAACTCAGTTTTCGATTCGATGCGATTATTTCAGTAGAAAAATTTGACTAGATTAAAAATGTATCTACAGAACATACTTATAAGACAAGTTTCTAAGCTCGGTTTGTTATGAGAATGCATGAAGACAGTATAATGAAATTTATCTCATAAGACCAAAAATGACTCTGATCATTTATTTCCTTGTTTATTCACGGATGCTTTTTTATCACCTTGCTTAGAGATGGCTAAAATGAAATATTTTCATGTGTAACATACACAGTGCAGTGTTATGCATTAATTAATTTATTAAATTATGTAATAAATGTTTATGCTAAATATTTATTTAATTCTTTAAATATTTATTTAATGGTTTAAATATCAGCTCAAAATAAATAAATAATTGGAGCCTATGTAGCATAGTAGAAGTGGAGTCTTCATCCGTGCTTGATAGCACGAAGAAAGACTTTGAGTTCAAATCTTGTCACCGACTAGAGGAATATATTCTAAGCCTTTTCTCGACCGGTTTCCAAGTTAGTCGTTTTCTATCACGGGAACTAGAGTTTCTCCCAGAAACTCAGATTTTTTGTCCTTGCTTTCAAGAAAATCGACCGTCGAACCCACACTATTTTAAAACATTAAAATATTGTGTTAGGGTTAGCGATTATTAGACAGTCGTCTCTTCACTGCGTGGCGATAGCCATGGGCCAGCTATCACTGATTGTCTACCAGTGGAAATTGAACTACCAACTCGGTCTCCAAAAGTTAGATAGGCTAAAATTGCCTCGCCTACTCCCTATACGGGAATAAAAGGCGTTATCTATTTTTTTTTATAATAAATAATGTAATAAATATTTAGTACAAGAGCTAAATACAACTTGATAGAACTTACGTATAATCCTGTTCTGTGGCTTAACACCTAAGTACTGAGACTATGTTTATCGAGACATATCAAACTTGGTATTTTCTTGTGCTCGGGTCTTGGTAATAACATTACAATTTCATATTAAGCAGAAGTGGGAGACAAAGTAAAACAAAAAACAAATTTAAAAAAAAAACAAGGCTTATCACGAAACTAAAGTAGAATGTAATGAATTATGTGCAACCATAAAAATGAGCACACCTACAAAAAGTAGTCCAGTTATGTGCAGATAGGGGTGATAAGGTGTTCTAGTTACAAGAGTAAAATACACATATTATTAATATGAATTATATAAACTCTACAGAAGTCTCCTAGAATATTGGTTACCATTATATAAGAAATGGAAAAGTATAAAGTTGTAGAGAAATTGTATTCGTTCTTCAAATTTCTACGTCATTTCACCTGGTTCGTCATAGAGAACCACTTAAAGTGCTTTTAAAATTTGCCATCCCTTTTCCATTTTTACGGAAACAATCTTTCAGTAATCAAACGTGGAACTTCAAAGAAGAAGCAAGCAACTTCAGAATGACCAAAATTAACACACTGTGTATGTTAATTTCAGTTATTTTAATATAAGTTATTTTAATATACTGATTTTTAATATCAAAAATACAATTCCCCTGATACATTACGATATACTGTTTTCGCGCTTATTCCCATTTAAACAGGAATATCAATTATGGCAGAAGAGAACTGGAAAAACAAACGATTTTATACTTTTAGCGTGTTTTTTCTTTTGAATTCTATATTTTCTATTGAAATTTACATCTCTCTTTACGATCTGCTAGAGGGGAAAAATGTTGAGCGTTATCAATACAAAACTAGCTCACGAGACATGCTAAAGTACAAAGTGCTATCTAGCGTGTCTTTTATGTCATTTCTTAATGCGATACTACAGAATTAACGTATTTGGATTCAGCAGTTTGAGGGCACCTCCATTTATAGTGAACATTATGTCGTGACTATTTGCAAGGTCATTTTCATTAGTTTTTCCTTTCAGTTCTTTTGTTGTCATCACTTTTATGCGTTTTTAATAAGCATCTTTGCTTGACTGCTTTGCTGATGGAGCAATAATAATTCATACCAAATAAAGAGGGAAAATTAGGTATGCCATGTACCTTTCCTAACATATCATCATCATCATCATCATCATCATCACATCTAGTTAACTTTTTACGTAGTTCTGACACGTTAGTTTTTCTTAACAAAAATCACTGAATTTGTGTACCCAGCGACAGAATGAAAGAAAAGATGTCTGCACTAGAAGCTACCGGAGTTCCTCCTGTTGTGTGGACGGCCAAACGTGACGATACAATGTTAGACAAGTTCAGGAAAATAGTGAATGAAGAATATAATTTGTCTTTAGGTAACTATTGTCATATAAGTAGATTTAAAACTGATTTAGATGTAACTAATTTCTGCGCGCGAAAAAAATTTCACCTTATAGAAAACAAGCTTACAAGTATTTTTCTGTGAAATGAGATGAAGGGATGAGACTTAGCATATAAGGTTTTGATTGCTCTTATTGGCATCAAAAGAATAATTAATGAAAACATGTAACGTCATTTAAAACTCATATTTATAAAGAAATTTTCTGATTAAGCTCATATTCTGCTAACCGATAATTAAGTCTACTTCCGATTAATAGAAAATTATAAATAAATTAGTGAAGAATTTCACATTGTTAATAAACATGTTTATTAATGGTTATTTATTAAAGTCATAATTTAATGCTAATATATTTCATTACTTTAATTATCTATTTCATCGGTTGAATCCATTTCATCAAACAAAGAATATATATTAAAATGTTTATATATATATATATATATATAGTGGATATAGTGTGAATTATTTATCAAAGAGCAGCCTGCAATATTGGACTCTATAGGCTGCGCTTTGTTAAATCAGTCACACTATAGTCAGTCCCACTAGTTTTAGCTGAACTAAGGAAAGAATTGCCTAAAGTCTAACAGTTAATTGCGTTTTTAAATGAAACTGAAAAACGAAACAACCCATGCATATATAACATGCATCTGTTCTTTAGAAAAACCCCGTATAACAAAACCCATAAGAGCTGTAAATCAAATGCTATGCTTAAAATTATAGATTAAAATTTATTTTAGGAAGAATACTGATTTTAAAACAAAAACATGTCCTTGAAAGGAGGAATGGTTGCTGAATTTACATCACTTTCGAATTTAGTTATTTTATATTAAAAGGATTATTACATTATCTGTTTGTTTTTTAATTTTAATTACACAAAGGCATCAAAAGTCACACTGTGCTAGGACACAGCAGTACACATGCAACTTGTTCGTATGATAATCATAAATATTTATGTACGTGGCGGGTTTCGAACCCGCAGTCGCTTGATTGCAGAATAAATATGATAACCACTTGGTCAGCTATGCTCGCTATATTATCTGTCATTTAGTACTGAATTTAATAATTGGATCAATAATAATACGATTGAAAATATGCAGAAAGTAAAGAACCAAGAGATTTACATAGAGATTATGAAATATTATAGAAAGTGAAAGCTATCCCTGAGAAAAAGAGAGAGAGAGAGAGAGAGAGAGAGAGATGATATTACGAAATGATTAAATATTGATTTGTTGTGAATAAAAAGAAATTATTTAATCTTATTTAATTACCATAAGATTAAGTAAGATCTGAGGATGTTTATCGCGTACTGATCGGCTCTTATGGCTACAGATACTGAGTAACACAATTTGATTTTGTTTTCCTAAAAATCGACAATGGTGACCTCGATTTCGGAGACGTGCTTTAATTTGCAACGTGCAAGATAGGATTTTTGTTGATGTTAGCATCGTTTTTTTTTTTTTGTTTGGTTGATAGCTGGAAGTGGTCACACATGGGATAGATTGTAGTAATGGTGACGCTCGGATAAAGTAATTGCAAAGAGCGAACTGATCCGAATGTAACTGGTATATGCATCCCAATTTTCATTTAAGAATAGAGTCAAAGCTGTATAACTGGGAGAAGACCTTCAGCCTTTTAAGCAGAAACGGCCTGGGGCTTCTGACCTAATGTCCAATCCTCACCTCCTCGTGGTGCACCCTGTTAGGTATCCACCCGGATACTGAAGGAACGAGGATGGCCTGGAAATTTGGGATTTAGCCGACAAAATTGTATTCTTATTGGTTTAAATCACAACATAAAATGATGGTACAACATGACAAAATTTCATGCGGGCTGGGGCGTCGCCGGTTAAACAAGGTCCCCATTGTTTTCTTCAGGAAACGCGGGCGAACAGCGAAAATTCAGCTGCTGGAACAAATCGCAGAACGTGTCCCAACTCAACATCAACACAGTTTAAGATTGGTACTATCAACATCAGAAGCATCAATAGAAAAGAAATGGAACTAGCAGAAGAATTGGATAAGTACCAAATTCGATATAATAGGGATGACTGAAACAAAGAAGACAAAAACAGATGAGATCTCTTTTTTAGCAACAAATACAAAATGTTATATTCAGGCAATAGCAATCAGGGAAAAGAGGGAGTAGCTATGTCAACTCTAAAGACGGGATAATCTTTTTGAATGGCAGGCAATACCATGTACAGTGATGTGGGCAAATATTAGAATGTAGAAATGGACAATGAGACTTAATTGTGTGTATGGTTCTACAGGTGGTTCTACCAAGGAATAAATGGAGGAATGTTTTGAGGCATTAGAGAAGGCAGTTGTCTAAATGCAAAGGGAAAAGTTGGTCCTTGTTGGATTGGTCTGAACAATCTAAACAGAAGACTAGGAAATGATTACTAGACATATATAAATGTTTTGGAAAATTTTTTAGAAAAGCGCAAAGCTTATAATAATGACAAATTCCTGCTGGATTTCTGTTCAAGACATGTATTAGTTATTACTAAGATCGTGTTCCAACTTAAAAATATGCACAAATTCACATAGAGAGAAAAGATGTAAGAAATACGAAAGGTCTCATTGATTATGTCATAGTCGATAGCAATATTTCCACACTTTGTCAGGACACAAAAGTATACAGAGGATTTGAGATAGGATGTGATTACTATTTCGTTTTGATCAGGATAAAATTGAAATTTATATTGAAATAAAGAGGATCAAAGAAATATTTAATATGAATCAACAGTGACCAGCTTCCAGAGGTGAACTGTAGACTCAAATACACAAACATCGTTGAAGAAAAACTGAAAGAATTTGAAAACAAAAACTAAACCTTGCAGATGCAATGAAAAATCCTAAAGAAAACATTGATTGATTCAGCCAGAGAGGCATGTAGTAAGGTTGTCTGTAAGGATAGAAAATTCAGAACTCCATGGCAGGAAGTTAAAGAAGCAGTAAAGGCAAGAACAAAGCATATGAAAAGTTCCTGGCAAGTAAGGCAGCTTGCTCTTATAGAATACAAAGAAAAATGTACAGAAACTAACAACTGTGTGAAACTAGGCTAAAGAAAAGTATTGGGAAGACTTTGGTAAGAACATAGAAAATAAATATCATGAATATTCTACAGGCTATTGAAAAAGCTTAGAAATGGAGGAAAAAGTACTGTAAAAGGGATCCGAGATGACAAAAGTGAAACTGAAGATAAAAGACTGCTAAATGAAACAAGCAATGTCATTCCAGTGATAGAAAACTCCCAACAGGAATGCAGTCAGGAATAGATATCCAAGCTTGAAGTAGAAAAAGTCATCAAAAACCTGAAATGTGGAAAGGCAGCTGGAGTAGATGAAATTCGACCAGAAATGCTCACATGTGGAGGTAAAAAAGTTTTGAGGCGTCTGCATTGCATAATTCAGAAGGCTTGCTCAGAGTGTGAAATGCCAGATGATTGGAGCAGAGTTAAATGAGTTAAAAAAATATATTTCTTTTATCCATAATACCCATACCCATTACCCATTTTACTCATAATACCCATCTATAAAAAAAGAAATAAAACTGAATGTGTGAATGAACCCTACTGAGTTTCCTGGTAAGATTTATGCAAGTATACTTGAGAAACGGTTGAGAAGGATTGTGGAAGGGAAGCTTGGTGAAGAATAATCTGGATTCAGGCCAAATAGAGGCAGTCAGGATCAGATTATCACTTTCACTTTACGACAATAGTTGATAAATCATGGAAATATAACAAAGATCTGTATTTAAGGGTTTTTTTTTAATGTTGAAAAGGCATATGGCAAGCTCCCAAGAGGGAAGCTCATCAAAACGCTACAGTTATATGGTATAAATGGGACATTATATCAACTAATATATAGTCTCTATTTAAGCTGTAACACATCAGTTAGAATTGAAAGAGGTACAGAAAGGTAGTTTAATGATAAATTAGTTGTGAGAAAAGGGTGCACGTTATCTCTACTGTTATTGATTACTATATGAATCACATTATGAAGAAAAGTGGCATTAAATCTCATATCAAAATTGGTGATGCTAATCTCAGTTTTTACCTTATGCAGATGATATTATACTTCTAAATAAATATATACTAGTCTCCCATATTCCTTGACTAAATTAAGTAATTGTAATAAATTTGGTATGAAAATCAGCAATAAAAAGTCAAAGCCAATGAAAACAGGCAGAAACATTAAAATCTCGACTGCATTGTTAATGGAGAACTTATAGAACAAGTAAAACATTTCATCTACTTAGGCACAATATTTAGTGAAGATGGTAAATTAAATATGAAAGCAGACAACAGAATTAGTAAAGCTAGTATGGTAGAAAGTCAGCTGAATAAATTTATATGGAATAAGAGAGAAATTAGTCAAAACACTAAATTAGCTGTATTCAAGATGGTATTCAAAACAATTTTAACTTATGGATCTGTGAACTGGGTTAGAAATAAAACACTTTGATAAAGACTAGAAACCTCTGATATGATAGTTCTGAGAAAGATTAGTGGAGTGAACAGATGACATCAATGGCAGTATCACATAAAAGAGAGGATATTGGGAAAGAACTCTTCATTGCTAGCATTCAGGAATTGTTATTAGAGATAATCTCAGTTGTTATGGTCACTTATACAGAATGGGAGAAGAAAGATTATCAGAACAAGTGTCCTTTACCAGGTTACCAGGAAAACGTTCCCGAAGACGATGAATATATAAAGGGACTGATACATAAAAATGCGCCTTCAAAGGCAGAAATACAAGATCTGATAATATCGGAGTATTGACAGATAACAGATTAATTTGGAGGAAAATTGTTGATCGGAAGTTAGTAATAGTGTAACTTTTTCATGTTGTACTATGATAATATCCTGTACAACCCCTGGAGATATATATCAGGAATTTCATGATAATGATGGTCTCAACAGCCAGGACATCGTCGACACTCTGCTTATAAATGCCTAAAATTTAGCAGAAGGAATAATATTTATTTCCTTCTCAAATATTTCGTTAATTAATATAATAATATCAATATTTTAAAATATAATTCACAGTATTTATGAGCAGTTTTTCCTCTTGCAATTGGCCAAAATGTTAGTGTACAACTTTACAGAAACGCTTTCATACTAAAACTATTTCGTTCTTTACTATCTTAGATTCTTCACCATCAAATATGAGAATGAAGAACCAATCGGTGAAATTTTTAAATTCGATCCTGACAAGTTCAGATAATTACATTAAATTACGAAATATTTACTTTTCTTTTACTGAAAATTACTTTACTCCTCATCCTGTCATCCATAGCGTATAAAAGAGGTCGGTCATATTAACACAATTTTAATGCATATAAACATTCGTCTTCATCTTCCGTCACTGCCTTAAAGAAAGAAATGAAATCACACGTCTTAAGGATATTTTCTGAATAATCGAATACAGTTTAACTAATTCTCTCTTTATTGTTCTAGCAACAGAAATAGCAACGACTTATCAAATTATCCCTTAAGATATTTCAGTGAACTCTACGATTCCATTTCTTCATCTTCTCCTAATTAAAAACATTCAAGAATTATTCCTTTAATCAACTCTGAATCCGTTTAGATTTTCAGATTACGATGAAAACAAGGTATGGGATTAGTGCGCAATAATCTAAGTGTGATTACATAGCTTTGCAGTGGTGTAATCACATTCTTATCTTTACTTGTCAACACTATCAGTCTTTGAACTGTCCTTCCCAAAGTCTATAGTACGGTGTCTTCCAAAACTGTCTTCATATATTGTGTCTTTTAAACTTCCAGTTTCTGCTGATCTTTATTCTCCCAAGATCTTAACTGTGTGTACTGGAGAACAGTGTCGGTGATACTGAACTAAACCGTCCACTTCTTTGTTCCAACATTTAAAAGGTTAACATCACATAACATCAAAGGTTAACATTTGGCCGAACTGAAAGTGTATTTATCGCTAACGTGGGGATTTGATATCAATATCTCCCTCCACATAACCTTTCCGAAACAGTGTATCATCAGTGAAACCTGAATATTTTCTATCAACTGAACTGTGGCAATTCATGATAACATGTGCCGACAGGAAAAGTGGAGTTAGAACGATTATGAAAATATAGTGTCGAAGTAATCAATGGTACCAAGTCGATGGTGTGAGATTTTAAGGAAAGGGAAAAAAAATAATAATGATAAAAAAAAATATATATATATATATATATATATATATATTCAGCCTCTAATGCTGATATTTTTCTCACAATTAATAATCATGTACAAACTGCTTTTGTCCAAAAATATCATCTCAATCAGCACATGTTTTAATTTTTCCATAAAATGCATGTTGATTGCTAAAGTAGAAGTTTCATGCAAAACAAGGCTCACTGTTATGGAGAAATCCTCCTAACTAACCTTTCCAATATCTCCACACAACTGCAAGTATGGCGTGTTTAAATTATCGTTGTGACAGCTATATCTAGCTGTCACGACGATAGACTGCCTACCATTCATGATGTAGTACCAGCATGCTTGTCATGTGAAATGGCAATTTTTGCCTTCCTGCTACTCCTCTGCGATAGAAGATAGACCCTCCGTACTACGAGATTCTCGTTACACAACAGGTCAAGTGCTCTATCCATTGAGATTGATTTGTGATCTATCTGAAGAAAGTGGGAGTCATTGACGATTTACGTGCAAACATTACCAGCTACTGCCTTTATTTATTTATTCGTGTGGGGGTTCCCCCCGTTCCTCGACCGCTCTTTAGGACTGGTTGAGCCTTCGTAATGAGGTATTGAGAACTATATCCTATGACTGTAGCCTGTGTGTTAACGGGGCCGGTTTGCCTGCTTGAGGAATGAACCCCCCCCCAGATAAACTGGGGAGGGGGGAATCCTGCTGTCCATGCTATGGCTGAGAAAGATCCTTAAGCTCCTCACGTCGTCGACGAGAATCGAGCTTAAGACACTCTTTCCCCAGGCATATGGTTGCGAAGTGCATAGCCACTAGGCTAACCGCACGGACAGTTACTACCTAACAGCAATACCATGAGATATTGAACTCCATATTTCGAAAAAGAAATATCACATAGGTAGAAAAATAAGTGTGGACAAAACACATTTTTAATCTAGTCAGATGAGACAAAAATTTGTGTACGTCAGCAAAACTAAACAAACTTAGCAAAAGAAGGATAAAATCAGAACGACAGGAAAATTGGATGAACAGCAGATACCAAAAAATATGAGGATGCAGATTAATAATCATACATTCAAGTCTAAAGCCCGAGATAGAATTGATGAAGACCGATTTTGGTGGCCTTGGCCTATGTCTCATAGTTTCTCAATGTGATACGGGACCAAAGTAAATGTGCATATGCCCTTGCGTCTACTGTCTTGCCAATAATATTTGAAAGAAATTATTTTTTATCATAAAATATACTAGTCATTACATCAAAATTTGACAAATAGTCATCATCAAATTCCTTATATGTACCCTCAGGGCGTGTATAGGATATTATGATAGTAATACATGAAAAAATTCCACCGTTGCTAACTTCCGATCAACAATTTTCGTCTAAATTAATTTGTTAACTGTGATGACTCCGACATTATCAAATGTTATATTCAGAGGAAGACATTTTGGTCTTCCTCTGGGTCTTTTTTTCTGCCAAACTGACAAAGAACACTTGTTTTGCTAATCTTTCCTCTCGTATTCTGTTTCAGTGACCATACCACTTGAGATTAGCTCTACTAACACATTCCTGGATGCTAACATTTGCAAGTTCTTTCCTAATATCCTAATTTTTACATTACATCAATGACAGTGATACTTTCAGAACTTTCATATATGTGATCTCCAATCTTTGATGAAGGGACTTTAATTCTAACTCAGCTCTCAGATCCATTAGTTAAAATTGTCCTGTATACAGCTAATTTAGCATTTTGATTAATTTTTCTTATTCCATATAAATTTATTCAACTAACTTCCTACAATATATATTAATTCTGTTTTTAATTTCATATTAAATTTGCTATCTTCACTACAGTTGTACTGAAATATGTGAAATGGTTTACTTGTTTTATGAGTTCTCCAATCATAATACAGTTGATGTTTTCCATTCTTCTGCCTATTCTAATTGCATTTGTAATTTTATTGCGGATTTTCATAGCAATTATATGAATAATCACAATTGTAATTCTTCTGCATCATATCATTCTCGTGACACTCTGTGGAACATATAACACGTGAAAAACGTGCAATCACGGAAATTCATAATAATTCACAGATTTTCAAATTTCACGGCATTTTGAATTCAGAGAAAGTCAAAATAAATGTAAATTCTTGTTTTTTCTCTACATTTATAGAGAGGGAGGGGAATGTCGAAAAAATGGTCAATTTTTAATTATTCTTTCAAGAATTATTAAAATGTTTTATTTTCCCTCTCCTTTAGAGAAATGTGAGCGTAAAGTAACCCGAATAACCTTTATCTGTCTGTCTTTAACCCTACACCTCCTTTATAATCAAATGTTCATCTTCTGAAGGGTTCATTTTTTTGCAGAGCGATTTCTTTCTTAATCTTAAACTTTTACACTTCGTGTGGAAAAATGTTTCTATTGCTTCAGTGTTACATGACTAAATCATTATTCTACAAAACCTAATTTAAAGAACAAAATTCATTAAGTTTTAAATGATGTTTTGGCAGTTAATAAAGAGAAAATAGTTAATGAAATATGGAAATCACTGGTAGTTCAATAAAATTCCTCAGTGAAATTAGAGAGCAATAAATTAGAGAGCAATAACGTCTAAAAGAGGAAGCGATAAACTGGCGAATATATTTCATAATTGGTGAAAGAAATAATTCTATAATAATTCTTCATATTTCAAACTACCAACATCATACTTATGAAATAGTAGTCAATTATTACTGTTAGAGTTTTCAGCTCCGAGGTTTCAATTATTATTCTTAGAATGGATACACAGTATAAACATATGGATAAACATATAACGTTTAAAAGAGAACAGACTGCAGATTTGTATCTTTTATAAGAATCAACGTTAGTGGGAAAAATAGAAGTAAATCCGGTAAAATATTCCCACAAATATCCACTAATGAAAGCGAATTGATAAATACATAGGATTGAGAAAATTTAAAAATGAGGTCATGAGATCTGGTTATTATTTTCTTAAATGGAGTAACAGATTAAAAAAGAAAATCGACAGATCCTGTGGATTTCTGGTTTTCTCAATTAAGGAAGAAACGTTTAAACAGCTCTGTAGGAAAATTCCTGAAATTAAAATTAAATATATACTTTTAAATGCTTGTTAAGTAGAAAATATAAGCATGTATTAAAACTAAAGCAAATCGTAGCAATCTAATATAATTGCTGACGGACAATAAATATAATTAAACCTCCTTCAAAGAAGCCTTTCTTCTATTTCCCCTGAAAACATGATTTTAAAATGTTTTGACATTTAATATCCATAACATGAACAAACTTGCTTGCACAACTACGAAAACACAGATCGGTTTCGTACTGAATAAACAAAATGGACTTCTCCTCTCTAAGAGCATGTGTGACTCCTGAAAGCGAGAGAGAAATTACGGCGAGGCGGATTTGTGTTATCGCTAGTTGACCTAATAAGTTATACTAGGGCAAAAATTAATGCGGGCAACTGTGAATTTATTTACTAGACACAAAACTACACGATCTCAGAGAGAACGCGCCTCTAAACAAATGCCTGTGATGAAGAAAGTTAGATCAAACACAAATGTAAAAGCAGAAGCTTGATTCAACACGAGCTGTAAAAGCATAAGTGTGAGCAACCTCTATAAAAATGTATAAATCTTGACGGAATGCAGAAATAGAGAAATTTCCCACAAAGGAAGAGTGAGAAAAATGACAGAGAAGTAAAGATTATTTAAATTTTACTTGGCCATCTCTTCTTTCTAAGTATAGGATATCCCAGCAAATTGATTTTCACCTAACGCATTTCAACAAGTGATATATGTCCTTTCGTCTTTCCTTTTGTGTGTTTCTTCTACATTGTGAGCAGAGGAGACTGTGGGAGAGAGAGAGAGAGAGAGAGAGAGAGGAAATGTAGAAGCGGTTTCATTAGAACTGGATTGGAAAAATTTCTGAAAGACGAAAGTCATTTAGGTTACTTGAGTTGTACCTCTTTTATCCCCACCAAAGTACTTTGTTTTTAACATACTGTCTCTCCATATCTGAAGCTTTACCGGAAAGTGATAAAAAATAGACGATAAAACTAATTGATTCTTTTAGCTCGGATACACCTCTGAAATAAAGGATTCCATGTTTTACTTTTCAAAGAATCTGGCTAACTCGTCTTGACTTGAGCATTTTTTTTCTCGAAATGTAGGGAAGACAAGAATCTACAATATTTTAAAATAAGTGAGTTTGTTTACCTGTATAATCTCAGGAAAAATTTATGTATTTTTCCCACAACCGTATAGTTGGTGGGTTAGCAATATGCTACTTTACTGTGGAATATTGATTATGGTACAAGGTGGTTTCCCGTTGCCTTGCTCCAGAAAAATATATAAGTTACATGTTGGTTTTATCTTATATAATCCTGATATTGTTAATGGAATGAAGTAACAAATTACTCTTGTAATTCTGTTGCATGAAAATACAAATTCAGAATTATGCAAATAGATATTCCTGTAACCATTCGCATGATTCTGAATGACAAGATGGTGGAAGAAAGGACATACACGTATGCGACACCTCCATCACCTGACGACATAGGCCAAGGCTTACAAAAAAAAAACTGGTGCTGTTTAATTTCCTGTTGGACCTCAATTACTGAATGGTGCTTGGGCTCATTATTTGTTTGCTGTATTATCAACATGCTTATTGCATATGCTAATTTGCTTACTATAGTGTCATATAACCATGGAGTAAAGCTACCGCTGACAGCACTAAGCCTGAAGAGATGATAATTGTTATATACTTCTCGGTATTATTGTTTTCAACGAAGTTGTCTCATTCAACTACTTGATGTGAAAGGTTTTGAGTTTGTGAGTTACTATTTCCTTCTATCAACTTATTCCTTCACCTACCCCTTCCATAAATTTCCTATCGTGAAATGTATTTCGCGAAAGAAAACCTGTTTAGATATTATAAGAAGTAGTATGCAGTGAATAATGACGCTGACTGAAATAGCCATAACAGTCAATGCAGTGTTTATATTCTCTCAGGACTTGTTTCTGTATTTGAGACGCACGCTTGAATTGTTGCATTCAATTAAGGAAACCTTCTAGCATTTCTTCATGGTGAAGTTACCTTTCTCTGCTTGATGTAATTTGATGGATATTTATTTTTACTTTAGACGTAAAGATTGTTTCGTCTGTTCGCTGATTGCGGAAAGCGTCTTCGCTTTCAAACGTACGTGCTGTGGGTTTGAATTCATCAGTGACAAAAGTGTATGAGAAATTCCATAAGAAGACAGAAGATTTAAGCACTCCAAGTTGCAAATTCTATCTCGTATCTCAGCCATCGAACAGAACACCTAATCCGGTCTCTATATCCAGAATGATGTGTGCGTGTGTGTGTGTGTTATTTTGTTAAGTGAAAAGTTCTTCAAGAAGGAAATCAAAAATTATCGTCATCCGGTGCTAACACACATCCATTAGCAAAATGCTAAATAAAATACTTTTTTTCGCATATTATAAATGCTATTAGTAATTATTATAATTCTGTTATTTTTTTATTCACTTATGAACTGAAATTGTATCGATCATTCCTCAGATGACTACTGGAGCCTTCACGAGTGGTCAGTCAAGAATTATTCTGATTTTTGGGAGTCACTTTGGAAATTCACAGGAGTAATCTTTACTCAGCCGTACGAACAGGTAAGTGCCTTTTTCTATGCCTTTTTCATTACAATCTACGCATGGCAGTATGTGAGAAAGAAGTCGAGGTGTAGAGTTATCTCCAAGGACAGGACAGAAAAATGGAAACAAGCAGCTATATTTGACGTACTAATATAAATGCAAGGTATGTCATTTATGCCATATTTTGTTATGTGACCAATGAGACACGATTGTATATGTTTTGTACAATAGTTCTATCGTGAAGTCATTATAACTACAAGAGGACTGAGTGGAAAAAAATGGACAAAATTATTGTATCACACGGAAATGTAATGTTTCGAAACTGATGCACTAAAATATGAATAACGGTAAAACAGGATTTATTGGCTTCAGTATTTCTTTGCATGTTACAAGGGCATCATCAGAGAAAGAGAGAGAGAGAGAGAGAGTCAATATGAAATTCTGAGACGTTTACACCACATGTGGTCAGTTGTATACACAATGATCACTATACACAATGATCCCTAACACTCCTGTTCTGTTTTTTTCCCTATTTGTAAAATATATTTTTTATCTTAATTATAAATGGAGAAAGTTACCATAGACTTTCACCAATATTGTAATATTCACAATCTAATTTTAATCGATGTTTGAGAATGTTCATTGGTTCCTGTGACTTCTAAAACATCCATTAAATTAGATTTATATTATAATATAAATAATATTAAAATATAAAATAGAATATCATAATATAATAAATATATAATGTTAAAATATATATAATGTTAAAATATATATAAAAACATAATATAAAAGATTTATATTATGTTTACTTTTCTGCAATCGAAGCTGTGACTGAGAATGAATTTGAGTAGTAAACACGTAACGCATTTCACCCTTCGAATGTAATTTTAATACATTTCTTTTCTCTGAAGATGTCCTTGTTACAAGTAGCGAAATTTAATAACAAATAAATCTTTTGCCCATGTTATTAACCCGTTTTCACATGCATGTTTTCATCATTTTATTCATTCAAAGGAAATAGTCCAACTGCAAGGTTAAATCTAACGTACGTAAACAAAGTATGAACAGAGTTTAATGTGAGTATCAAATCTCTGTATTTCGACGTGTCGGAAGAGAATTTCAGAGAGCAAGATGTATCAAAGCCAGATTCATCTACACAAGTCATTCAAAAATCGATGCTTCCATTTCTCTGTACCTGCAGTTTTTTCTCTTTTTGTACCTTCCAGTACTTGCAGTTTTTTTAAGGACATAAAAAAATTAATGTTAAAATTAATGGACATAACTTAGACCAAATTTAATAAGTATCTTAATACTATACTATGTAGGTAGTAGACAAAGAAACAGAATTTCAGGATATTCCAGAGTGGTTTCAAGGAGCTCGCTTGAACTATACAGAAAACCTACTTCGATACAACGACGACCGAGTTGCATTTTACGTTGGAGGTAAAACACAATTTCCTTGTTAATCTATCGTGTACGATTATGTACTTAGAAATATCATATATTGCACGTCTTGCAATGTGTAATGCTGGTTAAATGCCGTGACGGTTTTGTTTTCTTCTTAGGAGAAACAACAAGCGAGATTAAGAAGATTACATACGCCCAAGTTCATGAAAATGTTGCAGTATTCGCAGCCGCGATGAAGAAAGTTGGAATTCAGAAAGGAGACGTTGTTGCTGGTAAGCTGATGATCTAGGAGTTTAAAGAGAATTTAGTGAACTATTTAAAACCTACTGCTGATTCAATTCAGTTTTATTTATTGTTATTACTTTCAATAATTACATTTCATACCGGTATTCGCTTTATTACTTCTTTTAATTTTTTCAAAATATCAGAGTCATTTTTGATATCGAACTGCAACCAAACTTTGGTTAGTGAAATAGTGCAACTAACAATTAACACCTATCAGATCAACGTAATTTTGTGTAATTGCCGAGTTGAGCACGAAAATCAACTATAATCAGAAAGGATAGTCATGTAGCCATATTAAAAACGACTATCTAGCTCTTTTTTTTAACAGAGGAAACTTACTTTATGTTGACTCATTCTTTAAGGGAAACAGGAAAATAATTGCATTACATTATAACTTCAAGCCTAAATAAATGCGTACGGCAAAGTTTATTTCTCAAAGGTCTCTTTGCTGTTTAAACATCATAGAAATAAATGCAAAATAACGTTTATCTTATCCTAACATCGGAATGTCATGAACCGTGTTTCACTCGTTGTTGTTGTGGGCTCAAGATAAAATTATAAATGCTCATATGCGGTGATATATTGTATGTATATGTATTAAAAATTCCAAATGTATCCAAAAACACAAGAAAGATTACTTGAAGGAGTAATTTAAAGTATGGTCTTAACAGACAACTGTAGTAGTATGACTGGCTATAGAACTTAAATCTAAAAAAAAAAAAGATAGTCGATATTTCTAAAATAACAAGAAATTAGTTGGATGGATGAATGCAGTGTGATGTGATGGATGATAGAATAAATATCAACTCGGATTGGACTCCAAAATAGGAGGAATTCAGTATCAATCATTATAGCAAGAAAAAATACTATTTTCATTAACTATACACGCCAATACAAACATTGCACAAAGAAATCAGATCAATACATAAAGAGTAATGTTTTTTCATGTACGAAGACATGGTAGCAAAATTCCGCTCGCTAGTTATTTTTACTCTTGTATCTTATCGAAGCTATTGGTGATAACAATTGTTTGCATATTTTCCACAAATTCCCAGCATTCAGCAATGATATGAACTGGTTGACTGAAAAGGGAAAACATGCCACCAATCGTTATTACCTATATCTCCGATAAGTTAAAAGAGGAAAAAGAACTAGCAGAATTTGGCAACCATATCTCTTGTATCTTATCGAAGCTATTGGTGATAACAATTGTTTGCATATATTTCGTACATGAAAAAACACTACTCAAAAATCGTATCTTTCAAACATGCACAAAACAAGACCGGCATACGCCAGCAGTGAACCATATATTTATTTCCAACCTGCGTCAAACTTAGAAGAGGAATTTGCTGACTCACACATTAAATCAAAGACAAGTCCAGGAATATACGCAAGATCACACTAAGAGATGATGATGATGATGATGATGACATGTATATAAGATTTTGAGACACCTAAATGCAGATAGTAAAGAAAAACAAAATTAAACACCGAATTGAAATTAGAAGAATTTCTAAATTTCTACACAGAATTGTGGACAGAGAAATATTTTAAAAATATTTTAAAAACTGGCAAACAATTAATGAAAATGAAAAGGAAATAACTAAAGAAGAATTAGAAATCATCCTGAAAGAAACAAGAAACGGAAAATCACCTGGAGAAGATAAGCTAGGTTGAGAACTATATGAATATGCAGGAATAAGATTCAAAGAAAGACTCCTATTATTTTTAAATAAAATTTATACAACTGGTAATCCCCCAATAGAATGGAATAAAAAAGCAACTGTGATTCCTATCTTTTAAAAAAGGTAACAAAGATGACCCTAAAAACTATAGAAGTATCAGTATACTAAATTCCTGTTACAAAATATATAGCAGAATTTTAAATAGCAAACTAATGAAATATTCTGAAAACTTTATTTTAGAAGTACAGAAGGGATTTAGAAAAGGATGAGCATGTATAGACCCAGCCTTTTGCCTAAAATTAATAATAGAGAAAAGAATTGAATACAATTTAGAAACACATATTGCATTTATTGAATTTATTATTGCATTTGTAATACTTTGAAAAAGCATTTGACAAAGTTAAAAGAAGCATTTTATTTAACATATTAAAAGAAAGACAAATGCCAAATAATATCCTAAAAGCTATCATATATGTTTATGAAAATAATCAAATACAAATCAGATTAAATCATGAGCTATCATATACGGCAGAGATCCGACAGGGATGCCCCCTCTCAGTAACTTTTTTTAATATTTACCTAAATGAAATAATAATAAAATGGAATAAACATTTCCATCAAGGTATTAAACTTTCTCCTACTGTGAACTTAAACACTCTCCTTTTGCCGACGACCAAATAATAATTACAAATTCTGAAGATAACTTACAGAAAGCTATAGAACATGTGAATTCATTTAACTACATAGGATGTATGATCACATATGAAAATGAAAAAGATATAAACCTAAAAATTGCAAAATATTTAAAAATAACAGGAGTAATTAACTCTATATTTAAACCAAACCTAGTTCAAAAACAAACCAGACTAAAAGTATACAATACATTAGCCCTACCAGTGTTATTGTATGGAAGTGAAATCTGGACAATAAAACAAAAAGACAAACGAAGATTAATAACAGCAGAAATTAAGCTTATGAGAAAAACTGTTTTCTCATTAACTTTTCTCTATTTTTCTCTATTTGATCAAAAAAGAAACGAAGAAAGTATGAAAGAATTAAACCATGAATCAGTAATAGGAAAAATTAAAAAATATAAACATAAACGGATGAAACGTTCAAAGAATGAAAATAGAAAGATTACCTAAACAAGCCTTAAAGTACAAGCCATTAGGAAAAAGAAAACCAGGACGTCCTTTTAAAAGATTCAACGATGACTGCTAAGGCTGGAACAGGCCACGCTAGGGCTAAATCCTTGATATGCATGATCATGATGATGATGATGATGATGACGACACTAAGAGATCTCTTATCAAATTTTAATAGATAAATTCATAGTTAAGAATTTATGGGGACACAACACACGTGTTAAAATAATTACTTTACTTCATATTATAAAAGTAATATTCGACGTTTCAACCTCTGTAATGAGGTCATCATCAGTAAAATACACATGTATAAGTTACATGTCAGTGCACTTTACAAAGTTAAATTGAATTTAACTGCTTATTAATCTTTTACCTATCCTGACCTCTTGTGGGAAAAAATACTAAATAATATTAAATAAAAAAATGAATTTAATTTAATTTAATTTTTAAAAAAACAGATAAATATAAAAAATAAATTAAAATAAAATAACTAGAGAATAAACACATAAAATATTTCTAAAAAGCAAATAAATTAAAAACAGACCTACATTAAACATTTCTAACGTCCTCTCGTATTGAGATTTTTTTTTCTGTGCTTGTTCTGGTTGCTATAAGGGTTGCAGATGGGTCCTCCACATTCTTGAAATGATTAATCCGTCATTTTTGCTGAGGTTTGGATAGTGTTTTAGCATTTCACAGACTTTTTTGAATTTTCTCTCAAACCAGGTTTTGGTGTGGTGTGGGATTTGGTGCCTTTCCAGTCAATTCTATTGTATGTTTGGAGTACGTGGTTTGATAGGCCTGCTTTACCATAACTGAACTATTTAATGTCTCGTTTGTGTTCGTCTTTTTTTATTGGGATCGTTCTTCCTGTTTCCCGGACGAACATGTATATTGGATTTGTAAACCTCTGGGTAGACCAGGTATGGAAGAGGATCTTTGGAAGAACTGAGTAAATTTCTTAATTTTGTCGGGGGTTTGAAGGTAGCCTTGATGTTGTATTTATGAAGTGTTCTGTCTATTTTTTCTGAAATCTCTCATCTCTCTAACATAAGGTATGGCTATGGCATTCTTGTAATCTTTTTTGTTTTTGGTGGTATTTTTATGGAGGATCTTGTGAACTGTTTTTTTTTTTATTGTGGCCATTTTTACAAATATTGGTTAATAATTTCGAATTGTTGGTTTAGATCCTGTTCATTTGAGCAAATTGTTAGTGCTCTGTGTTTGAGGGTGCTTATGACTCCTAATTTTTTTGTTGGGTGGTGGTATGAATTTTTGGGAAAGGCACCAAATACCCACACTGCACCAAAACCTAGTTTGAGAGAAAAATTAAAGAAGCCTGCGAAATGCTAAAACACTATCCAAACCTGAACAAACCTGAAACAAAAATCATTCCAAGAATATGGAGGACCCATTTGCAACCCTTATAGCAACCGGAACAAGCCCAGAAAAAAAAAATTCGATACGAAAGAACTTTAGAAATGTTTAATGTAGTTCTGTTTTTGATTTATTTGTTTTTTTTTTTTAAAATATTTTGTGTTTATTCTCTATTTATTTTATTTAAATTCATTTTTTATATTTATCTGTTTTTAATTTAATTTAATTTAATTTTTTTATTTCATATTATTAATTTTTTTTCCACAAGAGGTCAGGCTAGGTAAAAGATTAATAAGCAGATAGATTCATTTTACCTTTGTAAAGTGCAGTGGCATGTAAGCTTGTATCTTATACACATAATTTCTTGATGACGACCTCAATACAGAGGTCAAAACGTCGAATAATACTTTCCTAATATTAAATAAAGTAATTATTTTAGCACGTGTGTTGTGTCTCCATAAATTCTTAACTATGAATGCTGACCGCTGCGTAACCTTAAAAGAAAGAATTTAATAGATAAAATAAAATAAAGTAAAGTTTGAAATATGAAACATGTGCACACGAAGATTCTCACTTCTAAATTTTGCCACGAGCATATATCAATGGAAATTGATATATGCTCGTGTTGTGTGATTACGAAGTTGAGGAATCTTCGTCATTTATTTTCGTGTTAACAGTATGGGCGTGTTTTCTTAACACGGCCCACACTGTTACCGTCACTTGCTTCGGAGTTATGCCTCTAATTTAGCATCATCAGAATACCATTCGAAAGGTGTTACTGTCTAGCTATTGTCAATGTGCCATCACACACCGCTAGAGTCTCGGGTCTTTGTGTTTTTATTTTAACTTTTATTTTAGCACTATTTTTGTGTGAGTAAACTTAAGGTAACTGCAGATAAAAGTGAAAAGAAAAGTCGTAAGACTATTACATCAGATTTAAATATTAAAATGATTAAACTTAGTGATGAAAGAAGTTCTAAAGTAAAACTAACAATATAAGGGATTATTCCTGTTATACGGAAAGCTATAGAGAAAAGAAAAGACAATGTAGTTCACATACAACTTTAGACAGAAAAGAAAACCAGAAATTTCATCAAAGTCATCAAAAAATACAATTTTATCAAATGTAGAATATATATACAGATATGACACAATACTACGCCATACCAACAACAAATGACATTGCAGCATACGAACTCATTCAATAAACCATTCTTCGTACCATTAGTGTTTTGTTTTTTAATCTGCAGGTTCTGTTGGGGGGGGGGGACGTAAGAGAACCTTCTGTTACGCACCCCTCTGGAACCAAAGATGCCCTAACTCTTGGGCAGTAGTACACTTCGTTTCTTTAACCAAGAGCCACACGGCACGGAACTCGCTTTACATTATTAAAACACCATTTTGTGCTCGACTATCGGAATGCTCCTAGTGGGGGATATCTGGTATTATGACTATGATTAAAAAATCTCCGATGCTGACACTACATGTCACAAATTAAAATACAGTTATTCAATTTTTTTTTCTTATAATCATAAATCAAAACTTTATAAATATCCTGCACGAAGTTCTTTGGCATCTGGTGCATCTACGGGTAAAAAGTGTAAGAACAACTGAAAAAAAGTTTCGGTTAATTTTTTTTTCATGATTTTAATGTTACTTTATACATCTGGTATTCGAAGTGAACAATAAATTGCAATATTTTATGCCAACCAGGACAACCGCGTTGTGTTGTAATTTCATAAGTTTTTTCACGCACCGCTCTATAAGTTAAAAATCTAGCTCCTATTCCTTTGCTGACTGCATTCATTCTCAACTTCTATGGATGCTCCCTCTCACTTTCATCCTCTCCCCACCTTTCATAAAGTGAAAATTTCCATATACTGGTATCCTGTATAACCCTTTCAGAAGTTTGTTGGTCTTTATCATATCACTCCTTTTCTCCCTTTTGTCAGCATCTGCAGTTTACAAATTCTTAATCTCTCCTCATTCCACAGGGACTGGTATCATCTTTAGCACTCTCCTTTGTACCCTCTTCGCTGTATTATTTGAATCACCTCGGATGCCAAAAGGCCAGAGCTGCGCAAAATAGTCCAAATGACGTCGTATTAAAGCCTTATAAAGAGTGAAAAATAACTTCCTTATTCTTATATGTCAATGTTTGTTTTAACATTACAAATCTCCTATGAGGTGTATTCGCAATTTTTGTCACATGGCCCCTGAATTTCAACTTGCTATCTACTGTCAGTACCGCTAGCCTGACTAGTTTTTCTAGCATAATATCGCCAATATAATACTCCACATTAAAGTGCATAACTTTGCATAAATTTACTAACATTGAACTGAAAGCCAAATTCACATACCAACAATTCCATTACTTGCCTATGTGTGCATCGTTAGCAAATAGCTGTGTCTCCTGTCTAATTTTCCCAATGTCATTAATTGTAAGGAATGAATATCCATGAACTAAGGACTTATTTCTCATGCACACTACTGGGTGTCTTGAACCTTCCGCGCGCGCACACATACACACACACATATACAAAAAAAAAATTTTGGATATCTGTCACTCAGTCGTTCTTTTACTTAAGCTAACAGTTTACAATCCAATTACAAATCCTCCAAGTAGTAGCTTTCCATGAAGTATCCTATCCAACAGCTTTAGCAAAGTCGCATTAATAGCATTGCCTATCCATGGTATTTCACTTGTCCAACTCAACCAATACTAATATCAGTACTAAATATACTAAGATATTAATGCATTAACATGATAATTAACCTAATATAAAAGCAAAATACCGATTACCATAAAAACAGTTCCCAATGCTTTTTATTAGTATATTTAAATAAAATCTTTTTTTCACTGCTTAAGATACCGTGTAATAAAACCCCTCACTGTCTCTGAAACAATGACTTAAACATTTTCATTCTCAGCCTCCGACATTTCTTTCCTCTGTATCATTTCCGGATAATATTTTCCATCACCGAATTCAAAGTGTCAATTTTATACCCAGAGTATAATACGATCCCATGTTTCAACCACCTTAATAAAAAAATAAAAATAAAATAAAAAAAATCTTCAAATATCCTCTCATACGTCGATATATGATTTTTTCTTTGACTCTAGAAATTTGCTTATTATCCTGCTCAGTTAATCACTGTTTATTTATTTCAAATATATTTTGTAAAGTCTGTAGTGGTTAATTCTGAAAACTAATATGTTTTTTTTTTTCTTAATAGGCTACATTCCTAATATCCCAGAAGCGGTTTATGCAACGTTAGCAGCCGTTAGCATCGGCGCCATATGGAGCGCAGTGTCAATAGAATTTGGTGTCACTGTAAGTTGCAGTTTCTTTGAGTTGTGTGAGTTAATAAAATACCAGCATCTATCGACTCTGTGGTCGATTTTTATATTCAGTAATTCTGGTTCTAATTCAAAATATGCTGATATAGTGTCAATCATTATATATTGATTTTGATAGACTGAAATTATTAAAATTGGATACTGTATTCGTGTTTTCACGTATATAACGTTTTTTTTTATAGTTAAACAAGCTGCTATATGCAATTACATCGTCCAGAAAAGAAGTGACATGGCTTTTACTAAACACAGCAGGATTGTCTACTTTGTCCTTGATAACGCAATCTACATAAGGAAAATAAATGAAACTGCCTGAATACACCAAACACACTTGAATGACAAACTTTGGAGGAGGATGAAGAAAACCATGCATGAACACGCTAGATGAGCAAGTTGCAATTTCGCTATCAAAACATGAAAATACTACGTGAAATCTCTCTCAGCCATCCAAAACAAAAGTATTTTATATGCAATTTTGTTTTTGATAGGAGGAGCTCGTTGAAATACACGCGTTTCTGGACTTTCATTTGTCTCCATATCTATAACATTTGCTATTTCTAATACACTAAAGTCATTGAATATTATATATTGTTAAAACATATCATTATATATAGTTGTTTAGATATTTAAATATCTGAACAACTATATATAATGACATTTTAGCTATAGACTATTTAAATAACAAAACAGGAGAAATTTCAGATTCCTCTATTAGCGATTGCTCTGATAATATACACTGCTTGGCAAGACGTCTACAAACAGGAGTCACCTGTTTGTAGCCGGTATAAATTAAAGGAATATGATGCTCCTTAGTTAGTGCAACTGTGTCTGGGTAAAATAGCTGCGAGAAAAGAACTGACAAAGTTCAAAAGAAGGGTTGTGATAAATGCCATGATGCAGGCCTATCTATTCGGCAAATCGTTGATAAACTGGGTCAGCCCTGGTCAATAATCAGTGATATCATACTGTGGTTACATCTTAGCATGATATCCCAGGTCAATAATCAATGATATCAACCGCAGGGAATCAACTGCAATTGCTACCCGCATTGGACGACACACCACACTCATTGAACGTGAAAGGGTGCTACTAAGAATATGTAAAAATCGCCATTCGTATATGTAATATGTGAACATCGGCATCGACTGGAACACGAATCTGCCCAAAAACATTCAGAACCGAGGCTCACAACATGGGTTTCCATGGCAGGACTACAATATGCAAACCCCGTGTTATTACCTACAACCAACATGCAGCGTCGTCTTCAGTGGTGCAAAGACTTGGAAACTTGAAAAGTTGCGTTATGGAGAGACAATGCACCCTCTACCGAGCAGATGGACGGTTTGGGTGTGATGGATGCCTGGTGAACGTCTCTTACCAGAGTATAACCCAAACTATGAAATTCGTAAGTGACAATATGATGGTATTATCCTGTGTTTCCTTGGTTTGATCTCTCACCTCTGTTTGTGATGCCAGGAACACTGAACTCCGAGAAGTATCTGAACGTTCTGAACAATGTAATGCTTCCTATTTTGTGGTGTTTCTACGGAACTGACCATTGTCTCTTTCAGCAAGACAATGCACCATGTTATAATGCTGGTGCTGTAACTGCGTGGTTTATGGACACGAATGTCAGCACACTTCACTGGCCTCCACAGAGTCTTGATTTCAACCCTGTTGAACATCTTTGGGATGGACCAAAGCCTCGTGTCAGGTCATGGAACGTCAGTTCCACAATCCAGGATCCCTTTACACCTACATGAAGAATGATCAAAAATTCTCATTGATCGCTATCATAGGCTTGCGGAAAGTATGTCCTGTAATATTGCTGCACCCATCACAGCGAAATTAAGGCATGTTATTAAGATGGGTACCGTGGCTGTTTGTTCCTTACGCTGTGGTATCCATTTACTTCTTTCCGAGCAGTGTATATATCACCTATTGCTCGACAAATAAATAAATAAAAATAAAAAGCTACATGACCTGACATTCAATTTTCTTATAATATTTCTTATTATATTAACTTTATGCACGGAATGTTGCATTCTCAACACATGTTCAAATATGACTTGATTGTTTCCAAAATACTAAGTTTACCACAGATACTCTTCTTCCTCTTCAGCTTCATTCTTACTCAAGTCGGATCGTTGCATAATGAACCTTGGCCTCCCCTGGCTTCTTTTGTGTGGTGGTTTCATCGCCATCAGTCTCTTTCCCAGGGATTGTTTGTCTCCACCCTGACCAAACCACCTCAGCTTTGATTCCCTAATTTTTCTCAGATATTTGGGTTGCCCTCGTTGTCGCCGAATCAGCGAGATTTTGATCTTGTCTAATCTTATTATACCACTTGCATGGTTTAGCATTCTAATTTCAGCCATGTCCGTTCACTTATCTCCATCTCTTGGTCGTCTGCAAGGTATCACTGCTATCTTATAGCCATTTTGTATATATGAGTGTTTTGAAAAGTTTGGTAAAAAAATAAGTCAAACACATTTTTGGAAAAAAATCACGTTTATTTCTCAACATAGTCTCCATTACAATCCCATCTAAAAGTAGGATTTGTGCAAAATAGTCACTGACAGCCTTAATGGCATCCTCTTCCGAAGAACATTTTTTCCCTCCGAGTCAAATTTTTAAGTTTGGGAACAAGAGTAAGTCACATGGGGCCAAGTCCAGAGAATACGGTGGATGTAGAACCAATTCGAGCCTCAATTCGTGCAATTTTGCCATTACGACGGCTGATGTGTGGGATGGTGCATCTTGATGAAATAGCACTCTTTTGTGCCAATCTTGGCCGTGTTTTCTTTAGTTCTTCTTTAAAATGGTCCAACAATGACGCAAGCAGACTCCTGTTATTGTCTTACCCTTTTCCAAATAGTCTACCATGATAATTCCTTGGGAATCCCAAAAATAAGTGGCCATCACTTTCTCGACTGACAAAATGGCTTCACGTTTTTCGGTGCTCTTTCACCGGGCATTGTTTCGACTGCTGCTTGGACTCGAGTATGTAGCCGTGGATCCAAATTTAGTCTACAGTCACAAATCAACGCAAAAAATCCTGCAAATTGCGATTACACATCGCCAAACACTGCATCGAAATTTCTTTTTGCATACGTTTTTGAACGACAGTCAACAATCGCGGCACTCATCATGCCCAGAGCTTTTTCATCCGCAATTTTTCGTGCAAGATACTATACACCCGTATAGTATAGACGGCGGTCTTCCATAACGATAGCATGGATTTGTCAATCATTTCCTTTGTAGTGACCTCAATCCGTGGTACGGAGAGCGCTTCATCTTCGATGGACTTACGGCCACATTTAAACTCATTTATCCCAAATTAAAATCTTTAATGCTGGTGCAGAGTCCTCATGAAATGCATCTAATTCGGCTTTGATCTGCGCGGCCATTCACTTCTTCAAATAAAAGTGTTTTATCACTGCACGAAACTCTTTTTTCTCCATTTTTATGAAAAATGCGAACACAGTCATTTTAAATGTTTTCAAACGAGAACTACACATCGCACGTAACTAAACTTTTCCCAGGGGTCATGAAAAAAGATGATACGTGCCGACACGGGTATGAATGAACAAATTTTGTCACCGCCTATTGGAAATTTACCAAACTTTTCAAACAACCCTCGTATTTCCTATCAACTTGTTAGACACTTTTGTATCACACAAGATACCTAAACACTTCCAATTTATCTACCCTAATTGGATCCTTTTATTGAGTCATCGAATCCAAGTATCCATCATTTAGACACTTGAATCCATGTATCTAAATCTAGACACTTTTGGTAGGTCTGTGCCCTATAATATTACCCCCTGCTATTTCAATACGTACTCTGTCTTATTTATACTGATCCTGAAGCTACACTCTTCCAAAGCATTACCCCATTATTCAAGTTTTACTTTTATCCCACTCAGACTTTACACAAATCTCCACATCATCAGGAAACATAATCGTCCATGGTGATTCAATTCTTACCGTTCCTATACATTCTTATGTTGTTTACCGTCATACATGTCTTGCACAAGACGTACATACTTTTCTGGAATCATTTTCTTCCTCATGCTTCTCTACATCTCTTTTCTTGGGATTCTATTGAAGGCTTTTTCCTAATCAATGAAGACCAGAAAAAGTTCCGCTTTATTCTCCTGGTGCCTTTCTATGAACTGTGGTGAGTGAAGATGGCGTCAGTTGTTTCCCAGCCGGGCATAAATCCAAACTGCTCGTCACTAATTGACAACAAGTCTTCTCTCGGTCACTTCTCGATTACTCTTTCCCATACCTTCATAGTGTGACTCATGAGTTTAATTCTATCATCGGTTTAAAGAAGAGTATTAATTTTGACGTCTTTATTATATTAAACATATAATAAACATTTAATTATGTATATAATAATAATGTCAATTAATTAAAATCAGTTTGGTACAAAATTCAATTCACAACGTATCCATACTACGAGGACTATTCTGTTTCTTGAAACTTTTATTGCTGAACTTCGTTAATTATCAAATAACATAATTCTAATTTCAATCAAGCATAGAGTAAAAAATTGCATAGAACTGCCAAATTCATTCTCCACTATGAAGTATTTAGTTTCTAATTCTCGCATCAAAGTGCGTCAGATTGTTTACAATATTTAACCAATTTATGCCAATAAGTAGTCTTATTTTATTTTAATTATTTATTTATTTAGTTATTTAACAGTCTGTTAACATCTCATGCCTTTAGGATGTATCTTCTGTATCAGACTAAATCCAACAGACTTTACATTATATCATATTTAAACTGAAACTAGAAAATTCACAATACGCAAAATAAATCCGGTTTACTGTGAGAGTCAAATTAATTTTAGTATATCATGATTTCTGTGTTTTTGGAAATTATTTGTAATTCTGTTGCCACTCAAATCTTGAGGTTTATTTTTTTCAGGTTCCGTTGCCTCCATTTGATAACTGAATTCCAGTGTGATTATTCCCTATTACGATGTTATGTTTATATTCCTTTCTTTCTTCATATATAATTTTCAGAATTGGTAAGGAGTAAAATCTGGAATGTACACGAACATTAGGATGAATAGAAGCCCATATCTTATCAAAATTATTAAATTCATATTCTGAAAACTGTTGTCGGAACAATAAAACGTTTATTTTAAAGTGAGCTTTCCATGAGACCCGACAAAGCCAAGTTAAAGTTGTGCATGTGGATCAGTAGTGATAATATAAGCCATGCCTTAACATCTCGATGACATCTCTCTCTCTCTCTCTCTCTCTATGGTTAAGTGTTTAAGTGGCTTAAAATATGCCACAATAATTCCAATACTACTGACTTTTTTTTTTTTTTTAACTACTGACATCATTAGAGCGTCTTCTTCTTCTTCGTCATCTTTTTCATGTCCCTGAATACGCCTTTGCTATCTTCAAAATATTCATTCACATTTAATAATAATAATCTTCTTCCTCCTTCTACGTGTTAGGCCTACTAGCCTGTTACAGAGCTATCTTAAGCTCTTCTAAGTCATACCCATCCTGAGGATAAGATCACTAGCACTATGCCTTCCGGTATATTCTATGGCTGTAGTTGCGTGTGTTCACGGGGGTCGGTTTGCCTGCTTGCGAGAGGAAAAACCCCAGTTAAACTGAAAAACCCTGCTGTACACGCCCAAGATTGGCTATCTTGGCTATGTCTGAAAAGGATCCTTAAGCTCCTCACGTCGACGACGGGAATCGAACCCAAGACACTCCTCCTTTCCCTGGCATATGGTTGCGAAGCGCATAACCACTGGCTAACCGCGCGGATAATAATAATAAAAGTATTAGAAAAAACATGTGGTCGGAATATTAATTTCTAATTTCACATGACAATATTAAATCGTGTAATATATGTATGTAATTACATGAATCTCCCTCCCTAATATCGTGTGTGTATATATATATATATATATATATATATATATATATATATATATATATATATATATATATATATATATATATATATATATATATATATATATACGATCGATATTGATCGACAATCTTTTGTAAGATTGTTACAGAATTTCCTAAAATTCATGTAGTGTAAGAGAAAAAAAAAAGAGTTAACGGCAGACAGAAAACTTGCAGGGAAGTCATTATATTTACTGTCGCACTGGTAAAGAATAGAGTGTGAGATAGAGAGTATAGAAATAGAGTTTGAAATAATAGGAATTATCCATATTTTTCCAGGGAGTACAACAAAGACTTCAAATAATCAATCCCACCATCCTATTCACTGTCGACTGTTTGGTAAATGGAGGAAAATACAATAACTTCTTGCCAAGGTTAAACATTTTTATCAAAGGTAGGTCCAAATGCCAGCTGCAATTTAGTTTTCAATTATATGTTTAGATGTTGTATATGGTATAATAATACATGACGTGTGTTTTTGTATAATTTCATCACTTGGCCTAATATACAGGGTTAACCTAAAAGAAATAGACACTTTCAAAGTTTTACAGAAAAAAGGGGTTTTAATAGCATGGCTGAAATACTTACATGGTTTGAAGACTACGTCCTGAAGTTTACATGGGTAAGTTACAAGTGTTCTATGTGTGACCTTTTTGTAACACAACAAATATCAATGCGATAGTCCAGTTCTTCCCAAACACTTCTCAGTTTAAACTGTCTATTTATTTTAGGTTAACCCTATATATTCAAACTGAAACAAAATTTGAACAAACCAACACATTTTATAGAATATCTTCGATATATGGCGGGAAGTATTTTCCTCATAATCAAGACAAAATACACTGTTTTATTGTAAAACCGCTTAAAAAATAACAATTCGAAATATTCTGGATTTTAGATGTAAAATGAGCTAACGTTTAAAATCCTTTTCAGCAACTGAAGTGTACTCATCACCCTGACGCTTGGGATCACGGGTATTTTTTTATTCTCTTTAGGTGTTTTGTTTCTAATAGCTAAAATATAAAGCATTATTGTTTGTTTCCGAAAAAAAAAATTATAAATGAAAATAAGATTGCGTAAAATTATTTATATACTGCATGATATTTTAGAAATCGAAATTAAATATATTGATAAATATAGGACATAATATTTTTGAATAACTCGCGAACTGTCTTTATAACTGGTCTTTAATGTCTCTTGGATCTAATTTGACTTGCAATAATCAGAATATATCACAATTTTCTTGAGGAGAGGAAGTGTGCCGAAAACTGCAATTTATACGACTACAACAAGTTAATGTTACAATGGCAATGTTAAGTACACAATATTATTTAGAATTAAAACAAAAATCAATAAAATATCAGTCAACACATTTTATTCCCCATAAGGAGCACACATGGCCGTTTTAGCCCACATTTTGTGAGAAAGACCCAATCAATCTTCACCGTAGGCAATTAGAGACAGCTGACCAAGAACCATCCATCATTAATTTTAAACGGAATCTGGTGAAGAGAGACAGACAAGCTCCACCCTCTAGTAGTCACTCACTAATCCTAATGTAATATATTATTCAATCGAATTATTACGGTTTTGTGACCACATTTTTATTAAAAAAGACTGTTTTTTAAAACTAAACAAGTACTGAAAAACAAACCCGACAAGTTTTTTGAAGGTGCTGTATTGAGAATTTTTTTTGATATAAGGAAGGGTGACTGCATTCTGTATTGAGAATTTTTTTTCTTTTTTTTGCCTTATAGAAATAAATGAAAGAAAAGACAAATTATCGTTGTCCATTTATAGAAAACCAACAAACACAGGAAGATTCCTTCATGCTACCTCACACCACCACCACCACCCTAAACAAAAAATAGGCCTCATAAAAACCTTAAGGGATAAACATACAGCATCCCCAGTACAGAAGAAAAGGGAAAGAAGAATACAATACTTACCACAGATACTACAACTTAATGGTTTCAAAACTAAGACAATTAAAAAAAATTCTCAATACAGCACCTACAAGGAACTTATAAACAAAACTTCAAGAACGCAGTCACCCTTCCTTATATCAAGAATGTAACAGATAAATTAGCCAAACTTCTCTAAAAGTGACTTTCCTGCAATTTGAAAAAATATCAAAATCTCTTCATCTTCCGAAACCTCCACATCACCCGATGAAAAAACCAGGAGTTTATAATATTCACTGTTCCTGTGGCATCTGCTACGTAGGCCAGAGGGGGAGATCGGGAGAAATCCGCATGAACGAACATCAAAAGGACATAAAAAAAAAAGAGAGAGCATAAGTCTGGCTTGGCTTTTCACATAGCTTCCACTGGTCATGAGGTACTTTGGGAGAGAACAAACATGTCCTACATTAATAAAAACTATTTCACAAGAAAATTCAAAGAGGCAGCAGATATGATTAAAATTCCTACGCAATGCAACAAAAATCAAGATTTGATTTTAAATCAAGTTTGGTCAGCGATTATTAAAAATTTACCCAGTTCAAACCTCGGACAGAGTGAAAGTGAACCACAGAACGCGACATCAAATAGCATTGTTTCCAGCTAACATGTATTAACGGTTATATAGATCTGTTATTCGTTTTTTGAACGAACTTTTTTGATGTTCATAATATCAACAAATGAACTTGTTTTTTCGTAATTTCTTATAGTTTGTGCTTTAAACTTTTAGTTCTCTTTAGCCCTGAAGATGTTATTCTGACGACTAACGAAACTTGTCGGGTTTGTTTTTTAGTTCTTGCCTAGTTTTAAAAAACAGTCTTTTTTGATAAAAATGTGGTCACAAAACCGGAATAATTCGATTGAACTTCTTAACCACAGAAACCTCCGCATGAGGTAATACATTATTGTATGAAACAGTATCGGTCCTCAGGTGATTTTGCTGAGTTTACGAGATGAAAAACGAGCAGAAAAAATTCGCTTGCCCGTGCTAGACATTGAATACCTCTCGAAGCGATCGAATAAAGAGTTCGAAATTAGAACAGTTCCTTTAGCCCACAACTAGAATTCAACTTAGACATCTTTCTTCTGATGTTTTAAAGCTAAGGATGTAAAACAGCTCTTTAAAATCATTTTAAAAGCACTTCAACAATGCTGGTTTTCTGCAATTTTATCCTCGACATTCGATTAACTTCAATAAATAAATTTCTCTTGTTCGTTCTTTTTTTCATATGTCATGATAAGTTTTGTATAATCTTTGTATTCTCGAAGAGCTCTTTCTTCTGTAAGCGTATTGAGTCAGTTACATTGTGCATATCAATTTGATTGGGAATATCATATTATAATGAGTCTTGGAAGATATTTCTTACTGGGATTTGCTGTTAATGTGTCTTTGCATTCATTAGACATTTCCTTATGCAGTAAGTAAATGTCTGTTTCTTCTTTGGTTTCGATTAGGACTCCTTTATTACTAATACTTTTCATTTTTGGGATATTGCCATTTTGATATTTCTTGGATCAATTTTATCTTTTTGATAATTTTAGTTTCTTCGCTGTTTTCAATTGAGCTACTGATGTGACAATTTATTTAAAGCAGGATTTGTTATCTGCTTTGCGTTTGTGTTTATTGTTGTTTTTAACAGCTTGTGAATATAGCAGCGTCGGTTGATCGAAATTAGTTTCCACCAGTTTTGATGTGGTGGATTAATCTTCGAATCCTTTTGTTTCGTTTTCTATTTTGTTGAATACTTTCGTTATATCTCTCACTGTAGTTAGTGTGTCCAATTTTAATCATTAAATCATTTCTTAAATTGTCGCTAACTTTTGCAACGTTCCTCAGCAAATCAAGGGCTCTCTCAAACTCAACCTCACAGTGGGCCGCCATCTTAGTGGTGCATTTATAGTCAAGATACTAGGCTTCGGCTTGAGCTCCTAAATTTTGCTAAGATACAAAGTTCAAGAAAGATGTACTCACAGCTTGTTCCTAGAAGTGACACCTGCACTGACTTGAACTTCAGAGGGAGAGTTGCTTGTGATTTTTGTCCCTTCCAGAAGCAATTGTAGGAGTAGATGTTGCTATAACAGTTAAATATAGTTAACTGCTTTAGTTAAATATGTTTAACTATATTTAAATATAGTTAAACATATAGCCGCTATCACAATAGTTATTTCTATTGTGATAGCGGCGTTGTCTTTAAGGGTAGCTGAACAATAGATACAGTCTCCCCAGACGTAATTTGACCAAAATAGTAGAATAAAATATATCTCCTATGCACTTAGAATTATCACACTACGGAATAAATTATCCACTGTTAGAAAGAACACACTGCAAATTATCAGTCATTACTAGATGTATCCAATTTTCCTGTACGATACGCACAAAATCAGGCTAAAAAGATGATCGAACACAGATATAACTTGGAGAGTCATTTATTCCAAAACACACTGTGCACCAGAAAACAGGCAACCACGCGATGCTGTACATTTCAAATTTAGTTGAGTATAAAAAATTAACTGAGCAGTATGACGAGAAGACTAACTTCATTATGCAATTGTATACGTAATAATTTTGTAAATGTGTTTTATTTCAGATTTATCAAGTTTAAAAAAGGTTGTTATCGTTCCGTACTTGGAATGTTCAAAGCAACGAGACATTACGGGAATTCCAAAGAGGTAACTATGACCTTGAATTAAATTTCGATGGTTTCCGTGAACACCTCTCCTTATTAGTGCATTTCACTTCTTCTATACCAAAGTAAACAAACACAGCGCACTAAGGGTCGATTCACATGAAAGAAGGAAATTAATTTCACAGATGAAAGAATCGACCTTTAGTGCGCTGTGTTTATTAAATTAAATACATTCAAGGCTAAATTTTTTCCAATTTTAATGAGGTAAAAATCATTGAAACTAGGAAAAAATGAGCACATATACTACTCGTTTATGGGAATTGTATTGTCAAAACATTAAAACGTAAAGTGAAAACATTAAAATGTTCGCTGTACATAAAATAACTAGTTTTCGGGAGATAAACCTCAGAACTTTTAAAACTGTATCTTACAATGATCTCACTGTTAGAAAAAAAATTATTATTATTACACTATCATGCTAAAGCACTATTTTTTTCAGAAAATATCTTAAACAGTTCCATATCGAATATAGGCCTGAGCATACAACATACATTACAGGTAATTATAATAATGCATATGGACAAGCAACTCGTCAGTCAGTTCTGTATAGCAGACTGATTAAATAAGCTTCCGTACAATATAAAGAACCTAACCTCACATGCTACTCTAAAGAGAGTTTGTGGTTTTAGAGGGCCTAGAGGGTTTTTACACCCGGAAACTCGACATATCTAAATACTATGAATAGATGTTTAGCTAGTTAAATAAATATTATTATTAAACATCTATAAAAAATAAATGTACCAAATGTCTTAATGAACAAAAATTGTAATATTTTAATGGTGTATATGATTACTCCCTACGTATGATAATGATAATATTAATTAGTATTACATAGTGTTATGGATATAATCTGTGTGCATGTATGTTGTATACACATGCACATATGTATTTCATTGTAAATAATATGTATGTACGAGGGGTTCTGAAGAGTTCTCGGACTCTACCATAGATAGCAACACTATTTTTTTTTTCAAAGTTGGTACATCTATCATCAGCATCCATGTGAAATTGCAAGTCATTCTATCAAGTAGTTTGTTTTATACAGCTGCCTGAAGAAAAAGTGTTGTCTGCATCCTTTGAAATGAATAAAATTCAGTATCGTGCGGTTAAAACATTTTTTGTAAAGAAAAAAAAATTGGAGATGTTAATGTCAGCTCTTTGCTTTATGCGGACGATGTTATACTACTAAATAAATCCGCTACAAGTCTGCAAGATTCTCTGACTAAATTGAATAGCTGTTTTAATAGATATGGTATGAAGGTCAGCATTAAAATGACAAAAACAATGAAAATAGGCAAAATCATTGAAAATGTCAACTGTGTTGTGAATGGAGAACCTGTGGAACAAGTAAAACATTTCAGCTATTTAGGCACGATTTTTACTGAAGATGGTAAATTAAATATAGAAATAGACAACAGAATCAGCAAAGCTGGTATGGTGGGAAGTCAATTGAATAAATTCATATGGAATAAGAGAGAAATTAGTCGTAACACTAAATTAGCTGTATACAAGACAGTGTTCAAACCAGTTTTAACTTATGGATCTGAGAGCTGGGTCAGAAGTAAAACACTTGACCGAAGACTAGAGACCACAGATATGAGAGTCCTGAGAAAGATTATAGGTGTGAACAGATGGCATCAATATCAGTATCATATTAAAAACGAGGATATTAGGAAAGAACTTGACATTGTCTGCATCCAGGAATGCGTTAGCAGAGCTAATCTCAGGTGGTGTGGTCACTTAAAGAGAATGGGCGAGGAAAGATTAGCAAAACAAGTGTTCTCTGCCAGGTTGGCAGCAAAACGACCCAGAGAAAGACCAAGATATAGGTGGATTGATATGGAACAAAGTGCTTTAAATGATAGAAATATAAGATCTGATAATGTTGGAGTCTTGACAAGTAACAGACTGATTTGGAGGAAAATTGTAGATAGGAAATTAATAATGATGTAATTTTTTCATGTAGTACTATCATATCCTGTACACCCCTTGAGGGTACATGGCAGGAATTTGATGATGATGATAATGATGAGAAAGTTTAATGCCAAAAGAATTTCATTCGAAGTTCATAAAAGTTTAATAGGCACTCTTGGCCTTCGTTTTCGAGAATTAAGAAATGGGCTGGCGAGTTTAAACGTGCTCGTACCAGCCTTGAGAATGATTCACATGCAGGACGCCCAAAAAGTGTTACAACACCAGAAATCATTGATCGCCGGTTATCCAATACCATATCAATCACAATATGGTATTGGATAACCGGCGAGTCAAAGTGGGTGAAATTGACGACACTATAGGCATTTCAAAAGAATTTGTAGGATATATTTTTCATGAAGAATTGCAAATGAAAAAGCTTTGCGCAAGATCGATGCCGCGCTTGCTCACAGCAGATCAAAAACGCACTCCCATGAAAATCTCTGAACAGTGCTTGCAGCGTTTTTACAACACTAAAACTGATTTTTTGCGTCGATTTATTACTATGGATGAGACTTGGATTCACCATAGCACTCCAGAATCCAAACAGCAGTCAAAACAGTGGACAGAAGCCAGTTTTTCAACAACAAACGACAAAGAAGACAAAGTTGGTTCCATCTGCAGGAAATGTCATGGCATCGGTGTTTTGGGATGCTAAAGGCATTTTGTTTATTAATTATCTTGAAAAGGGTAAAACAATAACAGGGGAATATTATTCCGATCTTTTAATCAGACTAGACGAAAAAAGTCGTGAGAAAATATCCGGTTCGTAGAAGAAAAAAAAAAAAATTATCTTTCAACAGGACAATGTACCTACCCGCAAAGGCGTTTTGGAAATGGGAAAATTAAGGGAGATCTGCACTATGAATTGTTGGAACATCCACCCTATTCTCCAGATTTGGCTCCGTCTGACTTCTGTCTCTTCCCAAACCTAAACTCTTCCTCGCTATTCAGCGTTTTTCTTCGAATCAAGAGGTGATTGCAGCTGTAGAGGAGTGTTTTGTAGATCTTACTGAGAACAACTACAGGGACGGGATAATAGAGCTGGAGCATCGCTGGAATAAATGTATTAGACTTAAGGGAGATTATGTTGAAAAATAAAATTAATTTTGAAATTATCCGATAATTCTTCAGACCGTCCTCGTATGTAGCAATAAAAAATTTCTTATTCGAAACAGTGATTATTATAATTTTTAAAAAATTAAACTTAAAATGTAAGTTACAAGACTATCACCCTGAATTTTAAACTCCTACACACCCTTATCATTCTACTCATTCAGGAAATGAATTCCACTCACCATCCACGCTTTTGATCTTCGAATGTATATTCGAATATATATTCGAAGATCAAAATATCTATATATCTTTAAGATCTCTCTCTATATAAAGAAATATATATGTTATACATTACTATATTATATAATAATATAATAAGTATAATAATATAGGTAAGTAATATCTCAAAAAATATATTTAATTGTAAATATAAATCTTGTTGCACCTATTCTAATGCTGTTAAATAGGCTAGCATACGGAGTGCACCAATTTTATCCTGAGCCGCAAAACTGAAAAGATAAAATCTTGAGAAAGATCACGATTTTGCATTTTATTCGTTTCTTACTGGGACTTCATTGGCCTGATAGCACAGCATCGATCACTTAGCTTCCCTTCCTAAATCAGTAGAAAAACAGAAATCGACAAATCTGGATTTAATTTCTATCTAGAATCTCAGAATTCTGGGCAATTCGTATTTTGAGGATTTTTTTCCCTCATTAGAATTTTCTCAGAAAAAAATCATGAATACCCAAAGGAGAATGTAGTGTAGTTACATAATATTTCATTATTCCACACGTGAATTAAGCAAGCCTAGATTTTCCATTCTAAACGCATATTTTCCTGAAGCGAGCGAAAAATAAACGCTTTGTCCTTTTCTAAAAAAAAAAAAAAACATTCAAAACTTTCTTATAAGAAAATGTCAGATAGCACACACTATCAAACTTCTGATATTATGTAAGATATTATTGTTTAAAACAGTCAGAATTTTATCTCGTTTTCTTCATTTAATGGGTAAAAAACCAAGTTTACGAGAGAAAAAAAAAAGCCTAGAAAAAGTTCCTGTAGCCGGCGGTTAGAGTCGGACTTACACTGGTATTTCTTCTGGGGCTCTAGGGTTATGCGATCACCATTTCCACAGGTTACACAGGCACTTACCTTAATCAATACCTGTACCTATTTCGTTTTCTTTTTAAGAAAATTAATGCACTTTCGATTCCCTAGTATTATTCAAACTTCTTTCTTCTTCAACTTTAGCTGCTTTCTATCAGAGTTTCTGGATGGAGGAAAGGAGCCAAATGGCAGTGTCCCCCGTCTAGAGTTCTCTCAGTTACCATTCAATCATCCTGCGTTCATATTTTTCACTTCGGGCACAACAGGTCAACCCAAAGCTATAGTTCATTCGTCTGGAGTAAGTATATCAACTGTTATTGAGTTTTTGTTACTGTTGTGTTTATTATTTCATTACTGTTTTATTAATATAATGCCGATTATTTGTTACATTTAATAGGAATACTATTTTATTGCTTTTTTATTTGATGCTCAATAGTATTTTGTTATAGAAGTTAAAATATACATTTGAAGATTTCTGAAAAAAATAATGATTCGTTAAATATTTCTGAATAAATGAACAAGTATCAAATAATAAGTACATAAGTATATCCGTCATCATACAATCAGAGCTGAATTTTGAGCGCGCATGTAGCTTAGAGTACACTAATGAATATTTGATCTTTTTTTTTTCTGTTTCAGGGAGCTATATTAATGCATTCAAAAGAAAGACTCATCCAATCCGACACAAGCAGGGATGATGTTATAGTAATATTTACAACTGTAAGTTTATTTTTAAAAACAATTTTATTTATCAAATTCTAAACTCGGCAAATATAGCCTGCGATAATTATTTATATATTTTTTTAACTGTGGTTATATCTTCAAACTAGGGTGGAAGGTCAATGAATTTAGTAAAATGTGGAATAAAAGTCGCGCTGATTACTATAAATTCCTAAACGATAACACCTTCCTAGAACGGAAGGTGTATCGCATCCCGTGGTAAGTTTAAACCAGAATCCTAACGTATAGCTCGTCTTCGGGTGATTACTCAAGAAACTTTCTGATCATGTGGGGGATTGGCAAAGTGAAGAGACAAGGAATGGGTTTTGAACTATGCTCGTAGCTGGTTATAGTGCATTTTTGATTTAAAAAATCCACAGGAAATGACTGAATTAATGAGAGCGAGTTCATATGGAGGTCCAATAAAACAGCTTTATAAAAAAGGAATGTGGTTAAGGATGTTTAAAAATATCGAGATACATCGAGAGTGCAGAATTGATAAGGCTAAAATATATGTAGTATTTGTACGCAAAAATATATTTCAGAGGTTCTCAAAATCTTGCTATGCTTCACGTGCAATGGATGGCAAGTCTTAAGATGCTTAGTATATAGCAAAGGAAGTGAATTTTAATCCCCACGGTTTGTAATGCATCAAATAGAAAGACGTCGTCTTGATTACACACTTAGCACCGTTTTGCAAAATACTTAAGTACGTATTAGATCGCTTTGTCCATCCTTCTATTCATCAGAATTGAAGTTTTTCCTGGTATCCAGTTGTACATACTTTATTGAAATTTCATGGGAACTCGAATAAAATTTGTTGAGCAATCTCGACTTCCGTGTCGTTCGAATATAGGTGCAAAATTTAGTAAAAGGTTTGTCACTCACTTTGAAATTGTATAAACCAGTAATTCTGTTATGAAGAAGAGAACTAACTAAAATTTGTAATCGGAATGTATGTTAAAATGAACTCCTGAAGTCCGTTTAAATCGTTTTGGTTTTAGTTAAAATCCAATCATTACGGACGTTTTTTTAAATGAATCTCTCACCACGAAAAGGTACCAGGATAATATATTACACTCTTGCTGGCTAAAGAATAGAAAATCGGTATACCTTGCTTTGAGAAAAGCAAGGTATACCGATTCGTCAAAAGAAAGGTATACCGATTCGTCAAAAGAAAGGTATACCGATTCGTCAAAAAAAAAAATCACGTTTGATTTTTTTTTTTTTTTTGACGCCTCTTCGACCTTGAATAATAAGTGCTGTTTCACATTCAAGGAGAACCATTAATGTCTGCCATTTGTGATTTAGACTAAACTCTGTGAATTCATTTATATCTGATCATTTTAGTGGCACAATTAATAAAAAATGTGTTTACCGTATATAAGCTAAAAGAATCTTCAAGTAATATCAACTTATAGTGTGATATTATATACGGAAATATTATTGTGAAATGCATCTACTGTATTTATGTCTTCGATCGTGTCTTGGTTCTTATCATGGAGTTGTGACATGGTTAGTATAGTCGAAAGGTGCTTACGTACTTTTTCTGTTGTTTAATTTATTATATTTTTCTGTCGAAGGGGTTCAGCCCTTATGAACATATCTTCCTCATTTCAGCCTAATTATTCTATCTGATAAAGTTTTAGAACCAGCATTGTTTAAAAGTCTTCTATTAATAAGAAAAATAGAGTATGAGGATGCCAAGAACAGGAGGGGAGTAAATGGACGACAAAAAGCATGAATATATATAATAAAGAATTTTTTTAAATAAATTGATTGATTTCTGGTGTATGGGCAAAAGGATAGGAATGGTCGTACACCACCAAAGCAAAGGTTACAGTAGTACACAAAGTAATCATAAAAGCAATAAATTAGTAAATTATGTCCTGAACAAAAGGTAAGTAGTGTAGTATCCGTACAAAAATAGAATTACAATCAAATGCACTTATATAAATAAATTATTTATAAAACGTTCAAAAGTAATGCAATTTGTCCGAGTCTGATAGCATCTACCTGAGAGTATACGTCTCAGCTAGATGGGTAAAAATGTCATTCCTCTCTAGTGTGAAGTGTTGGAAGCCCACTTTAAAATAAATGTTATTACAGTATTTCAATTATACTGTACTGAATGCTTATTAATCCTATTAATTGAATTATTCCTTATATGGATTGAATTATTTAAAATTTATTATTTGAATCATATCAAGAAGGCCTAATAAATACTACTAATTTTCTTCCTATTATTAAAGTCACGATCTCCACTAGGAATGCATCAAAGAGCTTCTTCCTGATAACAGTCTTGAAGAAAATGATTAGTCATCTATTATATTTGTTATCATTCTTTCATTCTTTCTTTGATCATAGACATAAGATAAACATTTGATAGACATGACTGGACTATTTACTTATCAGTGATGAACCAAAACTCCGTTTTAGTTTTTGGGATTATCACTTGTTTACAATATAGAGGTGTTTCAAAACGGGGTATACAACTTTGAATGACAATAGAGGGTAATAGCGATAGATGAACAATTTTTATTACAGTGCAAATGTAGCGTAATACGGCTCAGCTAGATGGGTAAAAATGTTATAAAGTTTCAACACAGACAGTTAAATTTCGAAATGATTGCCTCCAGTAATTTTGCAGACGTTTCATCTGAAATCAATTTCCTGCCACACGCGGCAGACCATATCTGGCGTAACTTCAGCAATGGCGGCAGTAATTCTGAAACGCAGCTCATCCAAACTGGCTGGTAGTGGTGGTAAAAACACTCGATCTTTTGCAATGCCCCATAAGAAAAATTCTAACGGTGTAAGGTTGGGGGGGGGACGCGGTGGCCATGCTACAGGGCCCCCCTCCCCTCTACCAATCCATCTGCCTGAAAACGGGTGTCACGGTACCACCTTACGTCTGTTAAATAATGAGGAGATGCTCCGTCTTGCTGAAAATGTAAGTGTCCGTCGTGGTCATCTTCGTCTAATTATAGTATTAGGTACTCTTGTAGCATGTCCAAATACACACCACTGGTAACGTTAGACTCCGAAAAAAAAAGAAGGGTCCATACACTTTCTTCTTACTTATGGCGCAAATAATGTTAGCCTCTGGGGTGCCGCGAACATGTTCTACAATGGCATGTAGATTTTCACTTCCCCAATTTTTGTGATTGTTTACTTGTCCACTTACGTGAAAAGTGCACTGGTCACTGAAAAGAATCGTGTCCAAAAAGTCCTCATTTTATTCTATCCTACTGATCATTTCCGTACAGAAATGCTGGCGAATCTTCTTATCGTCTTTCTTCAAATCTACAAGAGTAAATTTGTAGGGCCTTAAATGTAGACGCTGAATGAAACACGCCACACATTTGAAATTCCAATTTGACCAGACGCCCGTCTAGTCGACTTTTCTAGGGCTTCTTTGGAAACTTTCCCCGAACTTCTTCCACAAAAGCATTGGCAGCTCACAATCTTCCCGTTGACCTTCGATGACTAACAGAACAGCCTGTTTCCACAAAATTTTTGTGCCACGTGTACATCGTGCGCCTACTAGACAGTTCTTTGCTTTATTGCGTGCGGAAATTCCTCTGAACTTGTGTTGCAGACTTCGTATTCTCAAATCAAAACATACAACGTGCTCTCTCTCGAAAGACGCTATTTTCAAATGGTGTGTGACGTATCACGCCATCTGGGGTTGTCATTTGGTAGTAAGGTAGGTTACGTGACCAAAACGTGATGTATTTCACTACATTATAACACTCATTCAGCTTTGGTACGTCTTCCAAGTTATTCTCTGTTCTCTTGCAAAGTTGTATACACCCTTTAGAAACACCCTGTACTATGAAATAGTCCAATATCACAAGTTTGCAAGAAAGTTCCATTATATCCTTCTCTGTGTGATTTTGCCTGGCGCCTGGTTGAGAGAGAGAGAGAGAGAGTTCCTATAACTGTGCAACACGCAAAATGAAATTTAATGGGTAAACAGGTTTTTTTTTTTGTTTTTTCTCGTATTGGCTACAGTAAGGAAGGATACGTTAGCCAATGCATGCTTTTTAATTCCATAAACACTGTAATATTTTCGCTGGTCAGTAAATAAAGAAAGAAACTAAAATGTACTAAAGAAGGGGTGAAGCTTTTGCCTAACTTCAAGGATACCATCTACCTGCTTGAGCACCGTCGTAGACGATGTACGACTCTCCAAAATCAGTTTCGTTGAATTTGATTTAATGTGATTGATTTTGCTCATCGAACAACCAAATGAGAGAATCTGTTCGAGTTTACTGCATCCGATTCGTCTTTTTTAATTGAGAGAATAGCATAATATGCAACCTCCTTTTATTTTCTCTTTAAAAATGCAGGAATAAAAAATGCAAGAATGCCGTTCCCTCTACCAATATACGTGACAAATATGGATGCCCACCAGTAAACCACTTTGTAGAGCAGTTAGAATTTTGCAGTTATTTTACCATTCTCGTTACAGAAAATTTTTCTGAATATTTCCACTATAATAATGAGGAATTCTGAGGAATGCTGTATGTTGTTCTTCAGACCTTGCATTAAGTTGCCTGCTACGATTACAATTACAGCTGTTTAGAAAAGGTTTCCGAAGGTTTATTGTGGGGTAGAGGAACTTGAATGTTTCTGTTTTTGGTATTGTCGTGGTTTAGGTACTTTATATTTTTCTGTTAAATACTAATTGCCACTTTTTCTGTGCAAAATAATTCATAAATTCGAAATGATTCTTAACTGATTGTTACATCATAGGTGGGATGGGTTTCATGGCTCTACCAAACCGGAACTCTTATAACAGGAGGTAGTTCGCTAATGTTCGATGGAAGCCCGTTTGCCTCGCACACTGCAAAAGCTTTCGATTTAGTGGATGAACTTGGTGCTACCCAGATACTCCTATATCCTTGGTTTCTTGATAAACTGGAAAGTGAAGGAATTAAACCAAGTAAGTACAAGTAATACCCAAACTTAAATTAATCGAATTGCATATGAATAATATTTAATTAATAACACAATGATTGCCATAAGGCATATATATTAAGATGGAATGATTTACTCGTTATTAATCCGTCCTCTTTGAGGTCATCAAATAATTGTATAGTTATTTGATGGCAAAATCTTAATATAAAATGATAAATGCTAACAAATGATCAGTATTTTATAGTAACATTTTATTTATATTTATTTAATTGACAACTCTCTGATTACAGGAGAAACTCATAGTCTGCGTACGCTACAAAAAATCTTCTCAGGAGCTTCTTGTGTGAAACCCAACAACTGGCACTACGTATATCGAGATGTCAAGCCAGATGTTTATTTTGTTTCTATAATGGGTAAATAGTAGCGATATTTTTTTACATAACCAATACTTCACTTAAATAAGATAATACTCGAAATTTTCACTTAAATATTCTTTTCCGAATATCAAGAGACATTCACTGCAAATGTTCTAAATATTGAAGCTTATATATTGTTAATTTATTTATATATTTTAAATAATTAATTAATTTTGACGAACGAATACATGGAATTCTAAATCTTGTAAGGATTTCAAATTACACCATTGAAGAAATTACTTTTTTTTTTTTTTTTTTTGCTTTTACTTGATTTACGTTTTGGTTGTTATTCTGTTTTTAAAATTTAGATTTGTATCGAAAGTTCCCAAACCATTTCAATTTTAGATTTAAAGAGTTTCGAAATGTTGGAAGCGTATACATATACAGGGTGGCCATAATTAAAGAGGAGGTGTTCTGAGCCCTATAACGAAAAATGTATTGGACGAAATAAACGAAACTTGGTGTAAGTACACTCTGGGATGTGGGGGTTTTATTTACACAAGATAAAAATAGTACAATATTATACCACCAGAGGTCATTTGGCACTATAAGAGCGTGAACTAGGATTAATTAAACAGTAATGGCTAGAAGAGACAAAACAAAGCAAATTTCGTGCTCGTGTATCTTACAGATGTGGTTCATTCCTCCTTTTAGATGTTCTAAGAATGACATTTTCTACAGAGGAGCGCAACAAATCTGCATTGATTTGCTTCATATGTTGCATTATTCTGTTTTTTCAAGGTTGCTAAATCATTAACATGTCCTTCATACATCGCGCATTTCAGATGGCCCACAACAAAAAAGGCACAGCAGTTGAGATCAAGCGAACGTGGCCATGCTCATGGAAATGCACAACTAATCACTCTGCGTTCTGTGAAGTGTTTTCTTAAAATTCGCTGTACCAGCAGTGGAATGTGAGGTGGTGCTCCATCCTGTATGAATATGGCGGAGTCAAGGCATTGTTGCTGTAGTTGCAGAAGAACAAAGTTGCGCAACATCTCTCGATACTTAACAGCATAGACAGTATAACTCACTGGTTATTCGAAAAAGTACGGACGGATAATAAACGATGCACTGAAACCACACCACACTGTGACTTTCGGTGAGTGTAAAGCGGTCTGATGGAACACATGAGGTTGTTCGCAGCCCAAATGCGGCAACTGTGTGAGTTAATATTACCGTTCAAATAAAAATGTGCCTCGTCACTCCACAAGATCCATTGCCATACATCATCCACCTCCATTTGAGCTTAAAACATCACAGCAAACTGCAGTTGAGTGTTTCTACATCCCCATGAAGCAAAGCTTGAGTATGGGAGATCTTGTAGGGAAAAACTTCAGAATTTAACGCAGGATTCTCCACACAGTTAAGTATGATATGTCCAGTTGCCTTGATAATACCTAAGCACTGCTGGACCCTTGTGAGTTATTAATTCCGTGTTCCACCAAAGCAGTTGCAACTTTTCGTCCAATACATTTTTCGCTACAGGGCTCTGAACACCTCCTGTTTAATTATGGCCACCCCATATATTATAAATAAATCATCTACAATACATGAGCCTGAAACAGGTTCAGTTGCCACAATAATGAAGGGCAACGCTAATACAAAATGGATAATGCAAAATAGGATTTTTTATTTTTATTTTTGCCTCGAATCATTTACAATTGAGATACATCTTTTCATGAAAGAAAGGAAAACGTTAATGGACCATCTGAGACGATTGGTGAATCTTCCGAATCTTCCTTATGAGTAAGTTTTTGCAAGAAGTATTAATAATGGAAAAATCGGTTTGCTTGTCTCAAATATTATTAAAAATCATAAAAGGAAGAAAAAAGGAAGAAGAAAAATATTGTGAATATCGATGTGAACATCGATATTATGAATAAAAGCAATTAATATAAAATAAGTAATAATTAAAATAAATCACAAATAAATGCTCTTCATTTCGAACTAAGTCAAACGCTTGTCTGATCAGCGATCCATGAATACAACTTCAAACTATCACACCGGGCGATAAAGTTATCTCTCAGTGAGCCACATCATACATTTATAGAAGCCTGAACAAGTTTAAAAACCTATCCACCTTACTAATTTATGATCGACCTAGGTTTCACGAGTAGAATGTACATAAAAATTATATTTGTATGCCCAATAATGTCTTTTTTTTTTAACAGTTGCGCTAATTAATTCAAAGATTAACTCTAAGTGACTATTAATTAACCATTCCCAATAACTAACTAAAGATAACCTTACTCTACCAAACAAGATATCCTGTATTATGATGTTCGCATAGAACAACGTCATGCCACTCCATGAATACGTCTGCACAATTGGTAAGGATGTGGGAATGGTGGAAACTATGTTTCTAGATTGGATAAAAGTTTAAGAATAAAACGCAAAAATACCAAAATTAGCAGTTTATATGTTGTCACAGGAAAAGGAAAAATATCAAGACAGGGAGACCGGTTTACACGTTTGTGTAGCGTTCAATAATTGGTAGTAGATAGCTCTCGGTATTTAAGGTATATTGTAAAATGGAGGGTTCGAAAAGGAAGCCGAGACATTGTTCAGTGACAGTTTTAAAGAGATTCAAGGTTGAAAGTTAAAAATAATAACTGTTTTAAAGAAAAGAATAAAGAAAGAATGACTAACAATATTATAATCCCAAAAATATGATTATGATAAATATATATGTAACTAAAATATAATGATTATGATATTGTTTCCTTAAAAAGAAATATGCAAAAGCGCTTACAAGACGGAACAATAAATAAGGGACATGGCTACATCACATAGTTTCCATCAATAAGAAACTAAAAATAAATAAATAAAATAAAATAATGAAATCAGCTAATCAAATAATAACAGAAAAACCCTGTGCTTTCAAGTTGCCTGTTCGAATAATTTTATTGACACCGAAAATTAGCAAGACCAGAAATTATTAAGCTAATTAACTCACCGATTTTCAACAATATTTAAAATTTCCATTAGCACAAATATCGCTTAATAAGGTAATTTTCCCTCGACAAATAGAAAATAAAGGGAAAACAAATTCAAAATATTGATTAGATTTACATGTTGTCTCGAACTATGGTGCGTGCTTGTGTATGCGCTCGCGCGATATTAGTAAGTGAATCAGCAAATATGAACTATATCTGGTTACAGGTTGCACTGATATTATTGGCTGCTTCTTTTTTGCGAACACAATTCTTCCTGTGCATTTTGGTGAAATCCAGTCTCCAGATCTTGGAATGAACGTGGAATGTTTCGATGAATCTGGTAAGTAAAAGTTATATATGATTTTGTAAAACTTAAATTTGAATACTGAAGCGAACATAGGAATAGCAGTTTAGTAAGTCCTCCCCCCCCCCCAAATCTTATGACTTCCTGCAACATTATTCTGAGGAAATTTCCAATATGTTATCTTTGTCTTATAATGTGCTATCTGCCCACATATCAGGAAATGTTATCATAATATTAATGTTAATATGTTCTCTTCATAGTATTAACATATTGATTACTCATCTTTCAATGCCCTTATATTTATATTGTATGACTGCGTATTAGCATATGGTTCATACATCATTCGGTGTCTCGACTCTGTAAAATAATTCTTCAATTATTCTCAGCAAAGTGAAACTCAATTTGCTGATTAGATAATTGAGAGTTTGGTTACTGAAGATTTGCTGAAGGTTACTCTTACATTGTACTGTGGGTTTGGTTAAATGCGGGTTCACTGTATTAATTATTGAATTATTTCATATTAGTGCACAAAGCACTCCAGTTCAATTATTTAAATTATACTGCGTACAGATTCGCTCTTCTCCAGAATGATCTTTCTCGTCTGACTTAGTACACGGTGCGTTGGAAAACCGTACTAAGTACAACGAATCACGATACAGAAATCAGATGGTCGCGAGTGGGTAGGCAGAATGTTAAGCAGAACGCCATTTACTGGGAACATTATTCCCAAACAGAAAGAAGTGCAGCGATCGCAGTTTTATGATACGGGACATTTTTTTTGTTGTTGTTGCTATTGTTCTAGAGACTCAGTACATTTCATATGGTGGTAGTAGCCAAAACACTTTACCCGAAGGTCTACCTAAGCGTCCTGGAAAACCTTGAACTCTCGAAATTGTGGCAACTGTGATTCTACCCTGTTGGTTCCAGCACAATAACCTACATCAGCATAAAGCAGGGGCTGCTTCTGAATAGTTTGGAGACAAGGTTTCCGACAGCCACTCCTATAAAGAATACTGATTCGAATCATAGAGAAGATCTCTGAGATAGTGAATCTGAAGTAGGAAAATCTGTCCCTCTTTTATAAGACCCGCCAGCGGTATTACGAGAGAAACAGTTTTTGCATTTTATATGTTCTATAAATTTAAAGCTTATTTTTTTTATTTTTTTTTTTTTTTAGGTATTTGGCTGATATTCATCTGTTGCTCTAATTTCGTCATCAATAACGGACGCCTTGCTCTCCTTAGGAAAAGCAAGGTGTTCGTTATTTCTTAAGTAGCCGTTAGCGACTATTCGAGAAACATAGCGTAGCCAGGAACTTTGCACTTTCCCGACGTTTTTCGTAAGCTCCTCATTAGGTCTAATTGATGACCGTATTCTGCTCCTGTGTTGAAAAAAAAAAAATTGAAATAAAAAACCATTTCAACATATGAACTTCGTTTACTCGAAATGAAATAAGCATATTCCATGGCGCAGCAAAATTTCAAAAGCCATAAAGGCGTTATTTTTAATGACACTGATTAATGGGTAATATATACTTCATATTGCCTGCAAATATATCTCCATATAGTTTTATAACACAGTAATAATAAACTCGTGAAAATATAATAAGACTAATTTTAAGCTTACTTTTGTCACAAATTTTACATATTACGAGTATATCAAAATAACATAAATATGTTATTTTGACATACTCGTATATCAAATATGAAATTAAAATATGAAATATTTTAATTTCATATTTTATATACGAAATTAATATGAATATATTAATTTCGTATATAAAATATGATAATATGAAATACGAAAAGATACTACAGTCGCTTAATAAAATTAATTAATATACTTGATTTAATTAAGAGGTAGAAAAACAGAGACTGGTTTTAAATAGTTATTTTTTTATGCAAAGAGAAAAAATCTTTCAACAAAGAAAGAAGAGTTTAATATGCTTTTATAATGATATTCGATTGCATGAAAAGTATACTATCAAATACTTATTATCATAATAGTTAAATATCAATATTTAATGGTTATAAGCCACCTATCTATCCCAATGGCTTTAACAGGCCTTTAAGGCCCACAACCTTCCAAGCATGCTTGGATTTCGTAACCGAAATACGAGGATAGAATGGTCACTCCTATGCCTCAAGGTATTCTTGGCTGTATCCCTGTGTGTTCACGGGGCCGGTTTGTTTGCTTGCGGGATGAAAAACACCAGGTAAACTGGCGGAAAAAACCCTACTGCCCGCGCCCAAGACCGGCTAACTTGGCTATGGCTGAGGAAGATCCTTCAGCTTCTCACGTCTCCGACGGGAATCGAACCTAGGACACTCCTTCCCCAGGCATATGGTTGCGAAGCGCAAAGCCACTAGGCTAACCGCGCGGACGTTATAAGCCACCTGATTAGGCCAAATCTGCTCCGAGATCTCGAAGTGATTAAGAAATTTTGGGGAATTGCAGAGGTGATTAACAAAAATGATTTCCGGACTATTAGGATAGATTGCAGGCATATAACCTGCAGAATTTTCAGTTTATAGACGAACGGGGGGAGGGGGGGAGTATGAAGCGTTTAAACTGTTGCGAGGCATTTACCTGATGAATACGCGAGAGATTTTTCAATCAAGTAAAAAAAAAAAAAAAAAAATTAGGGCTATCCTTTTATTTTCTTTATTCGTATGGAGTTGCCTCCCTTTTTCTCCCCCGTCCCTATTGGGGCGAGTTGAGCCCCCTCATGGGGGGGGGTTTAAGTATTTATGGCTGTAGATCCGTGTGTGTGTTCACGGGGCCGGTTTGTCTGCTTGCGGGATGAAAAACGCCAGATAAACTGGCGGAAAAAACCCAACTGCCCGCGCCCAAGACCAGTAACTTGGCTATGGCTGAGAAAGATCCTCAAATTCCTCACGTCTTCGACGGGAATCGAACTTGGGACACTCCTTCCCCAGTCATATGGTTGCGAAGCACACAGCCACTAGGCTAACCACGCGGACAGGGCTATCCCTGAAAGTACATAAGAGAGTAGTGAAAAAAGTGGGTGAAAACATTAATAATGTAGATGAATGAAATGCATTGCTTGAATATGTTGTGAACACTATGGTTCTGAATGAATTTAAGGCTCAATAGGATATGTTGCAGGCAGAGTAACATTCAATTATAAGTTTGTGGAAGCGCCTCCATTCCCAGAAGAACAACGGGATAAAGTCCAACCCTCCCTTTTGGAAAGACCTAAGTTCAATTCTCATGATGAGGAGAGGAATCTTTATATAGACTTTATGAAGTGAAGGTGAGTTATCCGATCTCATAGATGATAGCAGCATGTTTCTCCCTACGGAAACTTGTGAATCTTTATTCTGCACGCAGGCAAATCAGCCACTAGAACATACTCAATTATTAGACAGAAATACTATTCATGGGCACTAGATAGCGTAGCGTGTGATTGGGGGATTATATATGATATATCAGTAACGTAGATGGCGTAGTGTGGATGGTTCGTTATGTAGTGTGTAGAGTGCTCTCCTGCTATGAATCCTTGGATAGCATGAAGGTGTCATAGTAAGAAACAAAAAACTATAATGCATGATATAACAACAATAATAGTTATTATGTCCATAATTTAAAATTTTTAAATGTTGAATTTTATTTGTTTGATGTTAAACATGACATTCGTCTCTAACACTGATGAATAACGTAGTTCTCTAATACTGTTAACGATAGTTGATATCAGCAGCTTATTGTCATCATATGATGCTATGTTTTCAAGAATGAATTTCATATTTTCTGCATTGATTTTATATTATTTATAAACGGATTTCACTTCAAAATATGTAATATGCAAAAATTATATTCAGTTGAATAACACACAGAAATCGTGCGCATTCTCCTTGTACTTAATGGCACTTGTATTTCCACAAAAGTAAATGGATTTATGATGTGGATTGATGTGACAAGCCTTGTAATTAATCCCAAGTTTGAAATCTTGAATGATAATAAAAATCTTATCATGATGCACAGTCATAGATATCTTAGATGTCTAGAGTGATTACTTTGACGGTTTCTTAAATGAAACAGGTGGTGACAGAACCATTGTAGAATTCTGAAGAGTAATGCAAACATCAGTACATATCAATATATGAAGCAGAAAGCACCGTCAAACACGTGATTATGTGGAAAGGCAACTGGAGTAGATGATATTCAACCATAAATGGTCAAATGTGGGGTAAACTTTGCAGTGGCTACACTGCATAATTCAGAGGGCCTGGTCAGAAAGTCGAATTTGAGATGATTGGAACATAGCTATCGTAGTTTCCATTTATAAAAATAAAAAATGAAATGTCGGGGGGGGGGGGTAAAACTAAATGTGAGAATTTGAGAGAAATTTCTCTACTAAGTGTTCTAGGTACGATTTATGCAAGTATATATGAAAAGAGGTTAAAACATTCTACAAGAAAATCTGGAAGCAGAACAGACCAATTAGGGCTTGTCAGAATTTCATTTTAAGACAAATAGTTGAGTAATCATTGGAGTATACTTAGGTTTTGTATATCTCGAAAAGGCATGCAACGTAAAAGCATTTTAAAACCTTTCAGTAATATGGAGTTAATGGACCATTATCCAGAGCAGTCCATGGTCTTTATTTAAGTTGTCAGTCAGCAATTAGAATTGAATGTAATATAGGAAGATGATTTGAATAAAATCAGGTGTGAGACAAGGATGCACATTATCTCCAATCTTATTCGTAATCTACATGGATCACTTTGCTTTATGCGGATGATGTACTCTTAAACACATCCAGTGCCATTCTTTCTGTGAGAGAATTGCACTTTATTCAGAAAATTCATTCAGTAAATTATCTGAATAAATTAAATATCAACTGTATCAAATTTGGTATGAAAATCAGAATACAAATGTCCAAAACTATGAAAATAGACAGGAACATAGCGATTTCAGCTGCATTCTCAATGGAGAGCCTATAGAACAATAAAATATTTCAGATATTTAGCAATGGGTTTTAGGTAATATGTCAAGTTAATCTGGAAATAAACAACAGAATATGCAACGCTGGTATGGTGGGTGTCAGTTGAATAAATGTATATGGAATAAGAGAGAAATTAGCCGAAATACTAAACCAACGGTATACATGACGGTGTTACAACCATTTTTAAGTAATGCTTCTGAGAGTGGGGTTAGAAATAAAGGACTTGATCAAAGAACAGATATGAAAGTGCTGAGAAAGATAAGGCGAGTGATCAGATGGCATCACTAGCAGAATCATATTAAAAATGAAAACATTTGGAAGGAACTTGACATTGTTTGCATTCAAGTATGTGTGAAGAGGCAAATCTAATTTGGTAGGGTTACTTTAAACAAAATGGGAGAAGAAAGGTTAGCAAAACTGGTGTTTGATGGCAAGATGCCAGGAAAGAAGACCAAGGTCTAGGGATTGATTGAGTCTGAACTGCATTAAAAGAACGAAAAATTAGATGAAACAATATTGGACTTCTGACATGTTTAAAAACCAACTGGGAGAGAAATTGTTGATAGAACATTATTAATAATTTAAATTTAATTATGTAGTGCTATCATAATAGAGTGAGCATCCATTGTCGATACATATCAGGAAATGATAATGACTATGTATCTTGTTTTATTCCGAAAGAAGTAAGTAGTACTGTCCGAGCCCTAACTAACTTTAGAAAATCAGTACGTAGCCATAAATGATAGCTGAGCCCAAGGGTATTAATGATTCCATGACTTCAAGGGAAAGAGTGCAGCAAGAAACTGCCACCTTCTAGACATTCTAAATCCTAATAGGTATTTATAGCCTGAAACAGTGAGTTGTATAGTCGATTTTCCGAGAAATACTGTACTTGCTTGTGCTAGAGATCGTCTAACTCAGCAACTGACTGCAAAGAAGGCCTGCAAAAAGTTTCCAATCGTCAAGTCATCAATCTCCCTGACACTAATCCAACAATCTCCCTACAAATGGATTCCTGGTTGAAGAGCCCTGTGCTCCCCAGCCTGGTTTTGCTCTTCCTAGGAAGATATGGTCATCTATCAACAGGATCAGAACTAACCAGGTCAGATGTGGCTACCTACTTCTTCTTCTTCTTCAAGTGTCATCCTCTAGAAAGAGGTTGGCAATCATGTCACGGAAGTGTTTTCTTTCTTTTGCTTCTCTGGAACGTTTATGGTAATTCAGTCCAGTCCTTAATATCTTCAAACCACATTCTCCTGGGTCTACCTGTCCATCTTTGTCCATCCAGTTTCCCTTCTAGTATTAATTTCTGGATGCCTTCTTGTCTAGTTAGATGCCAAAAATATTTAAGTTTTCGTTCTTTAATTATTTTCATTAATGCTCTTTTCATTTTTGCTTTCTTTAAAACATCTTCGTTTTTAATTTTCTCTGTCCATGATATTTTCCACATTCTTCTGATGGTTCATATTTCGAAAGCTTCTAATTTTTTCTGTGCTTCTTTATTTAGAGTCCAAGTTTCACTGTTGTAGAGAAGGCTTGACCAGATATAGCATTTTATTAATCTTTTTCTTGTGTCTATATTAATGTCCCTGGATGTTAGAACAGTTTTCATATCAATGAAGGCTTTTCTTGCTATCTCTATTCTTCTTTTTATTTCTTTAAGGGAATTTCCTGTCTGTAAACATTTGTCCCAAATATATAAAAGACTAAACCTGTTCAATTTTTTTTTGTTAACAGTTATATTTAGTTTCTTATTTATTGGTTCTTTATATATTATCATGCACTTTGTTTTCTTTAGGTTAATAATTAATCCCATGTCTAAGCTTATGTTGTAAATTTATGTGACTAAGTTTTGAACATCATCTTCATATTCAGCTATAAGGACTACGTCACCTGCATACCTGAAGTTGTTGAAGTTTGTACCCCCGACTTTTACGCCCTTCTGTTCTGAAATATTTTTAAAAACTTGTACTTTAAAAACCTTACTGTACAATATATATATTGTACAGTAAGGGTGATAAGACACGTCCTTGTCTTACTCCTTTTTTTTGAGTTGTCAGAATATGCATTTTTATATCTTATTGAAGCTATTTGATTCCAATATATATTTTTAATTATACGTAGATATTTTTCTTTTAACCCGTTATTATGTAGGATATGTATTAATTTCTTGTGATCTATTGAATCAAATGATTTGGTGTAATATATAAAACGAAGATCTGGTTATCAAGGTTTTTTTCACAGAATGTTTTCAAATTGAAAATTCCTTCTCTTGTACCTTTTTGTCTTTTTGAAAACCTGATTGAGCGTCTTCTATTTCTACTGACAAAGTGCCTTTTATTATTTCTACGATTATTCTCAGTAGTAATTTTTGTAACATGGCTTGTTAAACTTATTAATTTATATTCTGAACATTCAAAAGTTCTTGGAATTTTGGGAATAATGACAAATGGATTTCCTTAGATCATCAGGGGATGTATCCTGTACTTCTATTCTACTAACTACTAGAATAAAATTTATAGCAGTCTTTATTCTGGTGGTCTAGCGCTATGGAAATAGCGTAATTAAACTAGTCACTGATTTCACTGAAATTAGTCCTTGATTATAAGTACGTGTGCGGATGTGAAAGTCGAACTGTAGTTATATGCTACTTTCTGATTGGTGACAGATGCACTAGTCTTTCGCTCTCTATTTAGGACATGGCATCGCCTACTACGAAAATATAGCAGTATAGTGACGTTGTTTTCCAAGTGAGTATATATTTATTGAAACTCAACGTATCAGTCCGATGTACAAACCATAACTATTACTAAAACAGCTCCGATTTAGAGCAGTTGTCACCAATACAATCTTACGGCACATGTTCTGATTTTGCTTAATAATATTTTACTCGTTAGTATGAATATATTTAGATTTAGGAAAGCGATACACAAGGAATATTTGGAGGAGTTGGTTGTGTTGAATTGCTGCCACACAAATATGGCTATGGTGTGTGTGTGTGTGTGTGAGGCTAATTCCTCACATGGCAATATCACTGTAACTCACGAACTTCAAATAGCCGTTTAATGCTTATTTTATTAATTCTTTTATTTTTATATTATTTTTATTTTGTTTTTTTTTCCATGGTTGCTGCATGTGGTCCAGGAGGCTTGGTAACTTTTGGACGCCTAGTTGGAGACGGCTTCATGTTACCAGTGTGACATCACCGGGGCTTCTTGTGTCTGAAGCACAAGCAATGTACCACTAGGGAAACACTACTAACGGGGGGGAAGACCGTCTCAATCTCCCCAACACTGGTCCAACAATCTCCCAACAAATAGCTTTCTGGTTGAAGAGCCCTGTGCTCCGCAGCCTGGTTTCGCTCTACTTAGAAAAAATTTGATCATCTCTCAACAGATCAGAACTAACCAGGTCAGATGTGGCTACCTACTACACAAATGGAAACTGTTAGACCACCCTTATTGTGACTGTTCCCCCATATCCGAGACATATATTTTGAACGACGGCCCAAGGCCCCAAATTTCATAGTAACCTCCAAGTCATCCATGAGATGACGGATGAGGCCCTGGATTGGATTTCTGGACTGGATATTGACTTGTAGCTGCATTGTATTCATTTCGCTATAAGAATAAATAAATAAATTTTATTTCTGCGTAGAAACTGTTCACACTCTTATGTAATTATAATCACTGTGATTTTCACGGATATCACAGATTGACAAATCTGTTTCTGGTGTAATCTGGTAACATGTTAACTAAAGAAAATATGCACTTAACACCATCTGCTTTTCCATTTCATTTAGGCAAATCTGTAACTGGTCAGAAGGGCGAACTTGTAGTCACTTCTCCGTTTCCTTCGATGCCTCTAAATTTCTGGAATGAGCCAAATAAAGATAAATACAAAGAAACTTACTTCAGTAAATTTCCAGGTTAGTATTTGTTTTTGATATGAATGTTTTCTTTATACAAGGTAATTAATGGGTGTAGTTTTCAATATACAGTATTTTACATTTGTTGAAGCCGTATTTGGGTAAATAGGCGCCTTAATAAATAAATGGCAGACTTTAAATGGCACTCCCTTAGGACATGGTGTCTGGGGACGGGGGAGGGGAATTAGGTATTATGAACAGTAGCTGGTTTTCTCAGCAAACTCGACTATTTATCCTCCAATACAAAGAAACCGGCAATTGAACAAGCACACATACATTTAATAGATACTACTACAGAGTATCTGTTTCATTCTATTCGCAGTTTCTGTGGCTTTCATTCTAAACAACCCCGTTTCGTTCTTATTTCTCCTTCTCTTCAGAAATTCATAAAAAATAAACCTTCCAGAGCCTTTTCATTCTCTAAAAGGAATGAGTAACGCTGTTTTGTCGTTAACGTATTTTGATAATATTCTTCTTCTCCTTCTCTTTCGTATTCCACTGTTCAGTGCACAATATTCCAGCAGTTTTGAAAGTCCAATACGGTTCTAATGACTATATGGCATGTCAATCTTGGTCATCCTCTGAATCTTGTACCCCTCCATAGTGCCCTCAAATACCAAGCAAGGAGGTCATTCCGGTTCCATTCGCACAATGTGACCAACCCAACGGAGTTTATGCTTTAACTGTTGACTCAGAAATATCCAAATCTTGCCGCTGCAAGATTTGTGCATCAGTTCTGAGTTCTATTTTTTTTTCAATAAGTTCTGTTTATTTTCCTGAAACATTTCATTTCACAAGCTGAAAGTTTACTCTCTGTTTCTTTTTTAAATATCCAAGTTTCTGCCCCATAGAGAGACTGTTGGTAGTACTATTCGTTCGTATAATTTTATTTTTAAAGTTGTAGGAATTTTGTTGATTTTCCAAATTTTATTCAATTTATTTATGATTGACCATGCAATGTAGAGTTTGTTTTATTGTTGCTATGCCATTGAAATTTAAGTCACGTATGCTCCTAGGTAATTAAATCCATTAACTAGTTCTTTAACTGGTTTCCTATTTAAGTGTTATCTGTACATCTTTCAGGTGTCTTCCAATATTCATAATCTTTGTTTTATTTAATTTAAAATCATGTTATTATTTCTGCAAGTTTATTGTAATATGATAATCAGTAGATGGATTCGTAATCAGAAATTATCTTTCTTTCATCCCCCACATACTTGTGTGCACGTCTCCTGGCATGCTGGATCACAACGAGAATACGTCATGCAAGTACACCATCTCGTATTCGTAATCATGACTGGTATACTATTTCTGAATATCGTTTTGTTCTGTGATCTATTTGCATGGTTAAATTAAATAGATGAATTTCTTCAGGCGGCCAAAAAAACTACAACTAAGGGAAAAAATCATTAGCTTACAACTAAATTCGAATTTGAGTCTTTCTTTTGCTCTAGCAACATGGATGTTAGAAGGCTGCGCCGGCACTCTACTGTTTCTCCTGTTTCTAGATTTTCTTTTACTCATTGTCCGGAAGTTTCATGGTAATACTGATCTGATGAAAACTGTAACCGGATTAATTATTTTATAACATAATGACAAATATTACGGTCACCTTTGTACCTTTCAGTTTTAAATTTTCAGACATATCCTATCATTATCTCTATGCCACAAAGCAATATCACTAGTCTGAATGTTTTTTCAGAACTGCTAACAAAATGTTTTGGAAATCTTGAATAAATTCAAAATGAAATTTTCTCCTACGTTATATAATGTTAACTTATACTTGTGATGAAGAATTGGCTGGTAACTAAAATCGGTTGATCTTGAAAAGTGGTGTAGCATTTGATTATTTAATTGTCCAAAATTGACTTTTATGTTAAGCTTTTGTGAACTGTAAAAATATAAATTTGAATAAAATATGCCCACATTTATTCTGTAAATGATCCAGAATTTGCAAGTAGAATATTCTGTAAGTGACCTAGATATTTTAAGAAGTTTTTGTTCAAAATAAATTTAACAAACTTCTAAAAGTTTCATAACAAATCTTTCTAAAAAAATTTCATAGCAAATCTTTCTAAAAAGTTTCATATGGATATATTTAGATGGCATGCCATGCTCTAATTACTGCTTTCAGTTACAGCATAGCATTGCTCTTACAAGTTTTGTCTGAAATCATTCGTCTGAAAAGAGCTTTATGAAACATTGGTACTTTCCTTATTGCTTTATAACGTTAAGTGGAATCTCGTCTTTCGTCAAGTATCTGATATTCTGTAAAATAATAAATTGTAGATAATAATATATCTGTTTTTTTACTTTTTTTTCAAAGGAAATAATGATGCGTTTTCTTTGTACCAAAGTTGAGTTTAAATCATAACGAATTAAATTTAATTCCATAATTTTTCTCTACAAATCATCCGAATTTATCATTTAAGACGGTTATATTGCAAAGTTTTGGTTTAAGATGGTTTTCGGAATAAAAAAAAAAAATTCAACACTTTCAATTAGCGTGAAAGTAATCATACATCATTGTGCAGGTCAAGCATTTAAAATACAAAATATTTTTGAAGATCTGTGTTATTTTGCAAGAAGTACTCTGAATTAAAAAAATGCGGTATGTCCAATGCGGTGTCGAATAGCTGAGGACGAATTATATTTTTACCTGATGAAAACTTTTTCATGCCTACAGTCAAATGTGGATATAAATATATTGCCAGCATACTAATAATGTTAAAAATTTGGTACAAATTAAATTGCAATACGTTTTTGGCAAAAGTTACAAATTTCCTAAGGACGTAATTAAGGAATTATTATACTGTGCTTACAGAAAACTGCGGAGAGACATTACGGTATAGAATATATGTCCACCTCGAACTGCCATGCGGCTTTCACAACGTCGTACCATATTTAGCTCGAAGCGATTCAGGATTTCTTGAGGCAAACTAGCCCACTCTGTCTTCAGAGCAAGGATAAGGTCTTGTTTCTTTTCTGGGGGGAAGGGGGATTTCGGGCAGCAATGCGTCTCCCTATTGCGTCTCAAACGTATTCTACGGGGTTCAGATCTGGGAAGCGTGCTGGCCACTCGATTCCATTAATATCCTCGGTCTCCAGAAATATCTCTACTGCTCGTGTACGATGTCGTGTCGCATTGTCATCCATAAAAATTAATTCTTCGCCTACAGCATCACGGAACAATCGAACATGACATTAAAGAACTTCGTTGCAGTACCATTCACCAGTCATAGTCCCTTTATTCAGCTCTTGTAGCTCGGTGTGTTCATTGAGCATAATGGCTCCCAACACCATGATCCCAGCACCGCAGTATCTATTCCTTTCAAGAATATTCTCGCAATGGTAAACAGTATCACTTTCACGCCAGATCAAGTGTCGTCTAGAATCGGAGGAATGTCGAAAAACGACTCTCATGTGTAAAGGGTATATTAGTCCATTAGTGTCTGTCGAAATTTTATGAATACACCACTGAAAACATGCTCTTCCGATGAACTGTGGATAAGGGGACGCAGACTACAGGTCTAATTATTGTTGACATCTTGCCACAGTTCGTCGAGATATCCGCGCTACCTGTGCTTAAATCGAGCCGACTTGCAAGCTGACTTGCCATGGCGCGTAGATTAGGTTTTGCTATTATAACCAAAAAAAATCTGTCTTCATGCTCCTTGCCATCGCGAGGGAGACCTTTTAGCAAACATGTGGAACACATTCTATTGGTTTAAAACGCTTCCTAAAGACTGGATTCAATGCTATGTGATATTCCAGACTTTCTGGCAATACCAGCAGTTATGCAGCCTTCTTCAAACTTCCCAATAATTCTTTCCCGTGTGAAATCATCTGGGTGATGTCTTTGAGATAATATAAGACCTCCAAGTTTGCAACTTTATTCTTTCAAAGACAATCCGCTTAATGCTGCCTTTTAAAAATGCCTTTAATCCTGTTAAGTGCTACCACGCGATCCCTATTGCTCGAGATTCGAAATTTTGAATGTGTACCCACTTTCTACTCAAAATCGTCAGTTATACAAATTACCTCAAGCTGATTGATCTGTATTTGTGGTTGGAATCTTCAGAAATAGTTATCATCCTTAGGGTTTGGATCCCAGAATATTCAATAAAGGCTAATGTAATGCAACATTGAATTAAATAATCAAGTGTTCTTCACTGAATAAATATTTAGCAAAAATAGTGGAAGGAATGACTCGTGTTACTGCTCGTAGTTTAATATATAAGAAAGAATTTTTTAAACTATAGTGATTGGTTCATTGAGTGTTTTCGAGCGACATGGCTTATATCAGCAGGTGTTCGATTTTGAAAAGTTTTGAAAGGTTGGTCGTTCCATGATTCGGTCGCTATTAACTGCAGGCTCTACGTTGACTGTGCTAGCCATGTTTAAAAGAGAGAGAGAGAGAGAATGTGTGGGAGAGAGAGAATGTGTGTGAGAGAGAGAGAGAGAGAGAGAGAGAGAAGACACTGCCTACGTTATAAGTATACTCCTAAACGAGGAGTCCATAGCATCTACTACATGTATGATTTTTTGTAATAGTAATGCAGGTGCTTCCGTGTTATGAATCCACACAGTGTTTGGATTCATAACAGTGTCGGCTGAGTACTCACTTTTTTTTTTTACTAATATATAACTGTGGAAAATAAATTCAATAAATAAATACTATTCCATGTTTTTTTTTTTCATTTGAAATTTGAATCTATACGGTAAACAAAAAATATTTTGTCGCAAAACTATTAATGTCGACATTTGTCATTTCAAACTCACTATCAGTATTGCATGCATTTTTAGGTGTTTGGACTCAAGGAGATCTCTTCATGATTAATCCGCTGACTCGTGGAAGCATTATGTTTGGACGCAGGTATGGTATTGAAGAAACCATTTTTATAATTATCTTAATCAAATAGTTGACTTACGTGAGCCATTATGCTTATATTGAATCCTGATAAGTTTTTTTTTAAAAAAATCCCACTTGCATCTCTATTCCCATATAAGGAGTAGACGAGGAAGTTTTATTCCTACTTAACATTTGGAGACAGTGGACAGTTAAATCTCCACTGGCTACTCAGAAATAGCTGACCCAAGGCTATCACTAATTTTAAGAGGCATTCAGTGACGCGAAGGATTAAGTGCCGGCATTTCTTGCTCCCTTAAGTGCCGGCATTTCTTGCTCCCTTACCTTATTGGCATCTCTCGCCCCCTTATTGCCTGAAATATTATGGGTTCTATGGTCTATTTTCTTGAGTTTATGGGTATGAAAAAAAAAACCGATTTTTCGGGAGAAAAACCTGCTTGCCCATTCCAGAGATCGACTAACTCGGGAACCGGTCGAAGAAAGGCTTAGAAAACTTATAAATGAATGCAAGATGACCATATTTTGCATACAGCAATAATATGCCATGAGTTAATTTTTTTAAGTGGAGTTAATATAAAAAATTAAGAAAATGGTGTATCTTAATTTTGATTAACAATTTTGATAATATGTGTATATATTCAAATAGCAGTTATCTGCTATTTGTCGATATTTCGTTTCTTTTGTTTTGTTTTTGCTACAGGTGTTTATGTCCATTTATTTTCAACAAATGCTTCTATAGAAGAGTATTTGTCACAAATATATTTTTTTCATCTCTTGAACTAATTTCATAAGTAATCTTTTACAAAATCATAAAAATGATTGCTATGTTTTAACATGAAAGTTGCATATGGATAACTGAAAGGATATTTTTTTAAATTATTCTAAATATACTTTATAAAGAATAATATAATTTCTTGTGTAAAATTAGTTTTTCATCATAGCATTATAAAATCAATAACTGACGGTTTGATTGGAATTTTTAATAACAAATTCATTTAATATGTGTTTGTGTGGCCTTGTGCCAATGTTTCTGATTTAAAAATCCACAAGAACGACCTTTATAGGTCTCTGTTCGGGTTGATTTTCTAGGGTACATGAGCTTTTCTTGACCTTTGCAAGTGGATCTTTGATTTTAATCTTTGGTAAACATTTTTAAATTGGAAATTTTGGATTTAAACTCAGACGAAATGGAAATATCGCGCGCACACACACACACACACAATAATACCAATTATCTTTTAGGATCGTCGTTCAGCGGTTTGTATGCCATTCTCTCACTCCCAAATGCTACAAAGCAGCGCTGGCCATTAACTAAACTACTGGTGATAATTAAAAATAGATGCCCTCTGTTTATAGATTTCCAAATATTAGTTAAGGCTTAAAGCATTCCAATTACACCCTTCAGTGAATAAAAAAGCAGAAGATTTTTTAAATTTATAGAATTTACAATCAAAAATAAAATAGTAATATCACATATCATGTTAATTATAAAAGCAAAAATAAAATAGTAGTTGCATGCGGATTAACGATTTCTATAACGTATCTGATATAAAAATCATAATTGCTCTGAAATAATTAAATTATGAAGGTTGATGAAATGTAATAGCAAGAATGCTTCTTGTTCATTGAAGTTTGCAATATCGGTTGCGAAAACTCTTTAGTTTTGCCAAATTTAGGGTAACGTTAAATTCATTTTCATTTGTTCATAAGTACATATAGAAATTCTTCTAATGCTGACGAGTCATAGTCATTCATATAAATAACTCCTTTATGAGAACTACGATTTTCTTCAGTTTTGGGACTAATATACCAAATTTCTTTCCGAAATTTGGTATATTAGTTTCGAATTGGAACAGCAATTCGAAACTATTCAAACATGTATCTTACAAATGACAAAAAGTATATATATATAAAACCAAAAATGGCTGAAGGTTGCTTTTATAATGATATCATTAAACAAGAATGCCTTTGCAAAACACTTGTTTATAACAGTTCTGATCATTTCCATATTTGTTTTTAATTTTGTGTGCTCTCAGTGCTCATAGTTTATATTCCTACATTACAGTTTGTCCCATTTTGGGTTCAAAGACAATGTTGTTGTTCATGGAATGGAGAACAACATTTTGCGGTAATCGCTGCCTCTTGAAGAAGAGCAAGCCAAAGCAAAATACTTTTATCATTCAGAGGCAAGTCATCTGATATATTGAAGTCGATCCAGTATGCTGTTATAACAGTACTGAGAAGTTTTAACTTAATGAGCATCAATTCCGTATATATAGCAATGCTTCCGCTCCATACACTTTCTAACTATATGCATATTCCGTACTGTTATGCCCATCGCGACGGGCGACGTCGATCTTGAATTACGGGTGTTCTTGATTTGTAAGTTCAGTCCTGGACCTTCAAATACTAGCTAGTTTAGAATACATTTACATTCATCTTAAGCACCACATTTTTCTTGAAAACTAGAGATATTATTTTTTAAAAAAATTAGTGTGCTTCTCGTATTTGTTTTACCTTTGTAATGGTAGAGATCTTTGTGTGTATACAGAATCCATTATTTATTTTTTTACTAAAATGATAAATTATAGCACTGCATACCTCGCACCAACTATCTGTTTACTTCACAACGTAGGATAATCTGGCATGGTGGGAAAAATTTGATTTGCAGATACACGTTTTTAAAAATAAATCAACTAATGCCCATCCCTTCAAGTATTTATTGATAGTGGTGCTGAACTATCAATTAACCTAAGCTTTTCAGGGGAGAGAGACACTGCTGTAAAAATGAAACATCCTAATACTCGTATTGCTGTTTGCAGCAGTGAGTTCTGCAGTCGATTTTCCAGAGTTTCAAGGCAAACTTTACTTGCCTGTTCCAGGATCAATTATAGGTATCTGTTCCCCTCCCCTATCCAAAAATAAAAAAATAAAACTGCAGTTACAATTTTAGCTTACTGAGCATCTTGTAAACATTACTGAATTAGCTTGAAAACTGGTTGATTACTTGTGTATTGAAAAATGATATCGCTGAAATTTAGTTTAAAAATACTATGGTGCCTCTACTTAGGGCTATGCTGTAACAGTCATGTTTACTTGAAATTCCCATGAGAATATTCATAATATATATTTTTAATTTATTCTACTATTCTAATAAATTCTCTTTACGTTAATGTGATCCGAGATTTATTTTCTGTATTTTAATTATATAAAAATTATATGTATTATTCCGTGACACCTACGTTGAGTCCGAGAACTTATTGGCGGGAAGATACTCTCCACCACAAAACTCGCATCCGCACTATTTAATCTACCATCTACTAAACTACGTAATTCATCATCTACTGTGCTGCACCGAATAATACACTATATAATCCACTGTCAACAGAGAACACCGTCAACTGCCCAGTAATAGTAATATCGTTGTAGTGTGTGTGTGTGTGTGTGTGTGTGTGTGTGTGTGTGTGTGTTGTGTTATCTGGCATATTTGTGTATATGTGAAAAGAAAATCCCAGTGTTTGGAGAACCCTGCCGGTTAATTACAAGATCCATTATCAACTCCTACCAGTCTATTACCCACTAATATTACAGTATTTTTTTATGTTGAATGTGATACGTACTGTTCGGTATTCACAAAAAAAGGGTTCACAGTCTTCTTCTAACTGCTACGGAAGCAATAAGTTTGTTTGTTTTGTTAATTTCATTTGTAAATATATTTTTACAACAGATTTTAGTAATTGCATTCAATCATTTATGTACTAAGCAATATACTGTATTATGAAGGACGCAAACGAAGAGTAAAACGCATTTTTATAAATCGTGCAATGCTCGTAAGTTCCACGATTGTAGGCGATATGGAAATTAATAATAATAATAATAACAATAATATGTATGTTTTGTCTTCGAGTGTTACATTAGCTCTTTCTGTGCTGTTTTTACAGTGATGGCGTTTTAAATCCAGGGGGAAGAAGATTTGGAAGCGTGGAAATATACAACATTGGTTAGTGTCATGGAAACGATTCGCTAATACACAGGGATGTTTATTTTGTTTTATTCGTACAGTTTTTGGTATGCAAATGAGCGTTCATTGATCTTGTGTATTATCTATTCCCGTTAGTTGAGAAATTCAAGAAAGTCCAAGACAGTGTTTGCGTATCTCAATATAGCACAAATGGTGACGAGCGAGTTATTCTCTTCATAAAAATGGCTGCCAACGCCGTATTCGATGAAAACCTAGTGAATAAAATAAGAACTGAAATCGAAACTGAGCTTACCAAACGACATTCTCCTTCACTTATCTTGCAAGTGAAGGATATTCCTGTAAGTATTTTTCGAGAAAATGTTCTCTTTCTATAATAGTTTTAACATAATACAGTAATTATTATTACAAATATTCCCTTCGGGAAAAGAAGGCATTACAGAATTTTGTTTATTTATTTTATTACAAATACTTCAGCGACTCAAACACTCGTCCTGTGAATCATTAATATATATTTAGAATTATGTTCATTATGAATACTATTATATAAACGTCTATTCAGTAGCTGGTACGCATGTTATCGTAGTTATTGCATAAGCTAGTACCACTGCTTAGCATTAAGACAACGGTAATTAATATAAATTTATTTAAAAATATATTTTCATTATTCTTAATCAGTAAGTTCTGTTCCACTAGAATTCGAACATACGAATGTTGAAAGGTACAGTATAAGTATTCAACTAGGTAAACAGAATATGCACGTTGTTTCAACGCTTTCAAATTAAACCTATACTGTAATTTTAATATATGTCAGAAAAGGATATATGCGCGTGTGCGTATGCGTGCGTGCGTGTGTTTGTATAAATGAATGGCGTGTACTACTTGCTTGCAAAAATGGATCCATAACCTTGAAGGTTACATTTTAAGGATTTTAAAACAGTATTATAAGATCCGATTCACTAGTCGAGTATTTCTTGAATGTTGTTACGATCAGCTTGCCAGTGAAGAGAGCTGTTAACTCTTTGTGCTCCAATGATAAGATGCGGCTACTATAAATTAGGTAGTGCATTTTGTGATAATTATTCAACTTTGCAGATATGAGTTACTGAAAAATGGCCAGAAAAAAACTACGTCAAACTCTTACTGACATCAACTGCTCCCAAAATACTGTACGTAAAGAAAGAAAACAAGTGGATGAAGTATCTCAAGGAATGAAATTAAAGGGGAAAATATATTATTATTATTACATGACAACTCCATGGAGTCCAAAGACTCATCGAGGGAAGGCACCAACTCCACAACCCTCTGACTCCACCACTCAATCCATCAACTACTTTATATATATATATATATATTAAATCATCTGTCTAGTGCGAAGTTACAAGTTTATAAAGGCATTATAAGCAAATCAAACTCCTACATAGAGGAAAGATTTAATTCATTCTTTCATTTATGTTTTTGTTAAAAATATATAAATATTTGCAATCTCATCATTTTATTTACCTATATCTGAAGGTATAATCTACAAACTTTCACAAAACGTACGGCTGGTTTTTGATAATCAGTTGTCAGAAATTCAAACTTTTTTTATATATTAATATTATGCTAGTTTTACGTAACTTTGAAAAGCATGATATACAGATGTTTCAATAGATTGTTGAAGCATATTTTTTTCCTAGATTTTTTTTGTCAGATACTGTTGTCAGTATAACACTATGGAAAACCTCAAATTATTATTCTTTTAAAAAAACATAACAAGTAGTCACAAATGCTTACATCCTCCTATCATGTTGAATAAATTTCATTGCCCAATGTTGAGAGAGAGAGAGAGAGAGAGAGAGAGAGAGAGAAGATGATATTCCAGATATGATAAGATAATTATTATATTCTGTCTCATACTTTTATGAATCAAGAACATTATTTTATGAATTGAAAACAAAGAGTCAGCAGTCTATTGAAAATGTTGTTGCGATACACTGAACATTGATATATAAAGAATATTTTAAAGTTTATTTCTATTCCTTATCTTCAAAAACTATTGTTGTTTCTTTAATAATTTTTGCGACCTTTTTTCTCCTATTTCATGAGATAGATTAATCGCTTCATTTTAACTTTAGTAAAATCTCATTCACTCTTTCGTATTATTTTAGTTCATTGCTTTAGCGGTTCTACAGTAGTATTTCTTTACATTAGAAGAAAATTGATGGGAATCATCTTTTCGGAGAAATCAGTGTATCAACAAGGTAGATAAACAGAATGTGTTGCACGGAGGCCAGTACCTTCGCTGCAAACTGAACTTTAATTATTAATTATTTATTTATTAACTATTATTTAATTATTAATCATTAATTTTTTTTTTATTTATTTATAATAATAATAATAATAATAATAATAATAATTATTATTATTATTATTATTATTATTTATATGGACATTCCATGTATTCAATAGAATCATTACTGGAGACCCACTCTGTTCATGAACACAACACATATCATACATCTCTTTAAATCTATTCACTGTTAGGGCGCTCACAATCACCTCTGGCAACCCATTCCACTTATTTACCCCTCTTCATGAAGAGAACCTAGTCCGCACACCCTTACTAACCACACTCTTAGATAGTTCCAAGCGTGACCTCTTGTTTTCTCCCCTAGTATCCATGTATTGAAATATTATTTCTGTCTCAATCTTTTAGTAGCCCTTTAGTAACTTATAAGTTTCAATCATATGCCCTCTCCTCCGCCTGTTAGCTAAACTCTATCCCCCCCAACACACACACATACTCTGAATTTATCCTCATAGGGAACATTCCACGGACCTTTCATTAATTTGGTCACTCCTCTCTGAATCCTCTCCTCAATCTTCTGATCCCCCAAGAAACATATGTGGCCAAATATGTTTCCACAGCTTTAGAAAGAGTGAAAATGACCTCTCTATCTTTACCTGTCAATGTGTTATTCAGCATCCAAGTAATTCTCCGAGCTATTTTGCCAAATTTTGCAATATTTCCTCTTAATTCCAAATCTCTATTCGCCATCATCTCCAGACTCCTAGCCTCATCAATTTCCTGTAAATTACCGCCGTCAGTATGATACGATGTGTGTAATCTTTCAACCCGATGTTCATTACCTTAAAGTTTTAATAGATTGTTGAAGCATTTTTTCTAGATTTCTTTGTCAGATACTTTTGTCAGTATAACACTGACAACAATTGAATTGACAACAATGGTTATCAATTCAATTTTACAATATTGAATTGACAACTATTGTCCTTTCTCCACACTTCCAATTTATTTAAATTATTTTGTAAGATCCCTACATTACCTTTATCAAGTATTGCCCTCCCAAGTTTAGAATCATCAGCAAACAACTGAATGTCCTCCTTCCGATCTTCTGCTATATCATTCACATACAAATTAGAGTAGTGGTCCTATTACAGAGACATGAAGCACTCCTCCAATCACCCTCATTCGCTAGATTCTCCTCCACCATACCCCCCCCCCCCCGATATCGCTCTAACTGCCATCTCTTATCCATACCACCAGTCTCGTATCTATTCCCATTTGCTCCCAACTTACATAATAGTTTTCCATGCTGTATTCTGTCAAATGCCTTTGCAAAGTATGTATAATAATGTAGCTATTACCTTTATCCAATTCTGCTGTAACCTTAATATAAGAGTGAATATATTAAGGAGGCAAGACCCAGCTTTTACAAAGCCAAGCTGTCCCCTATAGTTTCATATTCCTACCCACCCACTCCTGAAATATACAGCAATACCTCGCATAGTCCGGCTTCGATCAGTCCGGATTCACTGTAGTCCGGTTTTAAATCCTAAAAAATTAGTACATAAAATTATTTTTTTATATACATGAATGTTCGGTTTTTTTCCCTTTATACAATCAAATCTCTTTTTGTGCGGTTTTAAAGTTATGCGATATGATATTTCAATTTTTTCGGAGATTCCCCGTTGTATATGTATGTACCTAGACTCGGCGAGAATGTAAACGCGGCACTATGTGCAACGTCTTAATGTGTAAGCTATGTATAGTACAAGTAAGCAGTGGACGTTTGTGAACTTTAATGTTGAATTTGTGATAATTTGTGATAATTAAATTTCAATCCCATTAAAAAAAAACTACATAATGAGTGCAAACAGAAAACGTGAAAGGGATTATGTTACCAAGAAACGTAAATGGCTCACTTTAGAACAAAAGCTCCATATAATCAAGCTTCATGAAGAAGGTGCATCCTTTGCTAAAATAGGCCGTAAAAAAGGAATGGACGAGTCATCAGTTCGAAAACTTATCAAAAAAAAAAAAAGGTCAATACAAATCGCACGGTATGGCTACGGCTCTTATTTATCAAAAATAGTGACTAAAACCAGAAGCACTCGAATGCTAAATATGGACCGGCTATTATCCATATGGATCGAAGACAACTCAAAAGCGAGTTCCGCTTAGTCAAATGGAAATTCAAGCCAAAGCATTAAGTCTTTACAGTGACTTGAATTGGTTGGATCACGGTGTCATTGCGACATTTAAGGCCTATTATTTGCGCCGCACTTTTTCTCAAGCCATAAAAGCTACAACAGGAGAAAATGCGCCTACTTTAACGGAATTTTGGAAAAGCTACAACATCAGAAACGTTATCGAAAATATAGGCGCAGCATGGCATGAATTAACGGCAAGCAATATGAGAGCAGTATGGAAACATATCACACCACATTGCGCAAATGATTTCATTGGTTTTGAAACTCATTTTGCTGAAGTCACTAATAACATAGTGGAAATTGGACAGCAACTTGGTTTCGAAGAGTTAGATTCCGTCAACGTAATTGAGTGCATTTAATCGAACCCTAATGAACTGGATAATGAAACACTTATTAACATGGATGAACAACGTGCTTATGAAGAGCGGGAGGACAACTTAGACAACGAACGACTGTGTTGAAGTGCCTGCACGAAAATTAACACAGTTGAACAATTATCAAAAATTATTGGAATGGTTGAAATATTGTCAGAGCATATTATGGAAGTTGATCCCAATATTGAACGTAGCCTTACAATTCGCCGAAAGATAAACAATGCAATTCGTTGCTACAAAGAAATGTATGAAGTAAAACAAAAAAGAAGAAAAATGTGCAGACATCGATATTACAATTTTTAAAGAATAAAAATGAATTAAGAAAAACATGTATTTTTTGTTTAACTATTTTTGATAAAGACATTTGAATTTATTAATCTCATTTTATTTATTGAAAAACAGGGAGAATTTTTTTGGAACCAGTTATCATTTTTTGTATGTATTTATAAAGTTCCTCGATTAGTCCGGTTTCAAACAGTCCGGGATATCGGTGGAACCGATTACCCGGACTATGCGAGGATTGCTGTTTCAAAATTTCCGCATATTGAGCGACCACCAGGACAAGATTACCTTCACCAGTCCATCTAGAAGATCTGTCTATAACTGCAGTAGTAATTCTACCTTCTCTGATGTTATTACCAGATCCAACTCTCAAACCCCTTTTCTTTTCCATCATGTGCCATTTCAGATAATTATCCCTTAGTAACTGTATAAATTCCATTTTGTCATGTGCCCCTTCCTCCTTCCAATCTATATCACCATAGTTGAAGTCTCCCATGATAATTGCTCGGCCCACTCATTGTGCTAATATGCTGATGCATGTCGTCCGAATTTTCTTCTGGACCCCCAAGTCTATAGCAGCAACTAACAATATATTTTGTCTTATTCCTCTATTTCACACCAAACAGCTTCAAGTGAACCATTTCGATCAGATGTCCAGTCTTCCTTAACTTCAAGTTTATTGGCTGAAGCTCTTCAGCTATCATTTAATAGTACCTCTCCTCCTCCTCCTCCTGCACTGTTTATTCTATCTTCTCTGAAAATACAATATCCATTACATTCTATCCCTGCAACTACATCATTCTCTGACAATAAGATCTAGCTGATGCCAATAAGTTTTGGCCAAGTTGAGATGATCAATGCTAAAAAAAACCCTCTCCTTTATTTCTGATACTTCGGGCATTCGTGTACATTCATTTCAACATCACCTTAGCTCACAGTTAAATTTACATAATGCCATTACCTGCCCGAAACTTGGGAAGGTAATGGGTATTACCTCAGCTCTTCGTAATCATTCCTACACTTATACTCGTCTATCCTACGGGTGGCTACAAACATGCTTTGTTGTTTCCTTCCTAATATCTCTAGTTTTCCTGCTTTTGCACTACCAAACTCTCACTGAATAACACTCTCTCCAAGCACCTAACTCCAAATCCATTTGAGTGCAGTCCATCAGGCAAATACAGGTCCTTACGTTCATCAAATTCTCTTCACACATCTATAAACTGACACTATTCCTCTTGCACAATCTTCTCATTGACTCATTCGCAATCATGGACCTTCTTCTCAATCCAGTCCTATCATAGCGAGTCAGAACTCACAATCTTTAATTCATTTCTTCATTTTTTTGCTTCTTCTAACAACTCTTTCATATTTTCTTTCATTGCATATTTTTGACCTTTCAAATCATTTGTTCCTGCTGAAACAATTAATTCATTCGCTTCTTTCTTCTGCAAACTTAAAGCTTCACTAACATCCTTTATCCTCGCATCTGGAAAACATGCTTTCGTAACTTTCTCATTAAGTATACCTCTTATCATGGAATATCCGTACAATACTATATATTTTCTCCCAGTTTCTCGCACTTTTATGCTTTTCCCATTCACTCTTTCTTTCATTCGCCGTCCTTCTGTTGTTCCACACGCCAATCGTTTTTCCTGTCGCTCGAGCTCATCTTTTGTCTTGTGGAGTCCGCGTAAGCGTGCAATTTCTTTCCAGGCTAGCATCTCATCATCCACATTATTACATGCAATTACTTCCTTCAAACTCTCATTTGTATTTCATGCACCATTCACAACACTTTGACAATCCTGCCGTATATTCATATCAGCCACTTCAATCTTTCGCTACAGATACGATTCGCATTCCTATCCCCCCCCCCTGCGAAACATTTTCCACAGATATTTTCTCATTCTCGCTCTCATACCACAAACCATCCACTCTCGGCAATGAATACGTTAAATATACGGTACATCGCACTAAATCCCAGACGTTGACATCAGTCAACATCGATGTCTTGGTCGCCATTATTCTCGTACCCTTCAGTATCATAACGATAAACGTTTCTGAAAGTATATCGTGTAATAATAGTTGACTATACAACACAGGCAAAAATAAACAAAATACCACCAATTATATATAATAATATCACTAATGTATATACTAAAAAAAATAATGACTTATCTCAGCAACACGTGTACGGCATCCACTACTTAAGGACGATGCTAGCGCCCTCTGATTAATTATATAAGCGGGTTATATAAAGACAGTTATATCAATTATATACTTATATAATTAAACTAGCAGGTCCTAAAATACAATTGTAATTTTTCTTTCAGTACACGGTGACTGGAAAAAAGATTGAAACTGCAGTGAAAAAGGCAATAGCGGGAGAAAAAAATATTAGTAGAACTGCAATCATTAATCCGGAATCTCTTGATTATTATTATGATATTCCTGAACTACAAGGATATTGAGAAAAAAATATCTGCACGAAAGTTCGGAAATAGTAATACACCCTGGATAATTATTCCTATCCATACTAAAAGTCTTTTCGTACATTCTTTTACCAATCATAGTACATAATTTTAGAAGCTGTGTTTCTTATATGATTATTTTTTCGTTTTATTCGAGTGTGCGTGTGTGTGAATAAGCATGTGTGCGACTCCTGTTAAAATATATAGGCATATGTTTATGAAAATTTTCTTAAGAAAATAATTGAGATAGTTAGCTGTGACTTATGAAGGAATGAATAAATTCATTCGAGGAGTTTCGCCAATAATTCCGCTCTGGCTTGATGCAGTTTAATAAAAATTCGGATATAGAATTAATACACAAGAAGTCGTTCATGTAGCATAGTTTCTTTTTTTTTTTAATTTATTGCCAAATGATTCGAACTAACAGTAAGAATTCCCATTGGCTGGAAGGAATTTAACGATATTTAGTATTGAGAATTTCCGTTAAACTTTATGGGTTTCAATTTTAATTACGATCAGACTATTTGTAGTGGAAATTATTAGGCCTAGAGTACATGATCTAAAACGGGGAGGGAAGTTTAATAAAATACCTTCTGACTTTTATAACACACTCCTTGCATGGCTGTAAAAGTACCGCCACGTAAGAGTTAAAATGCGTAACTTAGTTTCAGATATTATTATCAAAAACTCCAGTACGAACAATTTTAACTTTTTGTTTTTTGTAAACATCTATAATATCCTTCTAAATACAAATTTAATGAAATGTAAAGCGGTAGCTTTCAGTGTAAAAGAAATCCTAGGTTCAAGATTGCTAAGTTATTATTATTATTATTATTATTATTATTATTATTATTATTATTGTAATTACTTTTATTAAAATTTAAAAAAACGATAAGTTTCCCCCCTGTCTTAATGAAATGTAACTCAGTTTGATATGTAAGATTACTGTTGAAACATGTCAGTGATTAGTATTAAAATATTTAGATTATTTTAAAATAGGAGTTACAGAATATCAAAATTAGGGAAAAAAATCATATTAACAGAAGGTAACTATACAAAACTTCCATTACGAAAATGCTTATTTTTATGATTGATATAATCATAAAATGATTGTATGAAGTTATCGTATGAACTGGTTCAATCGGATTGTATTTGGTGATTGTAATCATTTCAAGAGCATATTGCAGGATTATAATAATTTCATGATTGTATGAATTGATCGTAAGGCAATCACAGAAGTGCACCATTTTTATGATTGTTTTCGATGATTTCTTTACTTGCATTAGTGTTGTGATTATATCTAAAACTGAGTTACGGCATTTTAAAACTATTTTAATTACCTAAAAATCTTTTAAAGCATTTAAAACTCTTTAAAAGTAAATAGTTTAAGTTATTTCAGTATGTCTTTCGTATACAAAGAAAGAATTAACTTTATTATCACAGCTGTTACAGTTAATGCACCAGTCCTATGATAATATCATTATTTATTATTTCGTGACACCTCCGAGGAGTCAGAAGACTCATCAAGGGAGGACGCCTGCTCTACAACTTTCCGTCTCTATCACTATTTTCAAACCTCTACTACCACCATCATCATCTACATCAATGGCATCTACTGCTCACCACCACTAGTAGTATTTTTTGTCTGTAAATTGCGTGTGTTCGGAAAGGCCGATTTGTCTATATTAAAGCAGCACACGTGACCAGACGTATTTCCGATGAGACGAAATCATTAGAAGTCTTGTAATTGAGGAATGTTGTAAAAGTTGTTCAATGAATCAGGATTTCTTATAATCGATTTGTTTTCAATGGGATTTTTGTTGACTGCCAAATGAATCAGCTTTTCCAGTTTCTTTCCTGTTACAGAATACTGTAAAAGAAATTAAACAAGAATTAACAACACTACATAAGGATTCCGGTTTAGGCCTTTAAATTACAGACAATCTCTGATACAAATGCTATTGCACATATGACACATGACCACTAAGGCGAGACACTCGAGTGAGCTATATTTCTTAAATGGTATTACAGTGTATTTGTTTAGAGCAGTAGCGACCAAAAAGTTGTCCTGTGCACACCGTCAGAACAAAAAGGAAGGCTCGGATTTGAATTCCGTCTGAATACGAACAGTTTATGAGCTTTCACCAGAAAATGAATTACTTGATTTTATAAGAGACAAAATCCAATCCCCCCCCCCGCCCCCGCGATGGAAACTTGCGTTCTTACCCTGCATAACAGACCATCTGATGAGTAGGCAATTAACATAATCATACAGTCTCCTCAAACATCGGTTGCCACATCGCTGTGCGACGACCACTCCAACAATAAATACAATCGATTTTTTTTTGGAAAATATAATTTATTATACTTTTTTTACTAGAAGCATCGTTTAGATCGCGCATATTCTTCTGTGTTTTCTTAAGTTAAAAGATTTTGTTTAGAAAGAAAAGTAGAGAAAGTTTAGAGAGTACACACCCACCCACCCACCCACACACAGTAAACAATAAGTATAATTTAAGCTTTACAGTAATAGTTTGCAGTAAAGAGCAAAAGCTGAAATATAAATGATATACAACTTTTTATCACCAGAAATTGTATATTATTTTAGATTAGAAATATTAAATTATATAAAATATATTGTATTTTTGAAGATTATTTATGGGAAGAATATGTTAAGTTCTTTATATTGTAAATCACCTTTCCTCATTTAATGTATTATTGTTCACATAACAGCTGTTTCGTATATAAAAAATAAAAGTTGAGTATATAGTTTACAAAGTTTTCTGCCTTCTGACATCCTTCAAGTAGTCTAATATCGAGATAACTCGTGAATATGGTTGCAATGCATTCATATCAACAGATACGAATATTAAATTTCATTGAAGTTTATCGTTTGTAGTAAAATAATAATTTAAGCAACATATTAACATTTATATACTTAAAAGTTTAATAACGTTGGATTTGATTTAGAAAAAATAGTACTGATTAGATTTGCTCCAAAATAATCAGTTTAGAAAACGTTTACAGATGCGTTTTGTGCTCTTTTATGCGATGCTTATGAGGTTTATTTTATGTGTATGCTTATTTAAATAAACTTACTGGAATATCATTGACTTCTAATATGACGCTGGGGACACAATACTCGGATAGCTTATCTGCGACCTGTTGCTTAATTCTGTTCACTAAGTCCGCTGAAAATTTGTTTGGAGGCATCATTTTTATGAAAAGTACAGCTCGTTCATCTCCGAATTTGTTATACTGGGAAACACAAACACAGTCGTCGATCTCTCTGAAGTGCTGAACTGAAATAACAAAAATTAAATACCACAGCCATATTAAAGTAATTCAAAATTAAAATCAGGGATTAAGAAGAAACTGTTTTATAAGGGACGGTTTCTGTAGTATATTGCAATCATAAACTGCATAAACAACAACATCATAATTTCCTGATATGTGCCATAAAGGAGTGTACGTGAGTTTGGTTTCCTATGAATAATTAATGTATTCATTCCTAATTAATGTATTTTTCAGTTTTTGATATTGCGAGACATTTGGCCTTCTGTTGAAACTTTTAAGGTTCAAATCTGTCTTGGACACGAGGAAATTATATAAGTTCTTTTGAAGTGAATGCCAGTTAGCAGATGTTATATGCAGTTACAAGGTTTCCTCCTGAAAACTCGATTTTTCATACCATAAAATAGGCATACTGCCTGAATAATACATATAATACACTGGTCTTTAGTATAAGTCCTTCTTCCATAACCTAAAATTAATCCAACAAAAAAATTTTCTCCCTCATTTTTAAGGAAACTATGCCAGATGAGTTCTACTCAGATATTCTTGAATAGTAGTAATATTAAATTCCTTTCCAGTATCACCACTTTAATGTAATTTGGTCATTTCCCCCTAATTTGTCACAAATTCTCATCCGTACGGTCTTTGCTGATTGTTTTATTTTTAATCCAATTATCAGATCCATAACTTATAATTAGTCTAAACACAGCCTAGTATACTGGCAGTTTAGTGCGTTAACAAAATTCAGAAATCTCTTCAATCCGCTTTGCATTATACTTTTCATTATTCTATTATATATTGCCATATATAATTTTCAATTTTCGTAAAAATGTTTGCTTAACTGTGCCAAGATATTTCATCGATTTATCGTTGAAATATTTTGGAATATTTCAAATAATATTCGTTTGAAATAACATGCTTGTTTTATATGGATTTACCATCGATAATCTAGTTGATGTTCACCATATTCTTAACTTTTTTTTTTCATATTTCGTCTAAAATTCAGCGGTTATTTAATTAAGTTAAAAATTTCTGAAGAGTTATATTGAATTTATTTAGGAATATAATAACATTATCTGAATAAAGTAAAAATTTGAGTCAAATATCTACAATTTTGAAGGAAAAGGCAAAATAACAATATTGTTATTTTGCCTTTTCCTTCAAGATAGGATCTATAGAGCTGATAAATAAGAAAGAGGAGTGGTATAGTGCATCGTTGACTTATACTTGATTTAATATCATGCTATCTTGACTATCAGCTTCGGCATGATTTCCTTACGATTCGAGTAAGTTCACATGATTCTAGGCACATTTTTAATTGAATGGCTTGTTTCGATTTTCCTTCCTTTCACAGGAATAACAAGAAGCCACAAAGACCGTCATTGCTTGTTATTCTTCTGAAAGGATCGAATACGTTGCAGATGTAAATAACCCGTTTACAGTCAGCTGCTAAGTAAAATATCCAATACTGCGTCCTCTACACCTTTCTCACTGTGAGACGTTGGACTCGAACCATCATATTGAATGAATCGCTTTTAGGCCACTCTGAATGCATATTTTAGCCAATTGCGTACATTATATATTCAGAATCTTATGCATAAAGTTCAGCTTTATGCATATTTCAACTTATTCAGAGTGGCCTAAAAGAGATTCATTCAATACGATGGTTCGAGTTTGAGAAAAAACGTGAGCACACCGAAGTCTCACTGCGAGTAAGGTGTAGAGGACACAGCGACTGTAACGGGTTATTTACATCTACAATGCATTCATATCTTTCAGAAGAATAACAAGACATCATGGTCTCTTGATCCTGAAACGATCTTGAAAGGGCCGAATTCTGTGATTGTTGTATCCAAAAGGTGATGCCGAAATCCCACATAGTACCACTAAAGAAGTAAATACAAGCGATATCAAAATACGATTCAGTCCGATTCAAAAATCTATTAAAACCTGCTCTTATACTCTGAAAAGTACTAGCAAATTTATCACTAATGTACAGCAATGATTTCAAAAGCTCTGTATACTTTCTTCTCTTGTTCAATCAGACATTTATTGAACAAAATTCATTTACAAATCAGTATAATCTCCTACTGCCTTGTCACTGTTATGCAAGTGGTACAAGTCTTGTATTCCTGTTAGGAAACTTTTTTCCCTTCTTTTATATGTTTAATAAGTTCGGAACAGATCGAAGTCAAGAAATCTCATGTCAGGACTGTTTATGGGGAAAAGGAGAGGAAGCGTTCCTCACCGCATACAGTAATTTATCCTTTTTCATAAGATTAGATACTTCACATGAATCTTATTTTAATGTACGAAAGCTAATTATTGCGCAATATCCAACTTTAGAATCTTTAGAATATTTCGCAGATTACGATATTTTTATTCAGAGATCTTGCTTACATCTCCCATTTGCTATGCATGCGCCGTGTGCAGAACTTTTGATAAACTTCATGCAATATGCCAGGCATGATCGACGGATTTTTAGGTGATTTTTTTTTTCTTTAATGGCCTTTACCAGTTATTCTATTATGTCCCCTTTTAAACAGTTTTGTTGTGATTCCAAGCATTTTATCACCAAGCACTGTTGGAGATATTTTATAAAGTGAAGTTTGCATCTGATTTTTCCAAGGTTCGAGACTTACATAATATGGAAGATGCAGAACCAAAGATATCAGAATTGTAACATCGACAAAACGCAATGAGGAGGAGTGTTGTCCAGGTGAAATCAATCTCCACTGCACACTTATAGGATCGTTTTCACTGCACCTCTTGTATATACTATAGATCAGAGGTCTTCAACGCATGGCCAGCGGGCCACCTGTGGCCTGGCCCGCCGAGCTCTTTGACGTGGCCCTCCGGCCATTGAAAAACATTAAAACGCGATTAAATAAAAAATAATTTCAATGAAGCCCGCTAAGCTATACTGCGGTATTAGAATTGTAAGATGCTTTCCACATTCACAGGGAACGCTGTGCATTTGATACTTTACATAAAATCCTATAAAACTAAATATTAAATAGACATGCTTCTTCAGCCATATACCAGTGCCAAGCGGTACTTAAGTACTAGTACTAACGTCGTCAGCCTCAGGTTCGTCGTGTCAGCCATAGCTAATTGTGATTTTATATTGACAGACTTTTTTCATTAGTGTGAGATATATTCAGTGGATAATAACAGTTACAATAGGCCATTTTGGATATTTTTTGGGTTCACCTTCCATCACTATGGCATGTACGAGGATAAAGCATAAATCAAGTGATTCTTATCGGGTGTTTAATGAAAAGGGGACTAATTTGTACTTTTTTATGCCGATCGACGATAAGCCAGAGTGTTTAATTTGTCGTGAGTCAGTGTCAGTATCAGAACTATACAATATAAATCGACACTATGAGACAAAGCATGAGTCCCATTTCGATCACCTTCAAGAGAAGCTTCGTGTGAACAAAGTGAACCGTCTCCAAATTGATTTAAAATGCCAGCAGGGTACGTTTAAAAGGCAGAGAGAAGAGAGCGAAGTGTGCATCAAAGTAAGTTATGCAATAGCTGAAAAAATTGCTAAAAAGTCAAAAGCCTTCCTAGAAGGCGAGTTTGTGAAAGAGTGTCTCATCGCTGCTGGGGATATTCTGTGCCCAAATAATAAGGAAGTGTTTAAAAAACCGAGTTTGTCTCGGTTAACTGGGTAACTGTAGTACCACGTGTCGAAGAATTTGCCAATAACATTGAAGGAACTTTAAGAAACGGTCGTCCGAATTTACGTCATATTCACTTGCTTTAGATGAGAGCACAGATGTGAGGGATATAGCACAACTGGCTATCTTTGTCCGTGGCATTGATCAACAATTCACTGTGACAGAAAGGAACGACGAAAGGCACTGATATTCTTGAAGCCGCCAAGAAAACGCTCCAGCGTTTCGACCTCAGCTTAACCAACCACGAAGGTGTGGTAACTGATGGTGCCCCCTGCTATGGTGGAAAAGAACGAAAGGTTTGTTGCACTGCTACCGAAAGAACCGGAACTAGAAGGAAAAGATTTCGCCCATTACCACTGTTTAATCCACCAGGAGAATTTGTGCGCGAAAACTATTGGATTTGGGAATGTCATGAAAGTTATTGTGACAATAAAGTTACTGTCGTCAACATTATTAGTGCAAGAGGATTGAATCATCGTCAATTCCAAGAGTTTTTGACCCAAGAGTGCGAAGCAGATCAGGCAGTGTGGTTTATTATAGTGATGTGCGTTGGTTGAGCAGAGGGAAGGTTCTTAAAAGAGCCTTTGACTTAAGGAGCGAAATACAGCAGTTCATGCAAACCAAGGGGAAGCCGATTGCGAAATTCAACGATCCGAAGTGGATGACAGACTTTGCATTTGGGGCCGACATCTCATTGCATATGAATGAACTAAATACGCGGCTACAATCCAAAAATCAACTGGTGCACACACTTTGTTTGATCACATCAAAGCTTTTGTGGCCAAACTCAAACTTTGGGAGGCATAACTCGCAAAAAAAGACTTAACTCATTTTCAGATTCTCGCTGAGTCCAACTGATCGTCTCTTGATGAATACGCTACAAAATTAGCTGTGTTGCGAAGTGAGTTCGAAGAGAAATTTAGTGATTTTCGTAACCAACAGTCTTCTTTAGATTTATTTTCAATGCCATTCATTGTCCATGATGCCGAAACGCCAGGATCAGTACAAATGGAGCTGCTTTAACTCCAAAACAACTCTTCTTTGAGAGAAAATTTATTCAGTGTGCCCTTGCTTACATTTTACAAAGACTACATATCTGAGGAGGCATTCCCTAATCTTCGCCGGCATGCTTTAAAGATGTGTGCTTTGTTAGGAAGCACATACTGTATGCGAGCAGTTCTTTTCCAGAATGAAGCATGTGAGGTCCAAGATAAGAACTCAGATTACGAACCGACATCTCGAGAATACTCTGCGCAAAACAACTTCCAACATTGACGCCAACATCGACAAGCTGGTCAAGGAAAAGCATTGCCAAATTTCCCATTGACATTGTAAAAAATGAATGTTTTCTTCATTAAATTATATTTTTCAACTATTGATTGTATTTACATATCATGAACTCGACTGTACGCTCTTAAAGCTGAGTTTGTTTATTTTTATAGGATTTTATGTAAAGTAACAAATGCACAGAGTTCCTTGTGAATCTGGAAAGCATCTAACCATTCTAAATACCGCAGTATAGCTTAGTGTCCCGCAGGCTTCATTGAAATTTTTAATGCGGCCCGCACTGTCTGAAAGGTTGGAGACCTCTGCCATAGACCATATGAATATAAATGCTGTTTCAATAGTTTAAACTTTCGGGAACATTAAAAATATACATGGAATATATAAATATAACATCATTCGATAATTAACAATGCAGTATTTCGTAAATTTCGAAGAAAAATCAGTATTGCTAATTGTTCCTCTCAGAAAAGCAGTTTTACTGAGAGGAACAATTAGCAGTCCATTTCGGTTTTGCAAAATGTTGCAAAATTTTACGGATTTGAAGCAGAACTTGATGCATAGCTGCTGTTCTTTAAAGTCTGCCATTTATTTCTGGAACAGAAATCGTAAAGGGCAGAGTCGCACTTTGTAATATGTTATCTTGTACTTAAGCAAGCTACAACTTTGGAATAACTAAATAATCCGGAAAAGTCTACTCTATTACAAGCCTACATTTATCGGATAAACTAATTGAAGCAGGATCCTTTAATGATGCCCATAGTGTTTTTATCGTACCATATATTCTTTATGAAATCCTTTACTTCTGTTTACTACTTACTTCCCCTGTCAGACTGCATGGATATCTCATCTTATGATACCTTCGAAACTATAAGGATATAGAAAATGTATCTACTTACTAATGCAATAGATTTCTTCACTTCCAAAAAGCATTCCATCAACATTTAAAACTGTATCACTGCAAACAGAAATACATTAAAAATATACATGAAATATATAAATATAATATCATTTTATATTTAATAAATCCGCGTAAATGAATATAAATAAATCCTCTAAAGTATTTTATTCTCCAAAAGGAAGTCCTGTAGTCCTAACTAAATTCCTGAAGGTAGGCGGGGGGCGAGCCCCTGCTTTCCTGCCTTCACTAATAGTTAACCCAAGCTATCAATGAATCAAAGCAGTTTTTCAAGAGAGAACTTTACCGATATTAGCTTCGAGTTAACTCATAGAATTCATTAAAATAAAACGAAACCTCACTATTAAATACAATAACATTTTGCTACTTGCCTTCTTCCAAGTGATACCATTCCGCCTGTTTTTGGATTGACATAACAGAAATCTCCTTGTGACCAAACACCTAATAATGAAATCAAATGCACAGTTATTGCAATAATAAAACATGAACCAAGAGTTAACAAAAAAAAATTCAACGCTTCACATAAAACTTAGCGCTGTGAAAATTTCTTTACTGCAGTTATATTTTTGTTTTTAATAAAAAAGGACAAAAAAGAAATCAGGATTTCGGATTAAAATATTTTACTTTTATATTTACATGCAATATCAAATTACTAGGAATTTTTATTTTTGTGATTAAGTTTCAGGTTAATATATTTTGTTACAATAAGTTGTAATTAATGTTTCATAATAAATTTCCCTCCAGAATATCAGAACCTAAGCTTTAAATTACAACACTTCACTTCAATACGATAAGCAATTTTTTATTGGTGAAAAAGATAAAATGTTAATAATAATATTCCTCTAAGAAATAAAAAAAGAAAAAATGTACCCTATAAGAGCATTTAGTGTCCTTTACTCTTATTACAGTTCAAAAACTGTTAAATAGCATCGAATCTAATGGAGAATCTCCCCCCCCTCCCTGTTAATCTTTTTAACTTAAGCCATTTCGATAAAACTATATTTATGACGTGTTACTTCCGATGGCGGTGTACATATTTTTTGATAATAAGTCTGTTAGTATGACAAGATAATACAACATAAATGAGAATGATATAAAAGCAATAGGAAGAAACCTACTTAGAAGTAAGTTTTTAAGAGTGTCCTTAAAAGTGGAAAGAATGAACCCTTGTCTGTATTAACTCTTCTTTACCAGGTTCAGAAGCGCACTAAATTGAAATAAAACATACAAGGTTTTGCAAAAGAAAAAAAAAACATTAAAATCCAAAAGAGAGCGGGAATTGAAACACAATGAACGAATTGTGTTTCAATTCCCGTTCATTGAACACAATGAATTGTGTTCAATGAACACAATGAATGAATAAAGCATCATAATGCTATTAAGTATATTAGTGAAATAAATACCAAATAATGAAATAAATAAATTGAAATAATGAACTCTTAATAAAATAAAAAAATACTCAAAATTAGATTGATGTTGGTCTGTTTACTGTTTCTGAAATGATATCAGTTTATTTAAGGAGCAATAACCACTCGCATAGTTGGCATTAAGGTTGAAGATTTTACTGATTGGTTGTAAATATTGAACTCTATTCTTTATTTTTCAACTATCAGTTTATTGATATTTTATGGCTATAGGATTGATTTCGATTATGAAGGTTTTCGAAATGCTTAATTTGGTTGTATTATTCTCGAACAGAGATACAATTTCTCAATTCTTGATTGATGCTTCTCCTGATGTATACCGTGAGCAGCGATATCTGTAGTTGGAGTGTGGAATTATAATTATTTTAACTAGTTTTCTTCTTTTGTCGACTCAAAATCAAATTCGAAGTCATCATCATGAGTGGATATATTTATTTCATTAATATACTATTTAGTATTACAGCTTGAGTTTCGTTTATTATATTTACGGAAGCCGAACTGGCCTCACGATAATTAAACTACGTCTTGTGACCACATCTGATGCGTTCCTGCATATATTAAGTTATTATTATCTCCATTGAGTCCAAGACACTTTATACTAACTAATTTTACCATCTAGACTACGTAAGTGTTCATCTGTTTATTCGGAATTCTCTTAGATTCCTTACGTATTAGAAGAGATTCGATCGAGGTCTCCCCCCCCCCCCATAATGTTCATTTGGTATCAAATACCAACAGAGCTGCAGTGGCTCTACCACATAACACTCGGAAAGTTTCATCCATTTTACCGATCAGTTGAGTTGAAGCCAATTTACCATCCACGCGAACAAACGTAGTATAGATGCTATAATTTTTTGTTCACTGCATACATTAGCCGTTCTCCTTTTTCTCTCTTCCTGAAAAAGAAGGGGAAAAAACTTGCTGGCCGGAGATCTTAGTTTCGTCTGCCATAATTCCAAACAAACAACTCTGTAAATCTTTGTGTTTATATCTTTGACAAGTAAAGTAAATATTTATACTCATTCATACTGGGTACTTTCTATGATCTCAGTCAACGCCATCACTTTTTTATGCTATTAATAATATACATGTAAAGAGGAAAATACAGTTCTCAATAAGATAACAAGAAATTACCTTTATGCTGCTTGATATAATTACTCAATTACCTGAAATATGAATTGGTTGGCTATCTAGTACTCTTTTTTATAGTTGAATATCTTCACAGCTGTTTTTGCAAACCGATTCAAATTTTTTAAAAACAGGAAAATATTAAGGAGATATTTACAGTTTAATTGCACATTTTACTTTTCCATAATTGCATCTATGGATTTCTGTGTAGTCCCACAAGACTACACTAGGACATCAGAGGAAAGGTCGTCATAGATTCATTTCACATTGCCAAATATCGAAACCTTTTTTCTAGGCATTTTTCAGTCGTTTCCCGTTGGCCTTTGGCAACTTCAGCAGGTTTCTTTTTTACCTCCAAAAGAAGTGCGGTTTTTAACTCCGCAAGTCAGAAAAATCGACATTCAAACTCAGTAATATAGTATACTTTAGTATTTAAGTGGTACCAGATGGTGGCTGTTGTCTTGAAGCCTTCTTGGAGCCTTCCACGGTCTGAATTCTAAAAAAAGTTAGTTATGGCTGAATATTTCTGTTTCACTCCATTTGAGAATAAAAGTTATTAGAGTATTTATTTGCATGTTATCCAATTCATTTTTATGTACGTGTGCTTCCGTAGCTCAAGGGCGGGGGGGGTGTAACGATGGTTCCGTTTCCAGTGTATATACACATACAGAGGTAGAAGGATCTCATCTGTAGACTGAAGTGTTATCTCTCAAGACAGAAAAACCAAACCAAGGATAATTTCATTTAAAAGAAATAGCAGAATGCACTTGCGTATATGAATAACCGCACTAACATAGCATTAATTAGGTGCAAAATTGCATAGCTGAGTTTCCCTTTTTTTACAATGGGGGGGGCCCTCTTTAGCCAAAATTATAGGGCATTACTGAAGTGTTATCAAAACTAATATATGAAGAATAAAAATAGGAGAAATTTTGGACATACTTTTTTTAATGTTTTCTGTTTATTCCTTCATATGCTATTAAGCTGTTAAAGGGAGGGGTTTTTATGGCGGTGGGGGAGTGGGGACAAAGAAATGTGGGGGAATTATTTTGAAAAAATCCGGATTTTTTTTAATATATATATATATAAATAATATTATTATTATTAAGGGTTAGTAGAGAGTGTTTTGGAAGGGAGGAGGTGTGAGAAAAGAATCGGAAGATAGAAATTGGGGGGGGGGGAGGGATGATGGCTTCTACTATCCATTACTACCAATAATATTTTCTGTCTTTAAATCATGTGTGTTATCCTGACGGAACTCTCTGTTATGCGGTATGAAAATCCTGCTACCTCGTACAATATCGATTAAATCACCTTGAACTGATAAAGCCCGTATAACAAGTCCTCTCGTTACGAAGACTGGAACTCAGGTCTTTTCCAACGAATATCTTCTTGCTGCGTTACCGACGAGTTCACTAATTACATAGATAGATACAAAAAAGATATCTTACATGATACACTTTTCCTATCTACAATGTAAATACTTAACAGTTTTAAGCTTTTTGAAAGTATATATATTAGCAGCACAATCGATTGATCTTTAAAATATAAATACGTGTACAAAACATATACTTCGATATACTAACCTGGAAACTTGGAAAAATATGAATTATACTTTGATCGGTCTGGATCATTCAAAATACATATGGGCATAGATGGAAAAGGCTTGGTAATTACCAATTCTCCTTTCCTGCCGAGTGCCGATTTTCCTAAAAATGAATTCATATCTATCTCAATTAATAAGGTAGGTAATTACAATAAGTTAAACTGTGGGAATAAAAGACTGATGTATATGTCAATATGGGTGTGTGGGTGCGTGAGCAGTGCTTGCTCGCCGCTCGCCCTATTGCTTACCGTTTTGATCCCAGCATTCAATGGCCATTCCTAAGTTAGGACTTGGCATCTCTCCTCGATGAAGAGGCAGAGTGAAGTTAGATTGCGAAAAAGCACCTAAGGTATCTGTTGATCCTGAATGATAAACAAAGATAAATTCATACATCATGATTATTGTCCTTTGTGCTTACAAAATTTTAAAGAAAAGTGGCTGCGCAGGTTGATTCAATATAATAAAAGAAATTTTATATCCCATGATTTTTTTTAAATATAGTACGAAATGCCAAAATAATAATAATAATAATAATAATAATAACTCATTACATTTAACAGGAAAAGTTTACCCTCATCAACAGAACCTTGTCATCGTCCACTTTCCGATGAAAAATTGGTAAATAACCACTAGATACTTAAATGTAACTAATTAATAGTAGAAACTAGAAATTGACATTGTCATGCCACGAGAAAATGTGGAACAAAGACTCGTTGAAGAACATAATGAAATAAATTATAATAAACGTAAATTATATTCTTGTTTTAATCCTATACACAAGCTTACGTAAACGAAAAAGGTCTGCACGTGAAGTATCTTCATGATTAATCTACTTGTTTAATAGATAATATTGATTTTACATGAATTGCCGTAATTTCACTCATGCATACTTCCTTTCAACTTATATATTGTTATGCATTATGGGAAGGATAACTACCCAGACCGGTTTCAGCCTTTATTGAGGTCTCATCAGTGGGAGCTAGACCCAGGAAGATACTGAGATCAAATCAATACAGAAATCATATACAAGTAGTAAAATGTTCTATCATCATTTTAAAATACTCTGGATCACAGATAGTTGGTGTAGAGCCCGTCCAAAAGTAACTGCTTTGCATTATGGGACACCAAAGGCAACTAATGTGAAATCAACGGCCTTTATATACAAGTAGCTTAGCGGTAAAGATACGAGTATTCCGAAACTTTACGCTTGAGTAGAGGATTATTTCTTGTTTCGTATAATTTATTTGACAATCAAGTGAAAAAAAAAACTACAACATAATGAAATGTGTTACAAAGTAACAGCAAGAAACAAGCATTTATTGTTTTCTAATGTTTCAATTTTAAAATCCCGCTCCTTCTTTTAAACAATACCAAAATGTCTTTCGCATAGAGGCCTACATGATATGCTGTATGGTCCTCCGGAGGCTGTTCCTTTCTTTCTTTTTTTTTTTTTTTTGGTGAGGAAATTTTATAATAAGAAAGTTTATAATGCTGAATGCGAGTGGTTTGTATGTGAGAACAAGAAGGGATAGTCAAAATATGAAGAGTAGAAGATATGAAAATGAAAGGAATAAAATAATGAATATTACAAAGAGTTAATGAAGAACGTCTGGGTTCCACACAAAACTCTCGGACTCCGTTACTAATACTCATTCCCAACCATTTTGTAGTGCCACTCCACCTTCTACCAACCCACTTCCGCTCACCTTTGTATTCTAACAATTCTTTCTTCTCCGCCAAGTGAACTTTGACCCACAAAGGCACACACACACAAGCTTTATTATGTCTGTGATGCGATTTTATGAATGTAACAGTAAGTTCACATTTCAAATGTGAACTTACTGTTCATTTTGCAAACATCAGCTAAAATATTCAATATTATGCCTCTCGAGTTATTATAATGTAATTATATTGTTAATTAACTGCATGATAATCAACGATAATATCTTTAATTGCATTTATTAACAGCAAATTCGGTTATTATCCCTTATTGAAATAGAACTGCATTACTGTATAAATAAATAATACTGTATAGTTGAAGAACATGCTTACCGAAAAAATCTGCTAAATAAATATCTGATTTAACGTCATGGTACACGTAGTCCCATAGAAGAGGGTTCTGGACACATCCTCCTGTACCCAGAAGACGTAAACTCTGGAGGTTATGGGTTTTCGCTGGAACAAAACATCAAAGATTACAATATAAAAAACAGTGCTTCTTTGTGTGAGACATGATTTCTTATAATGCAAGTTAAAGGAGTTCATGTATAAATATGTCGAAATCATTCAAACTGGATATTATTCAAATTAATTTAACAGGAAAGCCTGTAAAAATGTTGACTGCTTTTCTGTTTTAAAAATGTAGATTACTTTCTATTTAATTATTTATCGTCCATTTTACATCCACTTCATGTTACGCACCGTATATATAGCAAAGAATCTTAAAACAGTTCTGCAGTCGGATTTTGTGAACTTTCTGAAGGTTATGAGTTATGGCCGAAGCAACTAAGACGAAGAAACTTTCTGATGGTCAATGTAATCTGCCTGTTAATTGCGATTGTTCTTCTGGTAAACTTTCGAATTTCTCGAAAGAAAAATTATGGATTTTCATTACACAAAAGAAACAAATGCACCAATCTCCACATCCGTAAGGAGACGGGCTGACTTGCCTCCAACTAAAACGTCGCCTCCTAGGCGGTATTAGAGTCCAAGATTTATCCACCAAAGATCACATTATATAAAAATAAAAAAGATGCATAACTACAAATTTGGCAAACTTCAAAAACTAACGTGGGCTATAGTTTACACTAATCCTAATGCAACTTGTGAATTTGATGAGAATTCCTGGTGTCTTCAGTATAGCGGCTGGATTTTATAATGTTTTATTGACCGAGTACTTAACCATATTTGTTCACTTATGAGACATAGAGGGTAATTTTATTGGAACTACTTAAGTTGTAGGCATGTGTGAGTACATGAACAAGAATTAAATGGAGAAACTTCTATGTCTCCACATTATATGTTTGGCATACTAAACGTAGAGCATATCCTGCAATTAAGGAGAGTTAATCAAGAATCCGTTCTATGGTGATGAAATAGAATCAGCCACTTCACTCTGCTAATAAGCAAGAGTGGTGATGTTTTTCCATTGCATTTCAACTACCTCTCATAGATATAGATGATATTAAATCCAACTTGAAATATAGGGTGATTATAAAATAACGTCAACTGTTCAGATCCCACTAGCGAGTAATGTATTGGACGAAATACACCGATATTCGGTAGACGTACACAGTGTAACATGGGGATTCGATTTAACGGAAAAAATAGTACCAAAAGTCGCCAACAGGGGAAATTTTGGCGCTGCCAAATTAATTTTAGTAGGTGTGACTAATGAATGACTAAATGGCAAATGAGAGACAGCACATATCAATTTCATGACGTTTATTGTTAATTACAAATGAGGTTCAATATGACCACCATTCTGATGTTCCAGGAACTGCATAGGGTGCACGACATTTTCCACAGTGGCTCGCAACATATCGGAATTGATTTGTCTCACGTGTAACGTTATTCGATCTTTCAAAGTTGGAATATGGGGTTCATGGTTCATGTATTTGATACACAATGCTTTTAAGAAATCCCCACAGCCAAAAGTCACAAGGATTGAGATCAGGAGATCTCGGTGGCCATGGTGTGGGAAATGCACGACTAATGATTCTTCTGTCAGAGAAATGTTGTCGCAAAAGACGCTGTACCTGAAGCCCGATGTGAGGTGCACCACCCCACATCGGACTCCATCCTGCATGAAGATGGTCGAATCGAGACACCTCTTTGCTGCAGTTGTGGAACCAAAAAGTTCTGTAGCATATTGGCATACCTGTTAGCATTGACGGAACAGGTCACTGGTCTATTTTGGCGATTTTCCTCGTAAACATATGGACCGATGATAAAAGACGCCGTAAATCCGCACCACACTGTGACTTTGGGCAAGTGGATAGGCATCTGCAGACACACGTGCGGATTAGTTGCAGCCCAAATGTGACAGTTGCGTGTGTTAATATCGCTGTTCAAATAAAAGTGCGCTTCGTCACTCCATAAAATCTGCCACGGCCATGCATCATCCGCTTCCATGCGCGCTAAGAATCTCAAAGAAGTCGATTCGTGTGGTCGCATCACCAGGGCGCAATTCTTGAACGTGACTGATTTTATAGGGGTAAAACTTCAACATCTGATGTAGGATTTTCCACGTCGTTGAGTATGCGATATCCGTTTGCCGAGATATAGCTCGTGCACTGCTGGTACCCTGCACATTCGTCATCTGTTCCACAATAGCAGTTGCAACTTGTTCAACTTGTTGATGATTGATTGGTTTGCATCCCCTGCCTACCTGCACTGTTAGAGTTCCAGTAGTTTCAAATCGCCGAATCAGTTTACGTAAGTTTGTTACGCTAATCGGTCCTTTTCGTAAATTTTTCATATGCCGAAAATCACGAAGACAAGCACTGGCATTATTGTTCCGCTGATAATAGAGTTTGACTAACAAAGCACGCTCACGTAAGGTAAGAGGCATCGAAAAGCAGTTCGTCTACGAATGATAAGAAATCTCACAGGCTTTCCTTTTATTGCATGATCGCTCACAAGAAACGCGATAATGCAAATTAATGCATTTTACTCGGTAAACAAAGCTAAAATTTCCCCTGTTGGCGACTTTTGGTACTTTTTTTTTCGTTAAATCGAATCCCCGTGTTCCACTGTGTACGTCTACGAATATTGGTGTGTTTAGTCCAATACATTACTCGCTACAGGGCTCTGAACACTTGGCGTTATTTTATAATCACCCTGTATATTCTTTTGCATTCAGAATATAAAAACTTTTAATCTGATTCCGTTTCATCTGATACGATCAAAAGGCAAGCAATTGCCATAAGAAGTTATATAGTGTGCTTCACCTGTCCATTAGGGATAGGTGAAGCACACTGAATCACAAGAAACAAACCCTCAGGAAAAAATACTTTATATTCTAGCTACGTTTTTCTTTCCATCATAGTCTATATTTAATACTTTTGTTATTATTCTAAAAATGTATCGATATTCTTGCATTAACAAGGAACTTTCTCATTTTAATTTTAACCCCTTAAAAGATTTTCAATTCTTATGAATTTTAATTCACTTGATTCTTGTCATTTCTAATTGAACATTGCATTATGGGCATATTTACATTGAAATATTTTCTTCCTTTTTTTTCATATTAAGTGATTATGTTTTATTTTCTGACTACCTCTTTTGATTTTCATTTGTATCAGTTAATCGTATCGCTACTAACGTATTATCAAATCTAACATAAAATTAAATTCGCTTTAGAATCAATTGAACTGTGTTTTACCTGGTTTCGTTCCACTTGTTCTAAAAGCATTCAGTTCAAGAGGATATAAAATCATATAAGTTATTCCTAATTCATCCACCAAGTCCCATGCTGTTTTAGAATCGAATGGTGTTCCGTCATACAAAACCACACTGCAACCTGTAGCTGCTTTTGCTACCATCATAGTCCACATTGACCATCCAACCTAGGTATATATATATATATCTATATATATATATACATACACAAGCAAATATATTTTGCAATTAATAAGTAAGCAAATCTATAACTAATTATTCTTCTCACTACTAAAATCGAATAAAGAATATGATACGTGGTGTTAAAAAGGAAACAAAGACAGTACAAGAATTGAGAAAATGGAAGATAACCTGATGAAATATTTGAATATAAAAGACATGGGATGCAACTAGACTAGATCAAAGAAAAAGAAATGTGTGCATTATTTTAAAGCATTCGGATGTAGCAGTAAAAAATAGATCTGCTTTGTGTTTCTAGTCAAAAACTAATTTTTTCAGGCAGTATAGACTTAATACAGTATTACAGAAAAAAAAACAATAAGAAGGCGGACATTATTTATTCTATATGAATATTCTCTTTTAATGTAAATAAAATGAAGAGTTTTAGTTAGCATATCATTTTCACGGATGAGAGCACATTTCTCGTGAACAAAACTAAAATGAAATATAATTGTCTGCTTGTCAAATTCCACATGTCATTGAGGTTATGCGTAAAAGTCCAGATTTTGTTTGCAAGTAGACGTAAACTATATTTCTTCTATTTTGTTGAAAACTGTTATGGATACTTTAGTATGGAAGAGAAATTTCTGTCCACAAATCAATTTGTCCATAAAAATTTAAAAAAATATATTTTTCTTTTTGAGGCTGAAAGTTTATAAACCTATAACACGTTAGTATTAATTCTGTGGGTGGGCCAAAAAACAAATAAATTGAAGTGAAGTTTGTATGGAGGTAGGACATAAAAACATTTGTTCTTTTGACAGGCACATATAATTTGAAAGAAAAGAAATATGTAATGAGAGAAGATATGAAACATTTGATGGAAGCAGTAGGAAAGACAAGAGAGAGAGAATGAAGAATGGAATGGAGAGGGGGAAAGCTATGAGTGCGAATATGTCACTGATGGAATGCAGTGCAGTTTATAGATGTGTCGAGTGAATTTGATGGATAAAAGAATGTATCCCAATTTATACAACCAGTTCTTCTCTTCTGTTTGTTCTATTATAACAGTTGATGATTTCTGTGTCTGCGCGGTTAGCTTAGTGTCTGTGCGCTTCTTCCTCACGTGACCGACGGGAATCGAACACAGGTCTTTCCCACCAGGGGGCTTCGTCTATACCGACTGAGCTACGGAGGCACCATATTCAGCCTGATCGAAGTCGTAACAATGACCTTCGTTGCCATAATCCTCCGTGCTCTCTTCATAGTATTAGCAATTTGTGTGTTTAAAATTTTAGGTCATTGTCCACCAGCATTCACCCCCCCCCCGATCACTCATCCCCTCCACATGTTCTAAGATACAGCAATTGTTACTATATATTCCATCTTGGATTCCGAAATTGGGAAGGAGTCTCCTAGGTTCGATTCCTTCGTGAGGAGCTGAAGGATCTTCCTCAGACATAGCCAAGTTAGCCGGTCTTGGGCGTGGACAGTAAGGATTTTTCCCCAGTTTATCTTGGGGTGTTTCATCCCGTAAAGCAGGCAAACCGGCCTTAAGCACTCAACACTACAGACATAGGATACACCTGGGCGTAGAGCTGACCACCTTATCCTGTAAACGGTTTGAGGTCCGGTGATTAATAAACCCTCAACACCGCTAAGTAAAAGAGAGAAGGGAAGACGAGACGAGATGATTTTTGTCCAAAATGTGAAGAGTTCATGCATATTCTCAAAATACCCAGTGCACTGAGTATGCCACTAGAAGTAAGTAGTGTGGTGTTTCTAAGATTTCAGCTAATTTCTGTTCTTGATTCTACTATTAATCATTATGTCAGTAATCATTATTTAGTGTTAAGTGTGTGTGTGTGTGTGTGTGTGTGTGTGTGTGTGTGTGTGTGTTATCTCAATGGTATTCCAATATTCAGTAGACACTTCGCATCCTTTTATTGATTGACAGCTAATATGTTATGGCCAGTAAGGGTGTTACATTCCATGTCCATGCTTATGGTGATTAACAGTTTGCTAATCTTGATGGTTCGTCCCCCCCCCCCCCCCCCGCTGCTCTAAATTGTAGCTTTCCAAGGAAATTTCAGTGAAATGTTGTGGCAAAGTGTAGAGTTTTAAAATTTCGGAATCAAAGATGGAATATATAGTAACAATTGCTGTATCTTAGAACATGTGGAGGGGGGGGGGGGTGATCTGGCGGGGGGATGCTGGTGGACAATGACCTAAAATTTTAAACACAAATTGCTAATACTGTGAAGAGAGCACAGAGGATTATGGCAACGAAGGTCATTTTAAGACTTCGATCAGACTGAATATAGTGCTTCCGTAGCTCAGTCGGTATAGACGAAGCTTTTTGGTCAGAAAGACCTGGGTTCGATTCTCGTCAGCCACGTGAGGAACCTTTATCTGATCTCGTTCGACTAAAGGTGAGTAATCCGGTCTAATACGAATATATCCAGTTTAAAACTCTATATTTTGCAGGGTTTTTCCTCCCAGAAACTCGGGTTATTCGTCCCCCAGAACAGGCCCTGTGAACACACACTGCACACACACACACACACACACACTTCTACGGACAAAAATATCTTTCCCTCTCAACGTCAGGCTCTGCGACAAGTCGGTTGGAATCGCACGTAAAGTCGCATTCTGTAAAAAGGCCTACCCCAAACAGATGGGATAAGGAACAAGAGGAAGAAAAAGAAGATCAGACTGAATATGGATTGCTGTGCATAGATTTGGTCAACTGGTTTTCAAAATAATGAAGAGATATTGCAAAGGGTGCACAAATGATTGAATGAAGTGGTTTATAGTCTTTGAATGTTTCAGAAGTTGAGGAGATGCAATTTGCAGTCTAGCGGGTAGTAGAAAGAGGAGGAGGAGAATATGATTAGGAGATATAACTATATAAGTTAGTAAGGAGGTTATTATCTAATTAATATGGATGAAGTTTCTCACAGAGTATGGGAGACGGGAGAAGTACAAGACAGAGAGAGAGAGAGAGAGAGAGAGAGAGAGAGATCCCCAGAAACTTATAAGTTGAGTATTATAAAGAAGGAATGAGACCAGACGTTTTGGATATAAAGTGATAGGGGAATTGGAATGCGTTTTCTGAGAGTGTGATGAGTGCAGAGACGGCAAATACACTTAAGGCACGGTATGATGATTTGTGTGTTTGACTGTGAGATTTCCCACAATGAGTCGTTAAACTCGATGGAGTATAGTAGTAGTAGTAGTGATAATAATAATAATAATAACTAAATGAAATTAATATAGAATGTTTTCAGGCTATTTCAGGTTCAATAAAAAGCATGGTTGTTTCTCATTTGGAGATAAAATTTATCTATCCATTCAAGATATTTGCAAACATTCAGGCTCAGAGTAAAAATCATACTCTTAAACCTTTGGTTTTTAGAAAGCAGAAGCATTATACACTCACCCACCCCGACCTGCATTAGTGTGTGTGATTAGATAAAATTTCCATTTTTGCAACTGCATAATGTTGCTAATACAAATAACACTAAAAACCTATTACAATATGAAAGGGAACTTTTCACTTACTTACTAAGCCTTAAATTATTGGTTGGAAAGAGCAGAAATATTACACAATCAATACGACCTGCATTAGTATGCATAATTAGATAAAATTTCCATTTTGCAACGGCAAAGGTTTACTAATACAAATAACACTAAACATCTGTTAGAATATAAAAAGGGAATTTTTAACTCACTGTGGTGTATTGCATGAGAACGTCATTCCTGGAAATGTTGCCATGAAGGAGGTCATCTTTTATTTGCTGAAGGAGAAATCCCTGGAAAAAAAAAAGAATCATGTACATCTTAAAGAATAGCTTCTTCAAAGTGATTATTCATAATTAAAAAGAAAACACACTTTCCATAGCTTAGTGTAAGTTGATCATTAAGATTTTATTTTATTAGACTGACAGAATATTAAACTTATGTTTCAAAATCTGCGGATGAAAACAATGCAAATAGTGCTTCATCAAAATAAATTTTTTACTCTAGATTAAAGATAAACTCCATATCATTATTATCTTCAGCATCATGAGACTAGGTGGTAGAGAGAAATACTAAATCAGTGAAATGGTAGAGTTCTCTTCACACGACAAGGCATTTCTGATATGTCTATATATATAAATTAAATAAATAAATAAATTGGACAGGATTTAAACGGCAGGTGGTGTAATACGCTAAGCATTTCTGAATACATGTGTAATAATAACCTCTCTCACTCTCTGTTTCAAGGAACAGCGAGAGATAAAGCCATTTAAATGTTTGTAATAACACACACCAAACGCAGAAAAATTTAGTTACATAAAGTAGCTCTTATTCATCTTTGTTTTTAGATTAATAGATTCTTCCCTATTCGGATGACACTTTTCTTTTCACCCCATCTTGAATTATCCACAAATACACAATTCATTAAATAATCCTTATTTTATTTATATTAAACCTATGCATGAAAAGTTGCAAAATCTGGAACAAATCTATGCTGTATGTAAGCAAAGGTCAAGGGGAAATTACTAATCTGTTGATATATTTCGTATACAGTTCAAGGTTGTGGTCTTTGAAGAAAACAACACGAGGAAGGTTGTCCCAAAGAAGAGCGGTAGATGGCATGTAAGATGAGCAAAAGCAGATAGTTTAAGAGGTTTTAAAATATACACTAAAGGGATGATATTAACCAGAATTTGATCAAGTGTTTACAGGCTTTAGGGAATGCAGCAGATGATGGTATCAGTATAGCAGAATAGAAGTCATGAGTGTGAGAGTGGCTAGGTGATAAAGGTCAGGAAAGCCAGCGTGAGTGACGAACATTGAAGAGCCCAAGAATCGTGACGTCACTGTTTGGACTGCAGAAATTCAAACTTCAGATTTACACTATCAGAGCTCTTGAAATGGTTATCTGAACTGGCGAGCAATAAACACAGCAAGAGAATGCAAAAAACTGTGGCGAGAAAAATTTAGCTAGTATAGATTCAAAGATGGGAACATGCTAGGTTTGAAATTATACACATTGTGACAGAATGAATTATGTAAGGTGTGTCTAGTTGAGGCAGACAATAGTCACTGAAGACTGCAGAGAGGTTTTTTAGAATATGAGATAGGAGATAAGTTTGGATGAGTAGTACGGCCATAAATGTTGGTGTAGCAGATGCGAATATATTTTTTCATATATTATTTAATATTTTGGTTGGTTTTTCTTTCTTTTTTATGACTTTTTGGGTTTTATTGATATTATTTATTTTTTATTGTGAGGGCAAGATTTTGTTTTCTCAAAGGTTTGTTCTGATTAACTGTATTTCTTTATGTTACATTTCATATTGGGCAAAGAAAGTTTAAACAAAGAGACGAGGCACGCAGTGGAAAGTGAAAGACTTAGAAACTATCACTAACGCAGTCTTCTGACTATGCATAGCCTCAAAAGTGCTCCAGAATACCAAACTTTTTTTAGCAGTACCATTCACTAGCTAGGCGTCAGGTATTTTGATTCTTTGATGTTCGGTTCAACGTCTTGTTTAGTGGCTGGCTTCTGGAACCTTTTTATTTATGCATATAAGAAGAATAGTTGTCACTTCTGATGGAATAATTTATCACCCCCTCAGGGCATGAAGAGAGCCAGCCGATGCCTGTTTGGTGACGTGATCTAAGAGAGCAAGGGGAGGAAGAAAGCGCGATGCGTTCGTTGCCCTCTGGTGTCTCCCCGATCGTGTATGGGAAGCAGGGATGTATCCATAGCGGGAGAGAGTAGAGCAGGGAAACTCTGATTTGCCCTGACAGGGAAACTACCAAAGCTAAGGAATCAATAACATCCTTGCTCCTCAGATACACAACTGGGGAAACACCAGCAGGAAAATGAACACATAACTCTTATACTATCTCTTCTTCTTCTTCTTCTTCTTCTCCCCCTCCACGCCCTCCCCTCCTATTGCTCTCTCTTCCTTCCCCACCGGATACATCTCTGCTTCCCCACACACGACCAGGGAGACACCTCAAGCTCGCTTCCTACCCGCCCCTCCCCTCCTCAAACACATCACCGGACAGACATCATCTGACCCTCCTAATACTTCAGTGCAGTCATAAATTCCATCAGGAATGACAACTGTTCTTCTCATACCCTAGTCTAATTTAATTAATGAATGAAATATGTGAATTATATTGGTACGTCTAAACTAGGGATCACAGTGGCCAGGTTGGCTACTATTGATAGCACATAAGAGGCAACTAAAAATATTAAGGGCTAATTGTGACATAAAGAACTTGAAGCACGCATAGAACGTTTTTGAGCATCCCAAAAATTCTCAAACTTCGAAACAACATCCACTCACGAATCCACCTTGGCCTCCGCATTCCCGTTCTCAGTGCCAATCATATAGTGATTACACTAGTTCAGCTGTATTCATGCAGTGATCTTTCAGAAGTCGGAGTGGTGAGACGAAACTGTGCTTAAATGTCATGAATATCGTAAGGTAATATTTCGTAGTTACATTGATACATACAATATGTACAGGGCGTCCCAAAATTCACACAAGAAGTAATTTTGATAGAAAACACAGGTTTTTAATTAAAAATTGTAATTTCTTATTCATTCATAAAGTATACAGTATAGGGTTATGCATGGAATAGCATATCGGGTAAATGGCCTCCACGGCTTTGCTGGCACATACGCACTCTTTTGTCAAAATTTTCCATGACCGTTTTGCATAAATGTGGCTGAATTTCGTTGATACAGCGCTCAATTTCCTCCTTCAAGGCGTGGGTGGTCCTGGGCTTGTTGGCATAAACCTTAGACTTCAAAAACCCCAAAGAAAAAAGTCCAACGGCGTTAAGTCACATGATCTGGGCGGCCGATTCTGATCACCAAAACGGGAAATTACACGACCAGGAAATGACTCATGCAGTAATTGAATTGTTTCTCGGGCTGTATGGCATGTGGCACCATCTTGTTGAAACCACATGTCGTCCACATCCATATCTTGCAATTTAGGCACAAAAAACTGGATTATCATGTCGCGATAGCGAGCACCATTAACTGTTATTGCCTTACCAGCCGCATTTTCGAAGAAGAATGGACCGATGATGCCTCCAGCCCCAAATCCGCACCAAACAGTGACACGTTGTAGATGCATTTGTTTCTCAACAATCGCTCGTGGATTTTCTGAACCCCAAATGCGACAATTTTGTCGATTAACGAAGCCGTCAAGATGAAAATGAGCCTCATCGCTGAAGATGATTTTGTTCGAAAAATAAGCATCCATTTGTTGTTGTTCCATAATTCATTCAACCAACTCTCTTCGCTGTGTGTGGTCAGTAGGCTTCAGTTCTTGAGTCAATTGAACTTTGTAAGCATAAAGATGCAAATCTTTCGTGAGAATACGCTGTAGAGAGCTTCTCGAAATGCCCAATTCAAGACCACGATGCCGAATTGATGTTCCTGGACTCTCAGCAACACTCTCACGAACTGCTTCGATGTTTTCTGTTGAACGACTTGTTGAAGGACCGCCAGAGTGTATAAGATCACTAATTGATCCAGTTTCCTTGAATTTTTTAATTAATCTTTTCACAGTTGATGAAGTTAAATCACTATTCTGACCATATTTTGTACGAAAATTGCGAACTGTAGCTGCCAAACCTTCATTATTTTTAAAATATTGCTCAACAATGAAAATGCGTTGTTCTTTCGTGTAGCGCACCATTTTTAATAACCCTGAACTGTCTTTTTTTTCTCGTTGGCAACACTTTACCGCACAAATAGCGCTAAATTTAAATCTTGCGTGAATTTTGGGACACCCTTTATATTATGATATACAATTTCTCTGAAGGATTTTATTTTAATACCTTTTTTAGGTATCTTTGAAATAATGTCCTTCGCCTTTATAATTTACATTCCATAATTAATCCCAATATTATCTTTGGTACTCTTAACTGCATCCTTTCCATAGCTTCTTTATTGCCTCAAAAATCAGGAGATTAAATCTGCGCACAGTAGTCCATGGTGCGGCAGTATCAAGGCGCATTGTAAAGATGTAAAATGATTCCTTACCCTTACATGTCAATGTTCCTTTCAACATCGCAGTAATCCAATGAGTTGTATTTGTAGTTTTTAGAATGTGACCTTGAACTTCAGATTCTTATCCCAAATAATTCCGAGATTCTTAAGCTAATCAGTTTCTTGTAGCGCATGGATGTCAAACTCGCGGCCCGCGATGAATATTTTTGTGGCCCAGCCAAACTTTTGCCAATGAAAGCGATTACTACATATAGCCGTGTTGCATGCATTTCCTTTACACGTAGGCGAACCATTTCTCTCACTATTTCTACCAGCCGAATATATATACTTCTATCACGTGCGAGTGCCACGCCAACGTCTAGTCATCAGTCTTGTTTGAACTGACTTGTTTGATGTGTGTAACAGGAAATATTTCGCTTTCGGTGAACAAGAAAAATAAGTTTATTTACGTTACGCTTATTAATTTATGCCAAACATCAACTTACGAGACAGTTATTTACTGTCTGGTAAGTTGATATTTAAGAAAAAATATCAGTTTTTATTAAAATAGTCTATTATTTTATGTTAACGATTATTAATTTTTATCAGTCCTTTGTATTCAGCATGTCTCTATCGAAACCAAGTGATAGTAATAAACAAAAAATTGATGACGAACATCGAAATTTCCAAGAAAAGTGGGAAGTGGAGTATTTTTGCTGTGAAGTAAAAAATAAAATAATCTGCTTAATATGTAATAATGTTATCAGTGTACCAAAGTTATACAACATTAATCGTCACTATGAACAACATAAATCAAAATATGATAATTACGAGAGATTAATGAGACAAGAAAAGTTGAAAGAGCTCAAGTCGGGACTGAAAAAACAACAGTTCTTGTTTACTAAAATATCACCAGAAAGTGAAGCGACAGTGCATGCAAACTATATCTTGTCAGAGTTGATAGCTAAACATCGAAACCTTTTACTGAAGGTGATTTCATTAAGGAATGTCTAATTAAAGCTGCAGAAATTATTTGTCCTGAAAATATGAAGGCTTTTCAAACAATATCCCTATGTCTCGAAATACAGTTGCGGAAAGAATTACTGATTTGGCCGACAATTTAAGTGTTCAGATCAAAGCAAAATCATCTAGTTTCGAAGCTTTTTCCATTGCCTGTGATGAGAGTACGGACATTGGAGGCGTAGCTCAATTAGCTATGTTTCTTCGTGCTTGCGACACGGATTTCAACATTTTTGAGGAATTATTAGAACCATTACCAATGCATAACACTAGTACAGGACAAGATATATTTAATTGTGTTATTGAACTTCTGAAAAATACAATCTACCTCTGTCAAAATTAACTTCTGTAGCTACAGATGGAGCTCCTTCTATGACCGGAAAAGACAATGGTTTCGTGGCATTGCTGCGAAAAAAACAAAGCGAAATTTATGATGGATCCAAGATTCATCATACGCATTGTATTATACATCAAGAAGTATTATGCGCGAAAGTAATAAACATGGAAAATGTGTTGACATCTATCAAAAAAATCATTAATTTCATAAAATCTCGAGGCTTAAATGAACGACAGTTCTCTGCTTTCTTAAGTGAATTAGACAGCGAATATTCCAGTTTGTCCTACTATACCGAGGTACGTGTTGGCTATCCTGCTCCAAGATTCTTAAACAATTCTGGGACTTGAAAGAAGAAATAGGTCAGTTCTTAATAACTAAAAATCAAGACACAAGCCTATTTTTTGACACAGCGTGGCTGCAAGATTTATCCTTCGTGGTTGATATAATAAAACACTTATATGATTTAAATTTAAAACTGCAAGGAAGAGATCTGATCATTACGAATATGTGTGTGTGACCAAGTTAAGGCATTCAAATGTAAACTAGTTCTTTGAGAAAAGCAGTTGAAAAATGAAGATTTAGCGAACTTTCGGACATGCAACATGAACAAATCAAGTTTAAGTGAAACTGCATCGCATCAAAAATACGCAGAAAAAATTGTAAGCCCTAGAACTGAATTTGAAACAACGTTTGCAGATTTTAAATTTTTGGAAGACAAGTTTTCTTTGTTTTCTTCGATTTTTTCAATAAATATTGAATCAGTACCTAATCAAATGCAAATGGAGGTAATTGAGATCCAGTGCGATTCAGATTTGAAGGCAAAATTCAGTGAAGTTGGCGTGCCTGGATTTTACAAATATTTAACTGCCAGGTTTAAAAATACTCGAAAATTCGCATATGAAATTATATCCATGTTTGGAAGTACTTATCGGTGTGAGCAATTATTCACAATTATGAAGGGAAATAAGTCTCCTGTCAGATCCAGAATTACTGACATTCACTTTGGATCAGTTTTGAAAGTAATCACTGCGAACAAGATTTCCTCCGAAGTAGGAAAGATAGTAGCAGAGAAGAGATGCCAAGTGTCAGGGAGAAAACATTAATTTTATCTTTCTTGTTCTTTTTTTATACTGTACTTTTCAAAATAAACCTGCGTTTTTATGAAAATTGAATTTTTGTTTTTTGCGGTCCACATAAACTTAAACTTCGTTTATTTGGCCAGTGTTAGCCTTTGAGTTTGATATGTTTTTTGTAGCATAACCCCACCAATATAATATGCCGTTGATAATATCTCATCCCAAAGTGAATAACTTTACACTGACTAACATTTAATTGACAGTCATTATCATTTCTCCAGTGTTCCAGCTTCAGCAGCGTCCCTAATTGTCAGGCATATCTTTACAACATCAACAAAAATTGAGCATCTCCTTTCCGGAGATGTCCAATTGTTTACTGATTTTTTTATGGATTTTTCTGCTGGCATATCGTGTAATTTTATGGAATCAAATGATGTGAGATCAAGAAAACGTGAAGGATACTGGAATTCTGTGAACCTCGAAATGAGCCTCCAGGTGAGGTATTCTGATAAATAGGTTTTAGAACCACGTAGCGTTCGCTATTCTAGATCACAGTTACACCACCCTTTTCAATGAAGTAGGGCCCAATTATGCATGAACCCTAGGGCCAGAAACCGCACAAACGTGTGTTTGCATGACCGCTTAGATGGAAATGCGCTTCGTCCAAGAATAGGGTGACCAGATTAAAAATTTGGTTTTGGGGTATCATATGTAGATTTTGGGGTATTCATGATTAGGTTTTGGGGTATTCATTATTGGCCTTGGGGATAATCGCACTATCAAACATAAAGAAGGAGCAATTATAATAAGATTATTTTATTTCTATATTTGTAGATTTTCACAATATACAAATGCATGGAACACAGAGTTGGTCAAATTTTGGTACAATTAGTCAAATTTATAGCAACTCTTTAAACAAAATTTAAATATTTTATTTTGGCAGTTATGGACACTAATGTAAACTTTTAGAAATATTCTCATGATATGCTTTGCATAATCATTTAAAATATAAATTCAGTAAACCTGATTTATTTTATCAAAAGAGAAGTATTTAGTAACTAAAAAAAAAAAATCAGCTAACGCCTTTTTATTCCCGTATACGGGAGTAGGCGAGGCCATTTAGCCCTATCTAACTTTTTGGAGACTAAGTGGGCAGTTCAATCTCCACTGGTACCCAATCATAGACAGATGGCCCAAGGCTATCGCTAATTAAGCGGTACGCAGTGAAGAGAGACGGCTCAAATGTGCCGCCATCTCGTGGTCCCTAACCCTAACACAATATATTTTTTTTAATGTCTGAAATAATGTGGGTTCTACGGTCGATTTTCTTGAGTTTACAGGACGAAAAACCCGAGTTTCCGGGAGGAAAAATCTGCTTGCCCGTGCCAGAGATCGACTAACTCGGGAACCGGTCGAAAAAAGGCTTAGAAAAATTTCCTCTAGTCGCCGACTAGACTCGAAACCAAGCCTTCCTTCGTGCGGCCAAGCGCGGTGGTGTGCAAACGCCACATCCACCGAGCTACACAGGCTGTATTTAGTAACTAACAATATATTTTATTCGAGTGAATTTCTTTTAGCAATTTTTTTTTTTAACAACTGCATAAAATTCTTTGCATGACATATTGTAATTGGTTTTCACCAGTAATTCTCCCTCAACACTTTTTAGGTCTAATCTGTTCCTATCCTTTTTCCAAGAGTTGAACATTAAGTTAAATATTCGCTCACTCATTGCATTTGAGTGAAAGCAAAAAGAAAATTAATATTTTTTTCTATATTAGGTACATCGTATGCATTTAAAAATTTTATCCAAATATCTGTGATATTTTTGAGGAAATATTTTTATGGAACGATTTTAACAGGACATACACTTCATATAGCAAATCAATATTAATATTGGAAATTTTAAATAAATCTATAACTTTCAAGAAAAGATCAAAATGTGCCACTTCATGTAATTTGAATATATTAAGATACTCATTATTTTCAAAACTAAATCATTTTTCAATATACTGAATTAAAGTTTTCAGAAAATCGTCTGCCCTTTTCTTAAACAAATTTATCTCTACTGGCAACGAATCCATAAAAATGATAATTTAATTTAGAAAGTAGAGAGTTTCTTAGATTGGCCATTAGGTTAAATAGTTCAATTATAATTGGACCATCCTGCTCTAGATTACAAATTACGTTTTGGACACAGGTTGCTACATTTGAAAAGAAAGAAAGGTAGACTTCAGCTAATTCGTTCGAAAAAAAAAATCTTGTAAAAATCTTGGGCATCTTTCCAAAGATTAAAAATAGTTTTTCACTAGCTCAAAATTTTGGTTTAGCCTGTCTACTGCTGGAAGGAGTGACAACCATCTTGTAGGAACATGACGCATTAGATCTGAATATTCTAGGTCTCAAAATTCATAATGTTCTTTTAAATTTTCTAACCTTTTACTGTGTGAACTAAATTCATTATATGTTTTTAAAATTACACATTCTATATCAACTTCTAAACAGATTGTAGCTTTTCTTGTTGCATTGTGTAAGACATTGCAAAGATATCCTATATCAAATATCCTATAGCGATCTATATAAGTAGCCTACTTAAAGTAGGATAGTTTTTCGAGTCTTTGAGAATGCATTTCAACAAAATATTTACCTGCGGCTAATTTTCCTCTTATATAATCACCTAAACTTGGTTTTATATGATTTGTAGCGTTTACATTTTGCTTACTTGGTGGCATTCACAGTAAAGGCAATAGTCAATATTTATTTATTTAGAAATGGCTCAAATATATTTATACAGAAAACTGAAAAATGGATATTATGTCCGAAACACCGAAAAGGGGTATTTTTCGTACCTCATTTAAGATTTTACAAAAGGAGTATTTTATAAATTTAATTCAGTAAATGGGGTATTATACCCCGAAATGGAGTACATCTGACCACCCTATCCGAGAACCAGACATTAGGAGGAAGGACGGATCTTCATAGATTGAATCTACATGGCAGGAATACGTGTGCACAGTATTCCCGCCATGTAGCGTAATCCCTCTGTAAAACCCCGACCCACTTGAATGACGTACGAAAAGGCACCCAGCTGCTTACGGAATCTCTGTTAGTGACTCTCTCTCTCGGTACCCAAAGTTTTACCGCCAATCAGCGTTGACCGGAACATGACCTCGAGGTGATTCCTCTTTCTGATCTTCGCCCTATCATCGGCATAGATGGAAACGAAATTCATCCGAAAATGCCAGTATTTTTTTCAGTCTACAGTGATTTAATGACGTTCCTCAGAAAGAAACTGTAGATATAGTCATCGATGATCAGACATAAGCGCCTACTTTTGAGATTCATAAGGAAGAGAGAGAGAGAGAGAGAGAGAGAGAGAGAGAGAGAGAGAGAGAGAATAAAAACTTTGGACTGAGGTATGAGAAATACCATTCGTTCCCTGTTAAATTCCATGGTGGGGAGTCCCAAAGTTTTTCGTCTGTGAACGTACAGAATGCGGGAAATTTACATTTACTGTAAGAGTGAACGAGGCGTGGAGACCTGGCGACTGTAGTCAGCAAAGTATCCTTCCACTCTTGGAACATCTTAACTGTTGCACCCCCCCCTCCCACCCAACACACACACACACAAACCACCCACAATATTGGCAGATTCCTGGTTTATTTAATTTTTTATATGAATCCCACAAAAAAGAAGGTTGTAATAGGGTAAAGATTAAAAACGGCCTTACGTGAAGCGAAAATTCCCCGAGGAGAAATTCTTCCACATCTATATGAGTCTAACTCATTTTCAGCTTAAAAAAAGAAAGAAAGAAACACAAAATAAAATTTGTTGAAAGCAAACTAAACTAAAAGATGCAAAATGAAAGTTTCCAAGCATTTACTGAATTGATTTACTTCCTTGATAAAATAAAATTAAGATTACAAAATGGCTACAAGTAACAAGAACAGAAAGAAAAATTGAAACACTTGTTTATAAAACTAGACTATTTAATAACACACATGAACAATGGCTATATGAACAAAGTATTAACCAATATCTAGATAAAATAAAACAAAATGAAGAAATAGAAATAGAATGGCTTAATATAAAAACGATATACTAAATGCAGCAGCAAATGAAAGCTTAGGAAAGACCAAAAAATTCAATAAAAGGAAAAAACTGAAGATCTGGGATGATACAATCAAAGAAATAATCAAAAAGAAAAAAAGGAAGTCTATCACAAATGGTTAAGCAGTAAAAGATTAGAAGATGAAATAGAATATAAAAGAATAAGAGCCATAGCTAAAAGAGAAGTCAGAAAAAGACATAGAGAATCATGGAACAAATTTGTTTCTAATTTAGAACATGATTTATATAAAATAAGACCCAATGTATATAAGATTTTGAAACACTTAAATGAAGATACCAAAGAAAACATAAAATTAAACACTGAATTGAAATTAGAAGAATTTCTAAATTACTACACAGAACTGTGGACAGACAAATATTTTTAAAAAGACAACTGGCAAACAATTAACGAAAATGAAAAGGAAATAACTAAAGAAGAATTAGAAATCAGCCTGAAAGAAACAAGAAACGGAAAATCACGTGGAGAAGTTCGGAACTATATAAATATGCAGGAACAGGATTCAAAAAAAAAGACTCTTATTATTTTTAAATAAACTTTACTCAACTGGTATCCTCCCCAGTAGAATGGAAAAAAGCAATTGTGATTCCTATCTTTAAAAAAGGTAATAGAGTTGACACTAAAAACTATAGAGGTATCAGTATACTAAATTCCTGTTACAAAATATATAGCAGAATCTTAAATAGCAAACTAATGAAATATTCCGAAAACTTTATTTTAGAAGTACAGATGGATTTAGAAAAGGACGATCATGTATAGACCCGGCCTTTTGCCTAAAATTAATAATAGAGAAAAGAAGAGAATACAATTTAGAAACACATATTGCATTTATTGACTTTGAAAAAGCATTTGACAAAGTTAAAAGAAGTATTTTATTTGACATATTAAAAGAAAGACAAATATCAAATAATATCGCTAAAGCTATCACAAGTATATATGAAAATAATCAAATACAAATAAGATTAAATCACAAGCTATCATATACAAGAGAGATAAACCAAGGGGACCGACAGGGATGTGCCCTCTCAACAACTCTTTTTAATATCTACTTAAATGAAATAATAATAAAATGGAATAAAAATTTACATCAAGGAATTAAACTTTCTCCTAGAGTAAACTTAAACACTCTCCTTTTGCCGACGACCAAATAATAATTACAAATTCTGAAGATAACTTACAGAAAGCTATTTTAGATATAAATGAGATAGCCAAAGATTATGGTATGATAATATCAACAGAAAAATCAAAAGCTATGGCCTTTAAACGACAAGATCCAGCAAGAACTAAAATAGTAATAGATAACAAGATCTTAGAACAGGCGAATTCATTTAACTACCTAGGATGTATGATCACATGTGAAAATGAAAAAGATATAAACCCAAAAATTACAAAATATTTTAAAATAACAGACTGTAATTAACTCTATATTTAAACCAAACCTAGTTCAAAAACAAACCAGACTAAAAGTATACAATACATTACCCCTACCAGTCTGAATGTATGGAAGCGAAATCTGGACAATAAAACAAAAAGACAAGCAAAGATTAACGACAGCAGAAATGAAGTTTATGAGAAAATCTGCAAAGTATACCCTCTTTGATCACAAAAGAAACGAAGAAATTATGAAAGAATTAAACCAAAAACCAGTAATAGAAAAAAATTAAAAAATATAAACATAAATGGATGGAACACGTTCAAAGAATGAAAACAGAAAGATTACCAAAACAAGCCTTCAATACAAGTCATTAGGAAAAAGAAAACCAGGACGTCATCTTAAACGATTCAACGATGACTTCTAAGGCCGGAAAAGGGCCATGCTAGGCCTAAATCCTTGATACGCATGATGATGATGATGATGATCATAATGGTGATTTACTTGCAAAAAAACTTGATTTAAATCATGTTTTTCGCAAGTAAATTAATTCAGTTCCTTAAATAAGGTAATTTTTATCTTTAATGAGTTAAAAATATAAATAGTTAAAAGAATTGTAATGCTTACCTTCTTATCTAAAAAGATTATTGAAAGTTAAAAATTGCAGGTATTGCATTGCTATTCTTTTATTTATTTTAATTTTATTTTTTTTTATTAAATAAAAAATGTCATCATAATAAGTATTATTGTAATATGTTTCTTTCGTTCATCTTGATAATTACTATTATTATTATTATTATGTGACACCACGAGTCCAAGACTTCGCGACAGATGAACACCCTGCTTGTACAAACGTGTACGCTTTTTTGCATTCATCAAGTGCACTGCATCGTCTCTTCCATCTACAAACTAGTCGGGATTTATGGATATTATTTCTGGGAAAACTCCCATATTTCTCCTCTTAACAAACTATTACATTTACAGATATTTTGCCTGCTTCTGTTTAGGAGTGCCCCTGTTTAAATGTCCTTGGCTTTTTACTCACGGATTCTTAGGGCATTGTAAATGCATTTATTGGTAAATGCTACATATATCTATTGGTAAATATACATCTACAATGCCCTAAGAATCCATGAGTAAATAGCCAATGACATTTAAACAGGGGCACTCCTAAACAGAAGCAGGCAAAATAGCCGTAAATGTAATAGTCGGGATTTTTTTTGTTAACTGCATATGCTCCTGGCCTATTTGGCTGGATGCAGAATGAAAACCAGACTACTTCTTATATGAGATCGGTTATCTAACTTTCTATTAAGAAAATAAAAAAACGAAGTTCATATAAAGAATTCTCCGTTATCAAATTTGAACTCAGATATTTTCCAGTCGTAGACTGCATTCCATGTTTTTCTTCCAACCGGTAAGTTACTGACGCATTTAATGATAATTAGATCTAATAATTTTATATACTATCTCCGATCCCCCCCCCCCTTACGCACCATATACATACAAAATCAGATAATAAACATATTATTATTTTACAATAAGTAATAATAATTAATACCCGACTGAATTCATGAAAAGCTTGAATCGTACGTATATTAAGAGCCTCCGTAGCTCAGTCAGTATTTGTTCGATTCCCGTTAGTAACGGGAGAAGCCTTTATCTGGTCTCTTTCGACTAGAAGTGAGTTAACCGGGCTCATACGAAGGGGTGGAGGGTTTTTTAATCCCTCAAAACAGGCAAACCGGAAATACACAATGGCTACAGTCATAAAATATACTACGGCAAGGAAGGCAACGGGAAACTACCTTGCTCATAATCTTCTCCCTAGTATGGTCGCATATAGCAATCCCCCCACCACCAGCTGTATATGGCTGAGGGAATAGGATAGAATAGGGGATTTATTAATTGCTAAAAATTTACCACCCACCACTCACCACTTAAGAGAATGATCTTGTGTTGTTGCTGATATTCCATTGATAATTTTACTCTAATAAATAAATAAATAAATAAATAAATAAAATAAAACATGATATTTCAAGATAAGTAGTTATGACTCACGCCTGCGGAATGCACAACTGCTTTCGGCTTGCCTGTAGTACCAGATGTGAAATGTATGCATACGGGATGACTAAAAGGCAATTGAACAAACTCCAGTGGAGGCACAGAGCCATCGACATTTTTTCCCATTTCTAAAACATCATCCAAGAAATACCTGAACAATAAATATAGTAGTAAATTAAAGTATTTGTACTTAAGATGACTAATATTTTAGAATAAAGGTTTAAGGAATACTATTTTTTATTTTCCTGAATTACATCCTAACTATTAGCAAAGACCAGCTAAAAACAATAGAATATTTCAGATGGCAGCTTTCAGAATGATTTCTGACTCAAATTCAAGCGTAGGTACAGGCGGTGGTTGTAATCTTGACCTTTTATTTACGAAGTCTCAAAATCCAATATGATTCTTCGCTATCTGATTTAGCCTTGATCTGCCTTCAGTTAATCTTTGACTATCTCACGGAAGATGCAATTGCTCTTAACCCAATATCTAAAATATATGCTTGGCTTTTATTAAACTATTTTAGGAGGTTCCTAGCTGAATTTTATCTATTGGGAATTAAAGTTAGGGAAAGGCCTGGAAAACTCGTGTCTTTGACTAATTCGAATCGAATCTCAGTTGGCATAGCGACAATGTTCTGGGCTCAGATAAAAAATTTAAAAAAAAGCAAAATTTATTTCCTACTCCCCCCCCCCCACACACACACTAGTGATTTATTAGTATATACAGAAAATAGGAAATAATCAAACAAAAAGTCTCCTTCTTGATCTAGAAATTATCCTTCCTCTTTCTACGTACCCCAATATTTTATTCCAGCAAATGATTACGCAATATTCTGATTGCAAAACAGTTTGATTTGTATTTATGGCCTAATGTGCAGGCTAAACAAATAAAAACTATACGTAATATTTTCTGCAACAGTAATAAAGGATATACTTCAAACAGTCAGGTAGAAGATTAAAAAGAATGAGGAGTTGAGCCATATTTCTTTACTTATATTATTATTATTATTATTATTATTATTATTATTACTACCTGACACCTCCAGGGAGTTTAAAGACTCATCGAGGGAGGGTACCTACTCTACAACTCTCCGTCTCCACCAATCAACCCACCAACTACAACGAAACTCAACTACACCAACGCCAACAAATATGAAAAAAAAAAAAAAAATAAATAAAGAGTTTGTCGACTGGCAAGTAGTAGGAGATAGATAGATATTTTTCTTTTGTTTCTTTATTTTAGTTATATTTTGTTTCAGTCTAGTTATTTTATTTAATTTTTGGAAATTCTAATAATGCTTAAGTCGATTTTCTGCTTCTGTATATACGTTTATAATATCTCCAACCAAATAATAACAATAACGAACACCCCCAATGGAAATTATGGTTTATTATTTATTATTTTTTAAAATTTATTTATTATGGTTTTGGATTATGTCTCTACTCTTATATAGCGTTTTACTGTGCTGCGTACACAGAACAACATATGAACTTTTTAAAGTGCATAAGTCATTCTGAGGTTCTTTATAAGTTCTAGGTGCGAACTCAGCAAGAACTGTTGGAGTATTTTTTCTGAGAAAGCGACTGATCATCCTGTAAACACACAACTCTCAAACTCACTCCATGATTTAAAGCGATCACTGTGGCAGTCAAGACATCAATTCTGAACAATTCGATTCACCTTGTTTGCTTTGATAAATATGCATTTAGAAGCAATTTATTGATACCTAGAAAATAAATTACAAAGTAGTTGTGGAGGATTATATTTTTCTTGGTAAATTAGTTCATTTTAAGGAAAAGCAAGATAAAGAAATAAATAGAAGAATTCACACAATGACATAAAGTGATTTGATTTATAAAGATTCATTAGGTATAAAGATCTGTTAGGATATTTGCCTGAATGTATATAAAGAAAGCTATTTAATATGTGCATTAGTCTGGTGTTTACCTAGAAAAGTGAGAAAAAAAAAGAATGAGAAGAAAGAGCAATGAAGCACGCTTCAGATAACAAAAAGGAATAGGAATACCAAACAGAATTAAAGAGATGACTGGTGTAGAGGATGTTGTGAAGCATGATAAAGCAAGCATGATAAAATAAATAAGCTAAAGAAGAAGAAGACGAAAAAAAAAAAAATAATAATAATAATATAAGGGTGCTTGAGGGTCAAAGCTGTACAACAGAGAAAAGACCTCCACATCGCCTTTAAAGGAATACGGATAATCGACCAGGGCTTCTTACCTAATGTCCAATCCTCACCTTCTCGTGGTGCATCCTGTTGGGTATCTACCTGGATACTGAACAAACTAGGATGGGCTGGCAATTTGGGATTTCACCGACCAAATTGTATTCTTATTGGCTTAAACCAAAATACAAAATTATGGTACAACATGACAAAATTTCATGCCGGCTGGGGGGGGGGGGTTGTCGCCCGGTTAAACAAGGCCGCGTTGTTTTCGCCAGAAAAAAAGGGTGAACAGCGAAAAGTCAGCTACTAGAACAAATCTTCAACACATTTCTATGACTGAATGGCAAAGAAATGGAGCTAGCTGAGGAATTAGATAAGTACCAGATCGACATAATGGGGGTGACTGAAATAAGACAAAAATGGTGAGATCTTTCTGAGCAATAAATACAAAATGTTGTATTCAGGCAATGACAATCAAAGAAAAAAAGGATCAGCCATAGTATTCAACACTAAATACGAGGCTAATCTTCTTGAATGGCAGTCAGTCTCAAGTCGAGTATGTGGGCAATAACAAATATCAGAATGGAGAACTGGACAATGAGACTTATTTGTGCCTATAATCCCACAGAAGGTTCTCCTAAGGTAGAAGTGGAGGAATTTTTTGAGGCTTTAGAGAAAGGCACTGACACAATGAAAGAGAAAAAGTTGGTCCTTGTTGGGGATCTAAATAGCAGAGTAGGAAATGATTGTCAGACATACAAAAATATTTTGGGAAAATTTGGAGAAAAGAGCAAAGCTAATAATAATGGCAAATATCTGTTGGATTTCTGCTCAGGACATGGACTGGTTATTACTAACACTATGTTCCAATATAAAAATGTGAACAAATTCACATGGAGAGAAGAGGTAAGGAATAAGAAAAGTCACATTGACTTTGTTATTGTTGATAGTGATATTTTCTCCCTGCTACAGGACACAAGATTGTACACAGGATTTGAAATTGGAAGTGATCACTATTTAGTCTTGAGCAGGATAAAATTGAATTTCGCATTAAAAAGAATGACATGTAAGAAAGTTTTAAAGCGAATAAAAGTTGAGCAGCTCTCAGATGTCAACTGTAGACTAAAATACATAAAGATTATTAAAGAAAAAATTAAACAGTTTGAGAACAGGAACCTTGGAGATTCAGTGGCAAGCCTTGAAGAAAACCCTGATTGATTCATCCAGAGAGGCATGTGGTGAGGTTGTCTGCAAGGATAGACAAATCAGAACTCCATGGTGGACACAGAAAGTTAAAGAGGCAGTAAAGGAAAATAAGAAAGCATATCAAACGTTCCTGGCAAATAAGTCAGCTTGTGCTCTTAGAGAATACAGAGACAAATGTAAGAAAGCTAAACCTGTGTAAAACTAGCTAAACAAACGTCATGGAAGGACTTTGTTAAAAACATAGAAAATAAATATCAAGAAGGTGGCAAAATATTCTGGAGGTTGTTGAAGAAGCTAAGAAATGGAGGAGAGATTACTGTAAAAGGAGTTAGAGATGATAAAGATGACATGAAAACGGGAGAAAAAGATATCCTTGAAGTATGAAGTAATTACTTCGAGAAATTGCTAAATGAAACAAGCAGTGACAGCACAGTGGTAAAGAAACACTCAACAGGCATATAGTCAAGAATACATATCTATACTTGAAGAAGAAAAAGCCATCAAAGGTTTAAAATGTGGAAAGGCAGCAGGAGTAGATTATATTCGACCAGAAATTCTATAGTATGGTGGTATAAAAGTCTTGCAGTGGCTGCACTGCATAGTTCAGAATGCCTGGACAGAGGGACAAATTTCCAATGATTGGAGTAGAGCTCTCATAGTACCCATATATAAAAAGGGAAATAAAACTGAATGTGAGAATTACAGAAGTATTTCCCTACTGAGTGTTCCTGCTAAGATTAATGCACATATACTTGAGAAATGGTTGAGAAGAGTTGTGGAAGAGAAGCTTGGTGAAGAACAAGCTGAATTGAGGCCAAATGGAGGCTGTTAGGATCAGATTTTCACTTTACGACAGATAGTTGAGAAATCATGGGAATATAACAAAGATCTGTATTTAGGTTTTGTCGATCTGGAAAAGGCATATGACAAGGTGCCAAGAGAGAGAGAGAAGCTATTCAATACGCTACAGTTATATGGTGTCAATGGGGCATTATATCAAACAATACTTAGTCTTTATTTGAGTTGTAAGTCAGCAGTTAGAATTGAAGGAAGTACAGGAAGATGGTTTAATGTTAAATCTGATGTGAAACAAGGATGCACATTATCCCCTCTGTTAGTCATTATTTATATGGATCCCATTATGAAGGTAAGTGGTATTAAACATGATTTCAAAATTGGAAATGTTAATATCAGCTCTTTGCTTTATGCGGACGATGTTATACTTCTAAATAAATCCGCTACAAGTCTGCAAGTTTCCCTGACCAAGGGAAATACTGTTGTAATAGATATGGTATGAAAGTCAGCAATAAAAATACGAAGATAATGAAAATAGGCCGAATCGTTGAAAATGTCAACTGCTTTGTGAACGGAGAACCTGTGGAACAAGTAAAATATTTCAGCTACTTAGGCACGATTTTTAGTTTAGTGAAGATGGTAAACTAAATATGGAAATAGACAACAAAATCGACAAAGTTGGTATGGTAGGAAGTCAATTGAATAAATTCATATGGAATAAGAGAGAAATTAGTCGGAATACTAAATTAGCTGTATACAAGACAGTGTGCAAACCAGTTTTAACTTATGGATCTGAGAGCTGGGTCAAAAGTAAAACACTTGACCAAAGACTAGAGACTGCTGATATGAAAGTCCTGAGAAAGATTTGAGCGTGAACAGATGGCATCAATGGCAATATCATATTAAAAACGAGGATATTAGGAAAGAGCTTGACATTGTCAGCATCCAGGAATGTGTTAGTAGAGCGAATCTCAGGTGGTATGGTCACTTAAACAGAATGGGCGAGGAAAGATTAGCAAAGCAAGTGTTCTCCGCCAGGTTGGCAGGAAAACGATCCAGAGGAAGACCAAGATATAGATGGTTGATACGGTACAAAGTGCCTTAGATAATAGAAATATAAGATCTGATAATGTCGGAGTCTTGACAAGTAACAGACCGATTTGGAGGAAAAGTGTAGATAGGAAGTTACTAATGATGTAAATTTTTCAAGTAGTACTATCATATCCTGTACATCCCCTTGAGGGTAAATGGCAGGAATTTGATAATGATGATGATGAGGAGGAGGAAGAGGAGGAGGAGGAGGAGAACGATGATAATAATAACAATAATAACAAGGCTTTTCAGTATAAATGGCTGTTTTTCTCCAGAAAATAGTTGCAACCATCAATTGAGTTGCTGAAAATGTATGCAATTATAGTTTTGTATGAGGCTTATTTCAGTCCAGAAAATATGGCATCAAATTGGATTTATCATAAAGAGCATAAACACAAATATTTTTTTAAATTTTTCTTTCCTGCTCTCCTGGTAGTATTTGTAAATGGGACACAAAAAGTTATTCTGAAATTATTGTATGACGTAAGTTGTTCAAAATTTAATAATATTATAACATTATAATATATTTCATAACATTAATAATGTTATGAAATATGGTGGCTTACCAATTAGGTAATCCAGAGTAATCTCTAGAGAAGGAAGCGTTACTGAAAGGAACAATGATCACCTTCTCAAGGGTAGGAAGAGCTGAAACAAAATGAATATTTTGACTGAAAAAAAAAGAAATTTTCAGATCGCTCATAAATAGGTGCTTGCATGCTTTCCTTCGTAATTTATTAAAATTATTTAAAATGATTAAGGTGCATGCCATAATCAATCAATAATAATTAAGGATTTGAACAGATAGAAACACCTACACATTTACCTTTTGTTATGGTCTTCAGTCTTTCTAAAAAGTCAATTTTCTTTCCCTTGCAAACAGTAGAATCTGTACATAAGAGAACTTTGGGGCGAACTTGCGCAAGTCTCTGAACCGCTCCCTGAAATTAAAAGGCCAATGAATTTCGTGCTTATTCATGTACATATTCAATCAATGAAATCATTAAAAGTTATTACAAATTTAGAGAATTCATTCATTCTATATTGATGTGTGCTGTTGACGTCCAGTAGTTGCCATGTCCTTTTTAAATATTTCTGCGGCAATCGAAGAAACATAAAAATCAAACGTGGAATTAAAATTAATTTAATTATGTATTTATTTAAGTATTTCATTTTAAGAATAATAATGAGTGCCTGTATAACCTTCTGTCAAAATTTCTTGTTCCATAATGCTAGACTACGAGAAGTTCGATTCCAGTTTGCCATTTGAAAGTTTCTTTTTTTTTTCTTTCTTTCTTTCTTCAGCGAGTTACCTAATGAGTCGATCACTTTTCTCCCTCAAATTTCAGAAAACTTGATCGTAGAATTCATGGTATTTCAGATAATTATACAAGATAGGGTTTCAGATCACGAGGTGATAGTAGTTGTCTCCCATACTTTCCCATAGGATTTCCAAATCATTTGTAGGGACAACCTCGAGTATCAGCGATGATCAAGGTCGAGACCATCTTACCGATACCCAAAAGCTAGGACTCTATCTTCCTGATTGTGAGGAATAAACGATGTTGTAACATTTTTAAGTAAGTAATGAAAAACATATATTTATAGTATATATTTTGTGTCCTTATTAATGTAGTATAAAGTTTATAATATACGGTATGTAATTTGTAATATACAATACAATTACAAAAATTCAGAAATAGAAATAGCAATTTTTAAAATCTGCCTACTTCAAAATACGGGGCCTGAATTGTATCATGGTAATTATGAAGAAACGAGTTCCACTAATTTGGAACCATTTCCAGAATATCGAAAAACAATATTTTGGAAATGACGTTCTTAAAAGCTGGTTGTAGTATTAAACTATGAAAAGGAAATTCAGGAAATTCATCTTTTTAACATGCTATTATCTCTCTCTCTCTCTCTCTCTCCAACTGAACTCTTTCCGAGAGGAACTTTTTCAAGCCTTTCATAGACCAGTTTTCGAGTTAATCAATTCTGACAGGGGCGAGCGGAATTTTTCTCCTGGAAAGTTGGGTTTAAATTCCATATACTCAACAAATTGACTATAGAACCCACATTATTTCATAGTGTGGATCACAGGAGGGCCGCACTTATCTGATGTACTCTCTTTCCTGGGTGCCAATTAAATCATCAATAGTCTTGGGTTGCCTATTCGTGATTGACTAAGAATGGCGCGTAGTTGTCTACAGTCTGCAAAAGTTAAGATTAAGTGACCACACCTATTTACCCCGCTGAATAAAAGGCATCGGCAGATTTTTATGGAACGGAACTTCTATCATTTAAATGTGCTAGAAAATTTAATAGTATGCTGATTATTACAAGTAATACCTTTTTAAAACACATGGAAAAAATTAAACAAATAAGCAAAGAAAAGCCGTACATTGAATTCACTTTGCATTTGGAAAGTCAGCTCCGAAAAAAAAACATACTAATCTTGTAATTAAATTTTTGCAATTCACAACCAATTTCATTTTTCAAATTTCAGTTCTTATTTTATTTTTATCCATACTTCAAAGAAGTTGGTTAAATCACTTACGATATCTCCATATTCAACTGCAACGCCAGTCCAAATTGCTCCGAAGCTTATAGCTGCAAACATGGTCATCACAGTAGGTGAAATATTAGTGATATAACCTGGGAAAGGGACAGTTTCAAAAGGTTAAATCTTTGGCTCTTAAACTACGTTCTTAGGAAAGAGAAATTTAATTTAATTTTTAATTTACCAGAATGATACTTTTGGCACTATTTTATACAATAATATAAATATTAGGGCTAGAGACCACGAGATGGCTGCACTTGTCTGCTGTACTCTCCTCCTAGTATACTGATTAATTCCCTCAGTCTCGTGTCAACTATTCTGTGATTGACCATGGATGCATGCACATAGATTTCCACAGTCTTCTAGCCTTCAAAAGAAGATTGCTGAAAGCTATGTGCTCATCACTTTGGATTATGTGGTGTAAGGTTCATATCACTTAATTTAAATTGTGAGAGGGAGGAACCGAATTAATCTTCTAAGCAAGAAAATATTTTATGTGTTATATCCTAAACTGAGATTGGAATTAAGTCCTGTTGGTAACAATGCTAAGACTTTTATCCACCCTGTCACTACTGGGGCCAGGTAGTGCTGAAATGTCAAAATAGGGAAACATTTTGTGGTTTAAATCAACATGTAAAAGAAACTGGCTGTTTAATTATAGCTTAGCTCCCGTTGTATAGTGGGCGCTAGCTAATACATGAGCTTTCTTCGGTCCTGTTTTAAACTATTCCCCCCCGTAGATCCCTAGATTTGAAAATTAAAACGTTAAGTAGAAGACATTATAATAACAACAAATAAATACGGGTGCTACCTAAGTTAAGTTATTATTTATTTTTGCACAATTTTTCGGATACGTTTCATAGCCAATTTCAATACAGTAGAAAGAGATAAACACAAAACCGAACAATATGCGCTGTCAACTGCAGGAGGAAACTTTATATACGTCATTAGAAATAAAAAAAATAAAATAAAATAAATATTTTCATTGAAATAATGAAGTTATTATAATTTTTATGAAACACAAGAGAGTAGTATTTCATTCTTTCGAAAATTAATTCAGTAAACCCAAGAATTCAATATACACTCGATGCAGAAGATAACAACTGCCATCCTTTTCTGGAGGTTCTCATTCTACGTCAACCTAATCACAGTCTACAGTTCCCTGCATGCAGAAAACCAAATCATAGGAAAATACATTAATGCTGCTTCACATTATCACCCCTGTCAGAAATACGATTAAATCTTTAGTTGAGAGAGCTCTTAAAATTTTATCAACTGATTCTGTTTTAACACTTTCATTGCCAAGCTGCAAATTGGAATTTCGTGTGGTGGTCAAATTTTTTTTATTTTTTTATTTAGTTAGCGACGTCAACGCGATAATGCGTGATCGGCCGTTTGGTGAGAACTCGCATCCCGCGATATCGCGTGATTGGCAATGAACATGTTAAGTAATGAAATGTCTATTATCAGAGCTACCTTCATATCCAATGGTTATATTTCAAAACGAATCGATACGATAAAATAAATAATAATTAGGGCCTTCATGCTAATCGTTCTCGAGAAGAATTTTCTAGAATTACTGTTAAAGGACTATCAGAGAAAATTGCAAGTCTTCTTTGCCTAATTGATCTACAACTTTCATTCCAACCAATTCGTAAACCAAATACCCTCTTCGTGTCTCCATAATACGAATATTCACCTCTCTCTCTCTCTCTCTCTCTCTCATCCTGAAGTTCATGGAATTACTATAATTCCATGAACTTCAGATTCTGCTCAGATTCGTCTTAAGGAACATCCAGAGTATATTTTACATTAATAATCCTATAAACATGGTTTTTTCTAGCCACGCCTTATATACTGAGCATAGAATTCATTGGAATAATGCTCAAGTTCTACACAAACGTTACTTTCTTCTGGAAACATTATATTAAGAAAGCTGCGAAGCACACATTTACAGTTCCTAGCCATCAACAAAAACGACTGTCTTAAACGTTCTCAAATTTGGGAAGTTATCCTAAAAAATACTCATCACGAATAACGTAGATGTATTTATCCTTCTGCATTTCATAACACATATAATGCACGTGCATACAATTTAATTATTGTTCGTTTTTGTGTTTAACGTTCCTGCTGTATTGAAAATGGCTGCGAAATGTATCCGAAAATTCTACAAAAATAAATGAACGTAAGTTGCATCCGTATTTATTTATTTATAATTCTTATAATATTTTCTTCATAATTAACAAATTGATTTTTCACGTACTTCACTGGTACGCACACTCACACTAAAATAAGAAGAAAAAGCTATTTGAGATATGAACTTACCAGCCACCACATCATGTTTTGACACTCCAATTCTCTTGAGTGCCGAAGCGTACAAAGCAACCCTTTGGCTGAGTTCACAGAAGGTTATTTTCTCAAATGTGTTCTTTGTTTCTCCTAGAATAAAAGACTGCATCAAAATAATGAATGTTGAATAAGTACGTTTATTTATATTTCCATACAAGATCTGATATAAAAGTGTCGAAAGTGATTTGGTTCATCTCAGAAACAATATAACATCTCTTTGCGGGGAACTGTGTTGTATATGGGAGAAATATCATTCTAATATGTGACATATTAGGATGGTAAAAAAAAATATTACTTGAATAATCAAGTTACGTCTTAATATTCTACTATATATATATTCTCTCTCTCTCTCTCTACATACATACATACATATATATATATATATATATATATATATATATATATATATATATATATATATATATATATATATATATATATATATATATATATATAATAGATTTAATGACTTAAAAAAACCGAGATTACTTATAAAGATTTAATAAGAATAATACAACTAGTTTCGGCTTATAATAGCTTTCATCAGGTATTCTTAAAGGAAAAGAATAATAATAAACATTGAAGTATCTAAAAACTGGAAAATACAGGTAAAAAATCGCCACACATAATTGATGCATAAAAAATGTATTTTTTCAAGTTGTTCTAACAGGCGTGCCATTGTTTATTGCAAGTGTGCGTGCACACTCACGTGAACGCCAATATTGAATAACTGCAGCATGGCTATCTGGGATGTTATAACTCAAATTGTTGTTTAAGTGGGAAGGATTCAGAAGGATTTCCCTTGATTCTATAATTTTTCTCTCAAACTCATCATCACAGAGAAAAATATTTTCTGATCTATCCCAGCAAACAGAGTGGGTTTGTTGATCATCATTAGGATTATTTGAAAAAAGAACATGACAGGATAACGCAGTTGCATGTGATCTTTTGTAAGAGATGTCTCTTTTATGCTCTTCTATATGTTTCTCAACAGATTTGTTAGTTTGTCCAAAATAAGGGATATTGCAATCGCACCATAATTTATATACACCTGGGTATTTTAGGTTTTGATGAGGAGGCTTTGGATGGCTTTTTAAAGAACGGATTTTAGGAAGTATGGTGAAGAACGTCTTGATGTTATATTTTTTAAGGACTTTAGCTAATTTCTTAGAGACTGTGCTAATGTATGGGATGGAGATGCTGCCTTTAAAATTAATAGTTTCTATTGTGCACTGTCTAGGAGGATCCAGAAGAAATTTCTTAATCGTTTTTTCATAGTATCCATTTTGTTTAAAGATAAGAGAGAGTTGATTTATTTCTTTTTGTAGTTCATCTTGTTCATTCAAGAGAGAGCGTGCTTTGTGTCCTAAGGTAGATATAGTTCCAAGATTTTGTAGTGGAAAATGATGAGAAAGATTATGCAGATATCTATTGGTATGAGTAGGTTTTCTGTATATAGAGATTTTTAATCTTTCAGAGCAACGTGTAAGCATGACATTTAGGAAAGGCAAGGAGTTATTATTTTCTAGATCAGCAGTAAATTTTACATTAGTATATATATAAAATTATATATTATTATATATATATATATATATATATATATATATATAAAATTATATATTATTTTATATATATATATATATATATATATATATATATATATATATATGATGATTGAGAAACGAAAACTTATTGAAATATTTGTTGACGAGTTTGAAGTTGTAGTTATTTGGGAATACTTCATGAGGAAGGCGGTGCTAGAGGACAGAGGTAGTTAGAACAAAGGGAAGAAGAAGGAGGATAAGCAGGTGCGATATGTTTGATGTTGTACTGAAAAGCTACGCTCAGTAGCTGCTGCTCTTGTTTTGAAAGGCCCAATAGAGAGCAATGGAATGATGGATACCAGTTCAGTTCAAGAGGCTGAAGTGGGTCCATAAGGGAGGTATCATCTCGGAAGCGAATTGCTCTTCTCTGTATCATCAAGAATAATTTTTAGAGATGTTTAAGTGCAGCATCCTGAACATATTAACAGTAATCGACAGAATGGAGGATTTGTAATAGACTTATTATCTGAGTGGTAAGCATCTGAGTGGAAGAGAATACGTAGATTTTGTAGATGCTAAGAAAGAGGTTGATGTGATTTGTGTATGCCAGAAGAGGTGCGAGATAAATGCTGGTCTAAGCAAAAGCAGGGATCTAATCCTGTCTGGTAATTTGTGTATTACGGAGTGTAATCGTAGGAGAGCTTCTATCCCTTTCGCGAGAGAAAATTCAAGACCACGTGTTGGTTGGAATGAAGATAGCTCTCACCCAGTTGCAGGATAGCATAGAGATCAATGTTTAAGGCACTAATTGAGACGATCTTGACTCTTGCGATGACGCTTACTGCATGATTTGTCAAATTAGTAGGATTAATGGAGAATCTATCATGAGTAGAGATTTGGGTGATTGAAAGTAGGTCATTTGTGTATAGTAGAAAGAGAATCGGTGATTGAACGGAACATTTAGGCACACCTGCATTTGTTGCAAAGCTCGAAGAGAGGAAGCCATCTACCATGACACGAAGTGAACGACCAGAGTTAGAGCTGTCTACCCAAATTTCAGATGATTGTAGATAGACCAAATCAAAAGCTCTGGAAATGACAAGAACGACAGCAAAATTTTCTCTGAACCGTTCCATGACACATGTCCAGTAACATACGCTAAGAGGTCAGCCGGGGGGGGGGGGCTTGAATGGCATAATCCGTACTGGTTGTCGTTGTTAACTAGTGGGTTTCTAATTAATGGAGAAGTTGATAACTTTTCCTATTATATTTTAGAGGATTGTGACGATGGCAATTTGTCAGTAGTTACACGGTAAATTTCGATCTCTTTTTTTTAAATATTTTAAATGAAATGTGGCCATGAAGCATATACCTTAGCAAAAACTGCGTTTTTGCTAAGGTATATGCAAATATGTATAAGGTAAAGCAAAGGAAACAGCTGGTTGATAGCAAGAGGCTATATGACGCTGCGAGGCGAGATTATTATAACTATAAGCTGCTTGTGTTCTCTGAATCGTTTGCATGTATGGAGGAAAAACTCTGATTGCTGGATAAGTTGCGATATATCCGGATATATTTCACATTCAGTTAGAAAGTCATAAATCTTTCTCTGGTACTACGACAGCAAGTAAACTAATCAAAAGGCTTCCATGGAAAAAGTATATACATGTAAAAATAACTTCGAAAGGGGAATGGGTTACCATTCCCCTTTCGAAGGAGGGACATCGTTTTGGTTGGCACACCTTCATTCTCTTTACTTTTTTTATTATACTTCATATACGAGCTGTCACCTGTGTATTATTAATCGGTTATTAATTGAACCCTAATAACCACATAATAACGATAGAAATAGGTAAGTAGAAATAATAATAATAATAATAATAATAATAATAATAATAATAATAATAATATTATTATTATTATTATTATTATTATTATTATTATTATTTTATTTTTTTTAATTAAATTTGACAAGCGCAGAATTTATATATATAAAATATTTTTAAAAGTTATCTTAAAATAAATTTCAATAAAAAATCCTACATAAAATCTAGTTACAAATCCATAATACTTATTATAGCCTTTTAATTTTTTTAAGTAAAAAATCCTTAAATTTTTAAATTACATTTCTTACATAAAAATGTAATTTTAAATCTAAGGGTACTTTTTCAAGTAATAAAAAACGTTAATCGTCTATTCTGTCCATTATGCTCAGTGAAGAAACAAATCAATGCTGTTATTGCTATTTAGCACTTACCACTTATGTAATAGGCCACGTGATTATCTTTATAACGAAGCATGTTTTCAGCGTAATTTAGACGTGCTCCTTGAAACCATTCCGGTATATCCTCGAACTTAACACTTGTATCCAGGACCTAAGAATAAAACAGTGCGCTTATGTTGAAATACAAAAGATTTTAATGAGTGCACATGAGTTCTAGTATTGCTGTTCTGCTTGTTTTTGCGTGTTTTTCACTATAAAGCTTTTGAATATTCAAATAAAATATGAATAAAATAAAACAACCTTTTGGAAAAGTAGGTATGTTTTATACATTTTATCAAGATAAAAAATTATCCAGGAAAGTTGATAACTTATTTGTTAGAAAAATAAACTGTTTTACTGATGTCAACACTCCAGTCACGTTATAAAACTTCTTTAATTAATACCTTTTCGTAAGGAGCTGAATGGATGATTTTTGCATAGTTCCAAACTTCTTCCCAGAATTCGATATTATTTTTCGTCCACTCATAGAGCTCCCAGTAGTTGCCTGTTAAAAAATAAAATATTAATATAAATAACTCGATTTTGTAATAAAACACGATAAAATTGATTTGCGATAATGTTTTATTAAACTCTCCGATTAAATTTTATAGAAACTTCTGAAATAATCGAATCCAATCCCAAATCCACACCTTTAAAATGTACTGTTTCTAACATAGTAGTCTCTCAGTATTTTTCTAAAAGAATCTGAGGTTACTGACTTTATTTCATTGGGCAGTTTATTATAGCTGCTTGCTGCTCTGAACTATTCCACTTTAACATTGCAGGAAATCACTTCCTCACGGAAAACGGCCAATTCCGCCAACAGAAAATAGTTCCTTCTTAGGATGCAATTAAAATATCGTTTAACATAAACTTGTGAGCGTGTTTAGTCTTTTTTAAATTAAACAGAAAGTTTAAAAAATTAGTACAACTTAAAAAAATCACAATAATAATTAAACAAATATATAAACTGGCTGATTGTTTCGACCAATCAGATCGCTCTGTGGCACGTCACGATTTCAAAATCGGAAACAAATGATATGTTGGACAAGACAGGTGTTTCGATTGCAACCTCCAGATTTTTATATTCGAAATTCTCATAGGAAAATATTGACGAGTCATTCAAAGCAAAGTTTGATGAATGTTTACGCGGAGCTGCGAGCGTCACACACTGGCAACACCATGGAAAAGAGTGTAGAGATGGTGAGCAAGCTGACTGGTGTTTCAGAGAGAACTATCTTCTGTATGAAACACCAGTGGGCTGCAATCTTAAAGTAGAACAGAACATAGGGGTTCAAAAAATTTATGGAAAATTTCTTTGTTTACTTTGGAAACTACCAGCAAGTTTCTGCAATAGCGTAAATCATAGTTTGCAAGTTTAAATTTTATAATTATTATTATTTTATTCACATAATTGATACACAGTCAAAACAAGATATCATATAAATAAACATTTGACTGCTTATACAGAAGAATTCAGATCCTACCCAAGAATCTAAGAATAGTCCATCAGGTAGCGTCGTAAAACATAGACTATTCCAAGTAGTGCTGTTTTTTGTAGGTCATATGGGGTCACTTCATTGATGTTTAATTGCTGTAAATAGTTGGATAGCTTCTTTGAAGTTTTTGCACCCAATGCACCGATAACTATTGGGATGACTTTGGTGTGTTTAAGCCACAGTCGGCCAACTTCGATTGCTAGATCGAAGTTCTCGATATTTAGTAATTTTTTCCAGTTCTTTGTTGATCACTGGGTACTGTGATATCAACACAACTTAGGCTTTCAGTGTCTTCCTCATGCACCCTGTTTGCCAGACCTGGCCCCATCCAACTACTTCTTATTCCCAAATTTAAAGTAACACTTGAAAGGAAAAATTACCACAGATGATGAAGTCGTATCTGCAGCTGAGTTTGTGCAACAAGGTAAAGCCTTTTTTTTTCAGAGGATTGCAAATGATGCAGCAGCATTGTAACACGTGTATAAATTGTGATGTCAGGTCTATTGTGTTCCAAATGCCAATCAGTTTGTATTCTAAAGTCCCAGAGAATTTTTGCTGTTTCGTTTTCCAATACAGTCTCAATTTTATGCTGCCACCAGTTATCAGAATTAGGGAAGCCATATTTTTTTTGCATACATGCCAATGAACTATTTTGGCCACTTGATTCATGGCGGCAGTTATAGTACGTTTGAGCTATTTTGCTGCAGGCACTGATTATATGTTCTACAGTCTCATCTTTCTGATCGCACAATCTGCATTTGCTGTTATTATTGATGTTCAATTATTGGTCGCAAGCACGCTATTTCGAAGCTCCCATATTTTAAGTTGCAAAGTAGATTTTTTTCTTGTGAATTAAAATTTAAAGTATATCAGTGAATTCCGTTCTTCAAGACGAACATATTGATCTAAAAACTGTAAGTATCTGTTAAGTAATAAGTAAATTATAAGTATTCAAAGTTCGAAGTATACGTTGCTCAACTACGCGAGAAGAGAACAAAGGAAGTCGCCATATTAGAAATTACAGCAAGATCATCAAACAAAAAATATGAAGTGCTACAAATGCCAAGACGACTTAACGGGGAAGAAAACCACATAACATGTAAGAACTGCCAGAGAAAAACATGCATTTTCTATGTTCAGGATTGTCCGAGGCTACTTGGTAGCGAACATCAAACAAGAATCGAAGACAACAAAGGAATATCGCCTTCGACCGCAGGTGGAAAACAGCAAATGCAGAAAACAACCGCAGGCTGTAAACAGCTATCAACAGCAGAGGGAATTAAAAACAAAGAAATCAACAACGAAACCCAGGTGAGCGAACTTTAAATGCATTACTTGAAAATAGATTACAAAACCTAAAAGACTGTTTAATAGATTTTGTTGGAGAACTATTTCAAAAACATACTGCACAAATTACAAAAAAATTCAACCCATATGAGGAATTTATTAAATTTAAATATAACTCGGTAGAAGATGTATTAGAGACCGTTAGAGAAATTAAGAACTGCGTTAAAGAGCTAACTAACAGAAAGACAGCGTAATTTAATTAAAGAGACAACGGAACTACGACAAGAACTAAACTCTTTAAAGCAACAGTACGAACTCTTAAACCAACAGCAGTACAAAAATGATCTCCTCATAGATGGTCTCCCAGAAATTTTTACGGAACATCTAAGAGACACCGTAATACAACTAAGCCAAAAAATTGGCTCTCCCATTGAATCAATTAGACATCCAGTCAGTGCATCGGTTACCACAAAAAAAAAAAGGAAAAGAGAAAATAATTCCTGTCCTTCTCCCGTCGTAGTGCGACTCACCAACAGCCCAACAAAAACTACACGTATAAAAGCTAGCAGGATTAAAAAACCAGTAGTAAAGGATCTGAAAGGAGACCACGACAATACCCCAATATACTTGTCTGAATACCTTAAGCCATATTATCAGAAAATATTCTACCAAGCAAGGAAAGTAAAAACAGAAAACAATTACCAGTTTATATGGGTAAGAGACAGCAAAATATTCCTTAGAAAGACACAAGACGCAAAACCAATTGAAATAAAATCCGTAGAAGACCTCAACAGGCTGCCACACTGAAAGGAATATTGACAACTCGTAAAGAAGGAACAGCACACCAACCAACATGAATGCAGACCATCAGGCAGGCGTAATCACCCCGGAACATGATAATTGCCACATTTTGAAATCAATAACAGAATGAAAACAAGTGACAATCCCCAAAAAAGGACTATCTATTCTCCACATCAACATCAGAAGCATTCAAAAATACTGGCTGACCCTGCAAGCTTATCTGAAGGAAGATATAGACGACATAAACATTTTAATACTGACTGAAGTATCTACGACAAACGAAGAGGTATCCACCTACCAAATGCCATGCTTCCAACAACACAAACACTGCAGACAAAACGAGGCGGTGGTATAATAATATTTACTAAACATAAACTAGAAGTAACAGAAATAAACTATAAATTAGAATACGCAGAAAACATATGCATAGAAATTAAAAACATCAAACAAGAAAACTCCTTGATATTAAACGCAATATACAGACCACCCAACTTAAGCACCACAGACTTCCTAGAAGAACTAAACAGATGGCTTTCAGCCACGGAAGTTGGCGCCTCAGAATACTTGATAATAATAGGAGACATTAATATAAACATTAGGAACATAAATAACAACACAGAACAATACCTAGACCTATTATCGGCATATAACATAACCCCATCCATACAGTCGTATACACGAGAAGAGATAATCGGAAACACAACAACTTCATCCTGTATTGATCACATAAATATAAGGGCCCCTCCAAACAGCCACACAGCAGCCGTCATAACATGCAAACTGGCAGACCATTATTTCACAGCATTACAATTACACACTGAACCAGAACCCATAAAACTCACTGAGACTACAAAACAGTATTATAGCATTCTAAACGAAACAATAGTAAACGATGAAATCAGAAAAACAGACTGGATGCAGATAGCATCTTTACACTCTGCTGAAGCTGTATATAATAATCTTAAACTTGCATTTAACAAAATATATAACAAAGCATTAACAAAAATAAAAATACAAAATCCATGGATAACAGACATATAAAGAAAAGATGCCCTATGGAAACAACTTAAGAAGTCGCTGAACAATATCGCTTTAAAAGCTGAATACAAAAGAAAACGGAGTCGCCTAACAACACAGATTAGAACGGAAAAAATAAACTATTACAGCAACATATTAACAACAGCTGGGAATGACATAAAGGAAACCTGGCACCTGATTAATGAAATGCTGGACAATATACACAGAACCACTGCTTCAGAAATAATAAAACACAGCTTTGCCTGCCACCCCAAATCCCTCAAACAGTTGTTTGCCATCTGTAATCAGCATTTCGTGAACTCTGTCCAAAAACTACAAGAAACAACCTTTTCTCACACAAACGAACATTCTCCACTAGGTCCAGGGGCAAGCCAGTCGATGTGGTTCCCCACAGTAACAAAAGAAGAACTATCACTGGCAATTCAACAAACTAACCCTAACAAAGGACCGGGGATAGACGGAATCCGACCAAAAGACATCAAGAAACACTCAACCAACCTACTTCCAGTTATACAAAAACTGTGAAATAAAATCTTCGAAACGGGACACATACCTGAAACACTAAAGACTGCATTAATCACACCCATACACAAACATGGAAAAAGAAACATCATAAGTAATTACAGACCTATCGCCACGTTATCTGTAATCAACCAAATCATGGAGCGCATCGTGCATCACAAACTCTCCACATACGTTGAAAATTTTCAATTCATACCCAAAACACAATATAGCTTTCAAAAAAAATAAAGGAACAGCAACACTCCTGGAAGATTTCACACACCTAATAAGCGCTGCATTGCATAAAAACAGAATAACATTAGTGGTATTCATTGACCTAACAAAAGCATTTGACAACACACTAATACACAAAACCTTGTTAATGATACTAATGCATATTGGAATTGGAGGTCGTCTACCCCAGTGGTTTAAAGCATACATGAAAAACAGAAAGCACACCACACGTATAGGATCAGTGTACAGTAAAGAGCAACATGTAACCTGTGGATTACCGCCAGGAGCTGTCCTATCTCCCATTCTATTTAACATATACACACACGACATAAGCCACCTTCCCCTAAAAAGTAAAATCTTCCAGTATGCAGACGACACGGCCATAGTATCCATTCACAACAATGCAAATATCGCTTACAAAAATATGCAACACGACATCAATCAAATCACTAACTGGTTAACCGAAAACGGCACATATATATATATATATATATATATAAACCCTGGAAAAACAAAGCTAATGATATTCAAAAACCCCAAACCCTGCCTATAGAAACTAAATATCTCACTATCTGACATTCATCCTCCTATACACAAAGCGCAGAACCTAAATTCATAACTATCACACAGGTGAAAACAACACGGTATCTCAGACTTCACTTCGATGCTGATCAAAGTTGGAATAGCCATACAAACTACCTACACACCAAGCTTAGGATAATAGCAAGCAAACTATACAGATTAAAAGACATTACCCCAACCCACATAAAAATACTAACCTATAAAGCATTATGTGAAAACATTTTAAGATATGCAATCACATCATACGCATTCTGCGCAGACTACAGACTTAACAGGCTACAATGGTTGCAAGATAAAATGGTAAAGCTTACATTCTGGAAACAACCCACACTTATGCAGGAAGCACGGACAAAACACAAAATATTTAAGGTGAAACACTTATGCCACTACACAGTCATATTAAAACATTACAGCCCAACCTATAGAGTAACCAGAACAACATATCAAATAACAAGACCACAGTGAACAAACTACATAACATATAAGTACAACAATCACAGCAGCAAAGCCATCGAAACTTCTATGTACCTGACATGATAAACAAACTGCCGCTCGACAACAGAAATCTAGGAACATACAGAGAGCTGAAACAGGCACTATATAAATATTATAGCGAGATTGAAAATTAGAGCAATTCTTGTTTCTTCCCTCCCCCCACAAACCTATCTTCCTCAGATAAGCTCTGCTAAGTTTCGAGGGAAGAAAATTATTAACTTGCAAGTATCTGTTATTCACAATTGTAATGTGTTATAAATATTATATATATATATATATATATATATATATATAATTATTACAGTATCTATGTATGCAATTTATCTGAGACATAAACAAAATATTTAAGAATATTATTAATTTGCAAATATCTGTTATATAATTGTTACAAGTGTCTGTTATATAATTGTTAATCGTGTATATATAATTATTACTGTATCTATGTATGTAATTTATCTGAGACATAAAAAAATTATTATTATTAAGGCATATTCATAGACTCATTGCTGGAAGTCCACTTAAAAAATAAGAAAAAACATTAATCGACACCTGTACAATGTTTGTCATATTTTGTTGAAATTATTCAACAACAATGTACATCCAGCTGACTCTTGCAATCTATTCAACTTATTCACTACTCTCCAAGCAAAAAATCTAGTCTCCACTCCTCTACCACACTGTTATTCAGTTTCCATCGATGGCCTCTAGTTTTCCTCACATTATTCATCTACCGAAATATTTTATCCGCACCAATCCTATAACCTCTCCCCAAGCAACTTATGGTATCCACTCTATCATATCCATCGATCAACCAGCTTCTGTAACCCACAAATCTTCACTCTCTCCTCATGTGGAGCATGCCAACATCATAGCTACTCTCCTCTGAATCCGCTCCACCTCATCCACATTTCCAAGAAGCCCAGGCGACCAGATCTGCACGCGATAATGCAGATGAGGCCTCATCAAAACCTTATAAAACGGAATAATAACATTCTTATCTTTGCATGTCAGGGTGTTCTTTAATAACCAAATAATCCTATAAGCTGTTTTAGCCACTTTGTCAATATGTCTTCTGAATTTCAACTCCCTATCCACCAATACCTCCAAATCTTTGTCTTCATCAAGTCCCTGGAGTACAGTCCCATCAATATAATACACTGATGATAATCGTTTTACTCCAAACTGAATAACCTTACACTTTGCCATATTAAATTGACATCTCTTCTCCTTTTCTCCTACCGCCAGTCTATTTAAATCACCAGATAGTATTCTATCTGGTGATATCATCACCAGCTTCATATCCATGCCTATTGTTATTTACGATAGGATACCACATTCCGTGTGGTATCCTATCGAACGCCTATCCTATCCTATCAAATTTACACTTTTATTTCATTCATAGAATATAAAACTATAAAGATAGAATTTCTGTAATGACAAAATATCAAGCATGGCATTTCTACTAAGAAAGTCACTATGTGAAATAGTCATGCACTGTTACAAATATCAAGACATTCACAGTGTGACTGTAAACCTGATAAGGTGAACGTTGCCTTCACTGCACGTTGACTAGTCGTATCAGAAGAGAATAATATGATTCTCTACTTGTAGTTTGCAAAGAGGTCTGAGAGTGATTTTTAACTGCTATTGTGAGCAGTGATCATGCAGCACACACACACACTCTGTCACATTCTCACTGGCGGGAATTAAAGGCGTGAGGCACTTCTTAGCAGCACAGGTATCTTCTTTCTACTTAGTAGATTAGCTACAGTCAAGTGTATGCAGTTAGTTATTCCTTGTGGTTTTGTGTTACACAAGTCTGTGTGGTTTAACAGAGTAAT